>NC_034175.2:52881312-53188812 GCF_002021735.2 Oncorhynchus kisutch | reverse complement strand
GGAATAGGGTGTCATTTGGGAAGTATCTTGTGCCTTCCTCCTGCTGTGACTCTCCAGTCGTAAACAACCACACTTGGCAGGGCTGCTCGATGCTCACTTCTCTCATCAACCTCTGCCCTGTTTGTCTGTAAACCATGCCAGCTATACTAAGGGTGGATGGTGGATCAATGGGAGTTAGGGCTAGGCAATAGTTCACTCATGATGTATCCATTGAGGTACAGGTCAATCGATGGGCTTTTATCATGTCTGAGTAGACCAGGAGAGTGTTCCTGGGCATAGATGAGGGTGAGGTGGGTAAGGAGTTGGAAGCAGGTGGTGGTAGAATATGATTGTTGAATTGTTGTAATGTGCATAATGTTTTTATGCAGACATAATTTCAGGAGAGGAGACTCGTTCTGTACATAGATGAGGGTGAGTGGGTAAGGTGTTGGAAGCAGGTAGTAGACTAGAGGGTTTTTGGTGTGTTATATATTGGATCATGCCATTAGGTTTGTTTAGTCCAGCAGATACAGTAGTCACAAAACTTTTAAAAAGTACTTTTCAGTTTATTGAAGAGTCATTGAAAATAAATGTCATTTTTTCGATTATCAAATTGACTGCCTTCGAATTGAGCCCAACTCAGGCCTAGAGACAAGATATTTGAATGCAATAAATATTAGACCTTCGAGAAACACTGAAGTTTTGTCATTGCATATTTAGAATTCTGCTGGTTCATGTCCCTCATGTGGGGCTTGTATCCTATTATAATGTGTAGAAGTCTATTATTATTGTTTTTACATATGATCACTCCTAATATTATCCTATGTGGTTTGAACAGACAGTTAAGCGTACATTTGAAACGGGACCCATTCCTTAAATAGTGCACTACTTTTGACCTGATCGTTTTGGACAAAGACAATGTCATTGTGAACTTGCTGGTCACACAAATCAATCAGTAAAGCCATTTCCCTGAGAGTAGGTGGAAGTGTTCTGCTGCTAGAAACGATCCTCGGAATAGGTTTAGACTGAAAGGCCCGCCCTTCAGAGAATCTAGAAGGTTTTATAGATCTCTGTTGGACTGTTTAAAAGAGCGGCTCCAAAGTCACCGTCACACCAATTGAGCCACTGATTGCTTCGTTTCAATGATTAAAACTGGAGACAGAAAATTCCTGCCACCACCTGCATGCTCTCCTGTAGCAGGATAATAAAAAGGTGCTGTTTCCTGAAGATTGTGAGCACAAAACCTGAATACTAAAATCTATCACTGTGGTTGTTGTGTAGAATAGCTATTTATGAGATTACAAAAGGAGTGGAAAACTATGAATCCTCGGCTACATCCCAGTTTATATATCTCCATGCTCCCAAAGTGTGCACTTGTTCTCCTTCCGCCCAAAGTGTGCACTTGTTCACTTCCCTGCACTGATTTGAAGGGAAATTACTTGTATTCGAAATATGGTGGAAACTCCCACTAACCCATGCCTCCACCCATCCAATGCCTTTAGATTTTTGGAAAGTCGTGAATGAGTGCACACTTCAGAAGAAAGGATATCTTATTGGAACGCACCCATAGAAGGCAGCAGGGTAAGTCATTCACAAGCCATCTGATTATCAAAAACACAATCTGGAGATAATTAGCTTTTCCATAGATATTAAATAAATCTTTGGATAAAAGGAACACAAATCTTATCTGAAGAAAAAGGGAACCGCAAAACTAATGTAATCTCAAGAAAAAACAGATTCCTCCTTAATCATTCATCAGGATTATTTGCTGGTGTAATAAGATGTTGGTGTGGTGTATGGTAGGCTATGGTGTGCTGGGAAGTTCTGATCGAGGAAGACTTTCTAGAGAGGCTGCAAGGCTTTCCTAATCTCAGCACCCAGAACCAAATCTCATGTGCGCACTGAAAAACATTAATTGTTAAGTTTGTCACAAGTAGGATTGCAAAGCTACTGGTAATTACCAACAGTTGAAGTCGGAAGTTTACATACTTGGAGGTTGGAGTCATTAAAACTAGTTTTTCAACCACTCCAAAAATGTCTTGTTAACAAACTATAGTTTTGGCAAGTCGGTTAGGACATCTACTGCATGACACAATACCTTTTTCCAACAATTGTTTAGAGACAGATTATTTCACTTATCACAATTCCAGTGGGTCAGAAGTTTACATACACTAAATTGACTGTGCCTTTAAACAACTTGGAAAATTCCAGAAAATGATGTCATGGCTTTAGAAGCTTCTGATAGGCTAATTGACATGTATTTCAAGGCCTACCATCAAACTCAGTGCCTTTTTGCTTGGCATCATAGGAAAATCTAAAGAAACCAGCCAAGACCTCAGAAAAAAATTGCGGACCTCCACAAGTCTTGTTCATCCTTGGGAGCAATTTCCAAACACCTGAAGATACCGCGTTCATCTGTACAAACAGTAGTACGCAAGAATAACCAGCATGGGACCACGCAGCCGTCATACCGCTCAGAAAGGAGACGCGTTCTGTCTCATAGAGATGAACGTACTTTGGTGCGAAAAGTGCAAATCAATTCCATAACAACAGCAAAGCACATGGGGACAAAGAGCGTACTTTTTAGAGAAATGTCCTCTGGTCTGATGAAACAAAAATAGAACTGTTTGGCCATAATGACCATCGTTATGGATGGAGGACAAAGGGGGAGGCTTACAAGCTGAAGAACACCATCCCAACCGTGAAGCACGGGGGTGGCAGCATCATGTTGTGGGGGTGCTTTGCTGCAGGAGGGACTGGTGCACTTCACAAAATAGATGACATCATGACGTAGGGAAATGATGTGGATATATTGAAGCAACATCTCAAGACATCAGTTAAAGTTCAACTTAAAGCTTGTTCACAAATGGGTCTTCCAAATGGACAATGACCCCAAGCATACTTCCAAAGTTGTGGCAAAATGGCTTGAGGACAACAAAGTCAAGCTATTGGAGTGGCCATCACAAAGCCCTGACCTCAGTCCTATAGAAAACTTGTGGGCAGAACTGAAAAAGTGTGTGCGAGTAAGGAGGCCTACAAACCTGACTCAGTTACACCAACTCTGTTAGGAGGAATGGGCCAAAATGCACCCAACTGATTGTGGGAAGACTGTAGAAGGCTACCTGAAATGTTTGACCCAAGTTAAACAATTGAAAGGCAATGCTACCAAATACTAATTGAGTGTATGTAAACTTCTGCCCCACTCGGAATGTGAATGTGATGAATGTGAAGAAATAATGTGAATGTGAAGAAATAAAAGCTGAAATAAATAATACTCTCTACTACTATTCTGACATTTCACATTCTTAAAATAAAGTGGTGATCCTAACTGACCTAAGACAGGAATATTTTACTAGGATTAAATGTTAGGAATTGTGAAAAACTGAGTTTAACTTCAATTGTATGTGAACTTCCGACTTCGACTGTATGTAAACTTCCGACTTCAACTGTAAGTTACCAGAATCTTCAGTAATTTAGGTAATTAACAGAAAATCTATGGCAATCTATTGTAAATTTGGTAACTTATAAAAATAAAATTGTATTCATATATATTAAGAATGTTGTTATATCGGTGTCTATATTGTCGATTAGCTTCTAGTATATGGTTCAACAAAACTAGCCTAATTAAAGTAAAAAGCATCTAATCAACAATGGCATTTTTAGTTAATTCTAAAAGTTAATTAACTCTTCCAACTATTGACTTTTCTTCACAACTGCCACCAGTTTGACACCAAAACATTGGCAACAAATATATTTTGACATAATAAAATAAATCAAAGTGTGTAAAAAAAAAAATATTTCATGCCGACACCAATGGTATTCACTAAGTTGATGGTTTATATTTAGGATCATGTTACAGCTGTGTCATAAAAAAAAAGTAATCATCTTATCTAATTTTCAAAGATTTTACATGTCATAAGTCCACACAGAGGGCCAGAGATAATTACAGAAGCCTGTGACACCACTAGATGTCTTGTGATGGATTGCATAAAATCCTTGAAAGATACCAAAATTCTGGTAGGTGACTGGTAAACTTCTTAAGTTTCCAATAATATACCCTCCCTTTGCAACTCTAGTTAAAAGATACCAGTAAGAATATGATGTAGGAGAGCTTTGTGTTTGAAGAAGACTTTGTAGAAAGACTGAGGAGGCCTTTCCATGCAAACTATAGCTCTGTGTTAGCTTTGTATTTGAGAAAGGATAGCGGAGGCCATAAAATGCAGACTGTAGCTCTGTGTTCAAGAGGGACTTTCCACAAAGGCTGAGGCGGCCTTTCCATGCAGACTAGGAGTGATTAATCTCCCTCCTGCCCCTCAAAGCAGCTTTCTCTGTGTGTGAGTGTGTGTGTGTGTGTGTGTGTGTGTGTGTGTGTGTGTGTGTGTGTGTGTGTGTGTGTGTGTGTGTGTGTGTGTGTGTGTGTGTGTGTGTGTGTGTGTGTGTGTGTGTGTGTGTCTGTGTGTGTGTGTGTGTGTGTGTGTGTGTGTGTGTGTGTGTGTACTCCAGCCCTCTCTGTGCTGCCAAGCCGCTGCCTGCCCTATCTGCCAGCCTCCTCTGCTCGCGGTGCATTAGGATGCAACGCGTTCTACGTCAAGGGAGAGCCAGGCTAACAAAAGCGCTTTAGTGTTGCAAAAACAAGCCCATCGGTGCATGCCCGTGAAAGGATCTGTGCATCGGTTCTGACTTCAAAACTCCCCAGGCAGGGTTCTCCACATCACTCTGCCATCCTCTTCTAACAGAACCCCCCCGAGAGAACCACCACCACACTCATTTCTCCTTTTCTCTACCCTCCCTCCCTCTTTGTCTTTCTTCCATCTCTCTCCCTCCCTCTCTTCTCGCTCTCGTCCTTTCCTCCCATGAGGCAGGTCCAAATTGCTTTGCCGGAACGACGATCATCCCAGCCGGTATTGAAGTGAAGGTGGACGACTGCACCATCTGCCGCTGTCACAATGGGGACTGGTGGAAGCCAGCACAGTGCCTGCGCCGGGAGTGCCTCAACGGCCAGACGTTGTCATAGAAACCCCTCCCGGGACAGTGTCGGTGATGTGCGGTCAGGGAGCGCTCCTGCCTGCTGCCGTGGCAAACCAACAATGCCCTCATCTTGTGTTATTGATATGATATGATGGACAGGACAGGAGCCCAATTCCTTGGCAACTTTGGCTAGGAGACTGCATAACTAGCTGAAATGAAAAGCTCTTGTACACAGTACCTACACACCACCACAACTTTAAACACAGAGGAGAGGAGAGAGCAGGAACTTTTATTGAGACTGTTTTTTCCCTGTTTTGACTGTCTGACTATATATATTTTCTGATAATTACTTCTTGCTTGTGCTGCTTATAAACACAATATATTTCATGAACTAATTTCCTCCTAACCGTTGGCACTGTTAAAATGCTCAGTTGTTTTCTGTAAGTCTGTAAGCTTGTTGTAGCTCTCACTCACTCACTTACAGGTGTTTTGAAAATGAGATCTAGGAGGGTTGAACAGGACACAATGACCGGACAACCAGTAAGCACACAATTCTTGGCGCTTTTAGAACAAATGGGTCTGGTGTTTAAATGGAATAAGTGAGATGTCTTCATCATGCCACTCCAGTGTGATTTACAATGGTCACCCAAGGATATCACTCACAGCTCTTGGCTTCTCACTTCTTGTATGATCTCTGTTTGAGTCAATAACAAAAGTTCACTCTTGGGGATGGGGTCACTGAAATGAATGACATACAATGTCAGCATCCCGATGTGTCATCTGGGCTGGCAAAAGCTGCATAACCACAAACAGATCCCCTCAGTTACAGTATTTACAACACAGAATATTATTGATGAGACTGTCTTTGAGGTGTTCTTCTCTGCATGGGGAGAATGGAGGTCAGTTTTATCCAATTTGTCCAACCAATACATTAGTAAGTGATAAATCACTGGAAAAAGTAGAAAAGGGAACCAACTTTACTTACTACAGGAGTTGAAATAAGGTCTTTAGTTAGAAGCCATGCAACCTATAACAGAGGGGGTAAAAACTGCTCCAGCATCAATACACTACCGGGGCCATTCCTCTTGGCTTAATTGCCTTTATTGTTTTCCCTGACGGCCCAAACCAACAAAAAATATTCCTCAGAGCGAACAGCTTGAACTTGTTATCTAAGCAATTAGCGAGCCAAGCAGCGGCCTGCTTTAATTTCCCTTAATCAAGGAGTATTCAGGCCGGGCCTCTCTGCTCTCAGCAGTACGTCGCCCGCCTTTCGTCTGTAGGCAGAAGCCAAGCACCAAGCACACTCGGCAAGAACTCTGAGAGAGACAAAGGGGAAATCTGCATATGTCTTCTTGATGCTTCAAAGCAAAGGAGCACTCAGACACTCACACATATGCACACACACACACATACTTGTACGCAAACCCTCTCGTCCTCCAGAGGCCCATACGTACAGCTTGCACAGTACTGGTAATTCCTTTTCACCTTAAAACATGTTGATACATTGTACCCCAAGAAGAAGCACTGAAGCCAATAAGGCTCTCGCTGAGATAAAAAAAAAAGCTCCTATCCTCCCGTTTTTAGATTACACAATAGATTGTTTGAGCTAATGCATTGCTTTGCCTATAAATTCCTATTGGTTTCAGCATCACACTCCAACCAACTCCACCCAACCTGTGTAGCGTGCACAACACACGCTCTCTTTCTTTTTAAAATGATGAATACTAGTCATTAATTCGAAGGCGAATTTCCCACTAAGCACATGCAATTCATCACTGATACTTTTTGTATGTGTTTCAGTGAGAATCCATTCCTGTTAACCTTTTAGAAGCTATTCCTCCTGTTTGATGGATGAACTACTTAATAACGCCTTCCAGCTCCTGGTAATGAGACAGAAATGAACACAGGAGACCCCTGACTAGAGGTGTCGGAATAGAATATCAAATAGTCTACATCCCAAATGGCATCCCATTTCCTTTGGGCCCTGGTCAAAAGTAGTGCACTATAGAGGGAATAGGGTCCCATTTGGGACACAAACAACATATACCTTACCTAACGAGCCGACCCTCCCAAACATATCTCTGTCTGCACTGCAGCCACAGTATTGTAGACTACATTCTGTTCTACTCAGCTGCCTGCAGTCTTATTATTATTGAATGATGGGGAATTCAAAAGATGAACGAATGAGGGAAGGGGACTTAAATTTAGATTGCATCATTATGGTTAGAGTTGCTCAAGTCATTTTTATCATGACCTTGTCTTGTGATGAATGAGTCAGTCATAATGAGAAGAGAGACTCCATTTCTCAAGCCAGAATACCTACACAGGCAATACACATCACTCTACAGGTCCATACATTGTATGAGACTCCATGACACCTTTATCGGTCATCTCTTTTAATTAGGTCTATCATAGGCCTGATATCTGGGTCATTCATTTTTATGACTGGATATAGATTGTTTCGTCCTCCTTTATTATTTTGTGTATCTTGTGCAGAACGAGGCTGCTAGCTATCTTTTGATTTCTCACCGTTTTTTTTTGCCCTTTTGTCTTTTAATGGTTGCTCTCAATGTAAAGACCTTCATGATTTAGTAGTAGTGTGGGTTGTAGGGTCAGCTAACCTGTGATCCCTTAGTACCTCCCTCAAGCTCATGCAGACCAGACCCTCCGGTCTTAGATCATGTTGAAATTACCCCTCTCACATTGATAACAACTCATTATGATACTTTCTCTCTATTAGCGTTGGCATTGTTGTTTGTCTCGTGAACATTTATGCAATGATGGAAGGAATGTCTTATTAGAGTAATGCAGAAGGACACATTCAAGAATGAAGGTCAGTAGTCTCGTAATTGTTTTTAACACCAGTTACCACACAACTTCTTAAACGGGTTACAACAGGGAGCTTTCAGAGTGGTCCAACTGTACAGTGACCTTCCAGTTTGGTAGGAGAATATTCTGAAGTGTGCAGTAGATTTTGAATCCATCTCTGAGACCCCAGCTGGAGTGAAGAATGAGCTTTATTGAGCAATAGTTAAACAAATGTATCAAAAGATAGTCTGAGGGAGCAGTCAATATCCCTGTTCATTTTCTGTTCATAAAAGAGTCTGGTCTTTTGTGTGTGTCTGACCTTGAAAGTCTAGCCTACTGCTCATGCACTCACTAGCCTGACAACCCACTCCAAACACTGCTCATTCACCGCCTGTCACCATGCTGTAAAGGTGTACCATACCATTGCTCTTTTCATGAGACACCGACTTATTGTAGCTGGACGCTATGAAAGATTGTTCTATTGGTTTTATTTTATTTTACAGAAACTCTTATATAAAGTGTGCCTGAAAACCAACAAGAGTACTATCTAATATGGAGAGAAACACTTAAACAATCAAACTGTATTATTACATGGGCACTGTGGGTTAGTCCTAAAGATTATACGAATATTAACTCCTACTGTTATAATTTAATGTTATATTGAATTAGATCCAGAAATTATTATAATAAAATAAAGACAGGATTTGTTTGGAAGTACCAAGACACACAAACACCTCTACACCATAGCTTAGAAGACATCGTGGGTAAATCTAATCAAACACTCCAGATGTTTATTCCAAATGAAATTAAACAACCCTTGGTGCCCTTCATGGTGTATAATAACTTGTAAATACCTTCGAAATGTATAATGTGTGTTCTGGAAATCATTGTATTATTTATGAAGACAAAAACTATTTTGTTAAAGACTGAAAAATAAGTGTTATTATACAGCAAAGGTGTGTGTGTCGATTTCTTTCCTTCTTTTATTCTTCCTTCGCACTTCTATCGCCCAGGCGGAAACACACTCCTACTCAGGCTCAGGTTGAGAGTGCACAGATTGCAGATACTGAACAAGTGCAATTCTTCACCACTTTATTGTAGGAAAGGTAACTTCTTGTTCAAAATATGACCTCTGAATGAAACGTAGGGTCTGTAATTCCCTGCACCACAACTGAGACAAACAAGGGGTGGGGGTGTTAACATTTTACTTCCAATTCTTCACCTCTGACATGGACAATATTTCATATGACTTACAACTGAAGCATCATGCTCTTTCAAATCCCCATGTTTTTGGGAGCAAGAGAACAGGATGTATTTCGCTAGCTCTCCACAACCTACTAACACCAGTCATACACACCATGCAGAGGTCAGAAAATAACTCTTTGGAGGATAGGGCCTGGCTCATAGCCTAAACCAGGAAAAAGAGGATACTGGTTTGGGTGTAGGTCAATTTGATTGATGTATGGATAGAGGACATCATTTCAGAGAAATCCCATTTCTGAGGTCTACTAAAGGAAGTGAGTCATGGTTTTCCTCTGTCTTTGTCCCAAATGGCACCCTCTTCCCTAAACAGTATAGTGCCCTTTCCCCTACTTTTGACCAGGGCCAATAGGGTTCTAGTCAAAAGTAGTGCACTATGTAGGAAATAGGGTTGTCATTTTGGATACACACTTTATATCTGCTTAAACTCTCTGGTTCTATGTCGCTTTCCTATTCATTACCAGGCTGAGCTGAGGTTCTGTCTGTCCACACCACTAATTTCCCCCTTCCACCTCCCGCATGCACAGGAAGGGGGAAGCAATTTAATGCGACACACAGCAATCAATAGCAATTAGGCCTATCCCTGACTAATCCTATTGAGAAGGAGAGGGGCATCCTGGGAGATAGCCAAGTGAGGATGGCTATGTCCCAAATAGCACCATATTCCCTATATAGTCCACTACTTTTAGACCAGATCCCTATGTGAATGGGCCCTGGTGAAAAGTAGTGCACTATATAGAGAATAGGGTGCCATTTGGCACATACCCAGGACCTCGGGGCTCAGAGACAGAAAGCTGCAGCAGCACACCTGGGTACAAATACTATTTGAAATCTTTCAACAACTTTTGCATCTAAATCTTTAGCCTGCCTGGAGTGCCAGATACGCAGGGTTTGCCGTTTCGTCACTGTTTTATTGCTTCCATTATGCCAGTCAAGCTCCATCAAACACAGATGAAGTATTCAACACAGATGAAGTATTCAACACAGATGAAGTATTCAACACAGATGAAGTATTCAACACAGATGAAGTATTCAACACAGATGAAGTAAATGCTTTGAAATACTATTTAAACCCAGGTCTGTAAAGCAGTTGACTGTGCTCTGTCTGGTGGGTAACACTGGTTGGTGGTTTTTTCTCTCGTCTTCTTGCTGCCAGAGACAAAAGGAAAATAAAACGTGTATGTTTTCAGTTTCCACAGGAAGTGCCAACTTGGTGACTAGACGATTAATTGCTCTCCTGTTTTCTGCTCTACTCTTCGTCTCGCTTTAGAATCGATTTTTTGGAGACACCCCCCCCATCCCCCACCCACCCACCTCTTAGTTTAAAAGGCTGACACTCCCAATTAGATGTGAATGAGCCCAGTCCTACCAGGGATAGGAGAGTTTGTATTGGATATATATAATTAAGATGAATTACAGTCGGGACATAGAATGCATTCCCTTGCAACTATGTCATTTTGTTACTGCAACAATGGTGTTTATTTTGAAGCATACCATTCATTCTGACCAGTCCAGAGGGAAGAGGTGACTTCAGTGTTGAAAATGTCTGCTTTCAAAGACAGTTTGATTATTTATCTTTAAAGAAAATTGCAAGTCATAGAAAACAGAATACGCAGTCACAAACACAATTCACTCTAAAATACATTCAAAGAAAAGGGTCTTCTCAAAAGCACTGACGTTATGAAAAGATCCCCAGGAGAAGAAAATGGACAGATTTTCTACTCCTTCTTTCAAAACACTGAAAAGTAAAAACATCAACACAAAGAAAGATGTAATTAACTTATGTTTGAGCTACAGACCAAAACTTTCCAAACAACAAGTCATGGCTTGTGGTGGTGGGTGGCTATATTTGAGGCCACAAGCATGGTGGCATGACGGCACCAGAGATTTCCCAACCAGTCAGTGAATCCCCTTACTTCTAGGTTACAGTTGACATAGAATCACAACTGTCTGTTTATTCTGAATAGACCCTGATGTCAGGTTGCAAGCAGACAGAACCAGTCCAGTGTAATGTTCATTAGGCCACAGAATAGAAAAAGTTAGAAAATGTCAAACAAAAACGTTAGCAAATTGATATTTCTTATTGGACAATTTAAGTCCCTCAACATTTCAGTACATTGTTCTCAGTTTGGTGTTTACCTGGTGTGTCTATGGCTCAGGCACTGACAGTAGCTGGAAGTCCGATATACATTTACAACCCATGTAGACAGAGTTGACCACACCTTTCCTAACTTCACCCAGGGGGGCCTGTAGGGGCTCTGGGGATCATAGATCATGTACTGGGTACACAGGGCCTAGTCCAAGCCCATCAGGGCATGGTAGGCTGCAGTAGACCGGGTCTGGGTCACGTCACTGTCTGGTTTAGGCTGTCGGGCCAGGATCTGGCCCCCTGCCTCTCTCACCACCTGGAGGAGCTCGTCCCTGGGGGCTTCCTGAAGGAGCTCATGAGGTAGAAGAAAAATCCATCGAACAGTGGGGGTCGCTGGGGTAGAGAAGAGGAGACTGGAGTATAGTAGAAAAGAATGAAATAGTCAAAAAGAGCAGAGAACAGTCAAATAGAACAGAGTAGTAGAATCACATACAGTAGAGTAGTAAATAGGAAGATGGGGGAGAAACGAGAGAAGGCTTTAACGTCAAAAGTCAAATAAAACAAAAAGGCATTTCTGTGGACTAAGGAAAATTAAACGAAATAGTCTTCTAACAAGAAGAAGTGAGGCGGTTTCATTTGTTTCATCACCCTTGTAAATTACGGTAGGCAAGCCCTTACAAATTCATCAAAGCCCTGCACATACAGAGAGAGAATAAAGAGAATAGAGATCTGTATCTTCTTCCTGGATCCTAAATGATACGAACCATTCTAGTGCCTCGGGATTAAATCAGTCCCACTAAGAATAGCCTAGTGTCTGAACAAAGTGTCTGGACAACAGAGAGAATTCTTGTTCTGTAATGATTTTAAATGACGCTGAATCACTGCAAAAATCAGAGCCAGAACCTTTCAATTCTTACATAACCACAACAATGGGGCAGCTTTCATTCTATTCTACTCTATTATACCACAGAATTGTTGCATACTCACTTCTGATTGGCTAGAACGGCATTCTAGAGTGGACATTAAAACCAGATATCGGGACAGTTGGAAAAGATATAACCATGCAATCATGATGCAATATGTGCCTACACATGCAGACCGTACTACAGCTAAACCAACAACCACACAAACTGAAATTGGATACATTGTAAACGCAGGTCCAATGAGGGAAAAAAAACTTAGCTATCATTAATTTGTTTTAACGGAAACATTTTTTCTTAGAGCATCTGCCATGGTGAGTGATGAACATGAACTTCTCTGCTCCCCTCCACTGCTAAAGCTGTCAAATCCTCCCACGTTTTTAGTTTGACCAGCTGTTTTCAGCGACTGATATTTTTTAACGCTGTTGTCATATTGGCAGGTTTGCTAACAAACTATCTTGCGGTAAATGTGTGCTTTCATATTGTTTTCTTTGGCAACTGTGGTATAAGCGGCATACACGCTGACATTCTGTACATCATCTTGGAAAAAAGGACTCCGCTGCATCGTCCATTATATCCAAGTTAATGTACAGAATGTCGGCATTTATCATTTACTTATATTCTACTACATTCAATTCAATTCTATTATATTCAATTCTACAATATTCAACACTACTCTATTATATTCAATTCTACTATATTGGGGCAGCATTGTAATGACAATGCTTTTCAAGCCAAGAGCCATCACTGCAGCTTTTTTACCATCTCGTCAGTTTAGTGGCGGTGTATTCAGATGCCAGAAGGCCCCTCTACGGAGTGCACCAATCCACTCAATTGTTTTCTGCTGGAAATTGGTACTCTCCAGAGTTTTAGATTTAGCAGGTTCATTGCCTCCATTTTGTTTTGTTCCTTGCTTGCAGGGGTGTGGGTATGTGCACATTTGTGTGTGTTACCTACCAGGCTGTGTCTGTTAATGCAGCTATGTTGAGGTCCTTCTGCTTCATGGTTACTCTTGGCCATCCAGCCATCTGTCTAAAGGCACACCTCTACCCCTTTGAGAGGAGAGAGAGACACGGGGACAGCAGTAGCTTAGAGGAGTGCAGAGAACTTCAACTCATCTAATAGCTACTTAGCAGAAGCTTTTATCCAAAGCAACTTACAGTACAGTGAAGGTATAAGCCTAGATTTTTTGTTTGTGTATGAGATCCCTGAAGTGAAATGAACCCACGGCCTTGGCTACCACAAACTTCTACAGATCAGGTGTAACCATGGTCAAGTCCTACATACAGTTGAAGTTAGAAGTTTACATACACCTTAGCCAAATACATTTAAACTCAGTTTCACAATTCCTAACATTTAATCCTAGTAAAAAATCCCTGTCTTAGGTCAGTTAGGATCACCACTTTATTTTAAGAATGTGAAATGTCAGAATAATAGAGAATTATTTATTACAGCTTTAATTTCTTTCATCACATCCCCAGTGGGTCAGAAGTTTACATACACTCAATTAGTATTTGGTAGCATTGCCTTCAAATTGTTTAACTTGGGTCAAACATTTCAGGTAGCCTTTTATAAGCTTCCCACAATAAATTGGGTGCATTTTGGCCCATTCCTCCTAACAGAGCTGGTGTAGCTGAGTCAGGTTTGTAGGCCTCCTTACTCGCACACGCTTTTTCAGTTCTGCCCACACATTTTCTATAGGATTGAGGTCAGGGCTTTGTGATGGCCACTCCAATAGCTTGACTGTTGTCCATAAGCCATTTTACCACAACTTTGGAAGTATGCTTGGGGTCATTGTCCATTTGGAAGACCCATTTGCGACCAAGATTGAACTGATGTCTTGAGATGTTGCTTCAATATATCCACATTATTTGCGGTCTTCATGGTGCAAAGCACCCCCACAACATCATGCTGTCACCCCCGTGCTTCACGGTTGGGATGGTGTTCTTCGGCTTGCAAGCCTCCCCCTTTTTCCTCCAAACATAATGATGGTCATTATGGCCAAACAGTTCTATTTTTGTTTTATCAGACCAGAGGACACTTCTCCAAAAAGTACGATATTTCTCCCCATCTTCTGTTGCAAACCGTAGTCTGGCTTTTTTTTTATGACGGTTTTGGAGCAGTGGCTTCTTCCTTGCTGTTCTTCCTTGCTGAGCGGCCTTTCAGGTTAGGTCGATATTGGACTCGTTTTACTGTGGATATAGATACTTTTGTACCTGTTTCCTCCAGCATCTTCACAAGGTCCTTTGCTGTTGTTCTGGGATTGATATCCACTTTTCGCACCCAAATTACGTTCATTTCTAGGAAACAGAACGCGTCTCCTTCCTGAGCGGTATGACGGCTGCGTGGTCCCATGGGGTTTATACTTGCATACTATTGTTTGTAAAGATGAACGTGGTACCTTCAGGCGTTTGGAAATTGCTCCCAAGGATGAACAAGACTTGTGGAGGTCTACAATTTTATTTTCAGAGGTCTTGGCTGATTTCTTTTGATTAGCATGTCTAGCAAAGAGGCACTGAGTTTGAAGGTAGGCCTTGAAATACATCCACAGGTACACCTCCAATTGACTCAAATGATGTAAATGAGTCTATCAGAAGCTTCTAAAGCCATGACATAATTTTCTGGAATTTTCCAAGCTGTTTAAAGGCACAGCCAACTTAGTGAATGTAAACTTCTGACCCACTAGAATAGTGATACAGTGAAATAATCTGTCTGTAAACAATTGCTGGAAAAATGACTTGTGTCATGCACAAAGTAGATGTCCTAACCGACTTGCCAAAACTATAGTTTGTTAACAAGAAATGTATGGAGTGGTTGAAAAACGAGTTTTAATGACTCCAACCTGTGTATGTAAACTTCCGACTTCAACTGTATCTGAAGAAACCATTTGAGAAATTAAAGAACTGTGTGATGACTAAAAGTAGAACGCGCGCAACACACTTACGGCCGTTGGCTAATGACGCAACACAGATTAAAATAAAGCAAGCTTTAGTGTAGTATCTCTCCACTCTTCAGAGTCCCAATTGAAAGAGAAGAACTGACAGGAGTGGTTTTCCCACATAAGAGCAAGGAGGCACTTTTTAAAACCTGGAGCATCGTTTGTAGCGTTCCACTCTACAGGTCCCAAGTGTATGAAATGAATATTGTACAAAAGCAGTGTTTTTCCCACATAAACTAATTTAGTACCAGGACCTGGTCTAGTGATAGTGCTTTCTAACCACTGACTAGGCTATATATGGCCCCCAGTGGCATGGTTTTGATCCCACATCTGCCTTATTCCTCTTTACTTCACTAATCGATCTCTCTCTTCCAATTCTTACTGTAATGTCACAAACATAACAAGTCTGGAGGGGGGGGATTATGTTTTTCCAAAACGGGACTGAGCAGAAGTTGCATACAGGGAGATACTGAAAAGGCTATAGATGCATCCCAAACAACTCTTCCTCCACTAAAATAAGAAGCATTAAGGGGATGGAGGGTTGCTTTAATTTCTCATGCAAATAACACGCCCTAAAGCTTAACGACGAGCCAGGTAACCATGCGTTTCTGAACACCTCCACAATCTCTTAGATTCATAGCAACATCAATTTTAATGACTCATGATGCTGTTGTGCCTGACATGATGATATGGAGACATTAACATATTACAATGTGTGCAAACTCCCAGTCAACACACAACAGTGTTATCTTGATCACTGCCCAACCGCAGCAGAGGCAGCTACAATGTCTTTCCTCATGAGGACAGTTCCCATATGAACACACACAGTCACACACACTCACGGATACATGCAGTGTCTGACACACAAACTCGCTCTATAGCAGTCATCAGGCGTAATTACATTTACTCGTGCCCCTTAATTACAGCTTTCATTTGGAGGGACCCTGCGAGGCCTCAGCGGGGGGAAGAGATACCGGGGTTAATCCCGGCTCTGCTCCACTACAGACTATTGGGCCAGCTAGTTAGCCCTGCCACCACCGGTAGCAGAGGGGCCATTAGCATATCAGCTAATTAGATTCACGGAGATGGAGGAGAGGGAGGGCAGGGGGGGCTCTAAAGCCCCGGCTCAGACAGAGGAACTTTAGCCTGCCTGGCTTGACTGGCAGGATCCTGGGCACTGAAGCATGGGACACTGAAGGTGTACACTATAGACAGGGCACAGAGAGCAGAGGGACAGACAAAGTTGTGGAATGGGGAGAGGGGCAACTGGGTTACATGGAAAAAGGGACTGAGAGGGGTGGGGTGCGGCAAAGGTGTTGGGAAAAACAAAATGTGCTCAATCTTGACAAGACACGCACAGACAGGTATGTCCACAGTTAGCACAGGCACACGCACAGACAGACACACAGTCAAATAACACCAAGGTGCCAGACACCTTGATGACAGTCGTTCACTTTATTCCCCTTTGAGGTAGACTAGACTGTGAATATCTGGTGTATTTTATTGTTGCTGTTAGGAATAGACTGCTAAAACAACTGCATGGATATTGTAATCAAGCCGAAATCAAGCACAAGAGGAGAGTTTTAGTCTTTGATTTCTACCCATTTTGATGTCGGGTCCTCTGACAATTTACAACTCTCCCTTTTTCAATCCACTATTTGCTTGTGGATATTTGCCTGTACACTTACATTTCTACATTTTTCAACGTCATATTCATCATCTCCAGCACCACTCCAACATCAACATATGCGAAAATTGACCATTTCTATGTTTTATATAAAAAAATATTGAGCAAGATAAGCATTTCCAAAGACATCATTGGTGTGCATCATGTGATTTTAACCAATTACGAGCCTGCAGTGCCTGCTAATACAGTGCCTGCTTATCGTCCTCTGTCTGGTTTACTACAAAACATGTGCAAAACATGACCGGCTCGGTTTTATGTAGCAAAATTTGAAATTGTTTTTATAAATTGAATAAAAGTAGAGACTCCGAGCTAGAAAAAGGTTTTTCTTCAAATGCCTCTCCTGTGAAGTAGTGACATGCGACATATGCCTAGTTTCATGAAATGAGTCACATATGTTGATGTTGGGGTGGTGTGGAGATGATGAATATGAAGCTCAAAAATCGCTAAATGTTCCTTAATATTCACAATATCCTATTGCACAAACCCTTTTATGCCTCAGGACACTGTACATTTCATAGAATAAAGAAAATAAAGTACAAACGCAAAAACATTTCTTCCAAAACCAAGGAAACAAAGCTCTCCAGAGTAACACAGAGATAATGCAAGGGTAGATGAATAAAGAAGGCATATTTCTCCATCTAGAGGGTTAGAGTATGAATCATTACTGCTTTAAAGCTCAGGTGAAACAGAGGGTAGAGGATAACTCTGAATACCTGATATCATCAATCACAGTTTTGCTATTTGATTTTGAATTTTAAGACCCCTTGAAGTATCAAAAAACGATAGAAAACAATTATTTGATTAACATTTTTTACCTGCTATTAGCCCACAGATTCACTACATGGAACAGATAGTCCCCCCCAAAAAAATCTAAAGGAAGTTTGTTCCAAAGTGTATCAGAGATATAAGAAAGACCAAGAATTTTTGTTTTTTTACATGCATTTAACCCTTTATTTGTGGCACTAAACAGTCATTACATTTTTTCAACTGGTACCAGGGACCTTCAGATTTTAATTAACTAGGCAAGTCAGTTAAGAACTAATTCTTATTTACAATGACAGCTTAGGAACAGTGGGGTAACTGCCTTGTTCAGGGGCAGAAAGACAGATTTTTACCTTGTAAGCTCGGGGATTCGATCTAGCAACCTTTAATTTACTGGCCCAACGCTCTAACCACTAGGCTACCGGTCCGCCCCACAAGACGAGTCTTGTGAGGCCTGTGGGCATCCTAAAGCAAAACAACTGACATGTACGTGTTCCTGAGAGTCTCACCTTTACACAGTTCAAAGCCACAGACAGAAGTTGGCAGATTGGCTGTACCGACTTCAGACAATTCCCAATACATTTGTATGCATGTGTCTGTGCCTATGTTTGTGTTGCCTCACAGTCCCCATTATACCATTGTGAGAATTCTTGGATGTCTCTCGGTCTGACAAACACCGCTCTGTGTGTTACATAGGCAGATGCACTGGTGCACCCAATGCAAAAAAAACTGTTCTCTATCTTAAACTGATGGATTTTTATGGGGATATTTTTATTATGCCAATTACATTTCCACGGGGCGTAGACATCAACCTTAGGGGGTTAAGAGTTTGAAATGATATACTATGCATGCCAAATGTATCCATGTATGTAACACAGTATAATCAAATCAGATGGTTTTACAGTATAACAATAGTATTACAATATTTTTCATTAGAATACATGAACACACATTTGAAAAAGCACCGCAGAACATATGTTAAAGATCACAGCTAATATATTAGCCATGGGAGAAGTCAGAAGAGTCGATTACTGTGGGCTACTTACAGCTGAAGTTCTGGAAGGATAACCCACAGTAGGAGGCAGGGAAAAGGATGCCATTTGGGACGCAGACCTGTATAAGATCAAAAAGATGCTTAAAAACATTAAATAAGTATCTTAAGGCCGAAGTCATGGTTAGAAGCAGAGGTGTAGTGTAGGCTACTGTAGGAGGTAGAGGTGCAAGTTACTAGGCCCCTATTTATTTATTTTTATTTATAATAATGCCATATTCTGTTCTTTTTTTGTTTGGTTTTTCCAGGTTTCCATTTTTCAGGTTTTTTGCTTTCCAATTTTTTTTCTTGAAAAAAAAAAATTGGATGTCCACAACAATGCTTAAACCATACCAGGAGACCACTTTTAAGGTCAGGGAAAAAATGACACATTTAAATTTGTTGGTGTAGTCACCTTTTAATGAACATGTGCACCAGTAAGAGACTGTTCATTGGATAGAGATGTTTATGAAGCGCTCATGTGATTGTAGAGTTTGCTAAACAAATAACCACTGAATTAATGCAAATAATCATGATATCATTCTACCAGGTAGGCATTGGCTACTTTTTAGTTAAGATTTAATTGAGAAGGTTTTGGTGAAAGCCTATCCATCTCTATCAGAATGCTATCATCAGAATCATTGCTAACGGCTACACAAAGCATAGACATACGCACGCACACCACACACACACACAGACACACAGAGAGGGGAATTCCTGTGCAATTTCAGAAAGCTGTTGGAAAACACAAATCACTTTTGAATTTTGTTCATGTCTTAATTAACTCTTAATTTTCTAATAAGTTCAACACATTTACAGTTGAAGTCGGAAGTTTACATACACTTAGGTTGGAGTCATTAAAACTCATTTTTCAACCACTCTTCAAATTTCTTGTTAACAAACTGTAGTTTTGACAAGTCAGTTAGGACATCTACTTTGTGCATGACAAGTCATTTTTCACTGTATCTCAATTCCAGTGGGTCAGAAGTTTACATACACTAAATTGGCTGTGCCTTTAAACAGCTTGGAAAATTCCTGAAAATTATGTCATGGCTTTAGAAGCTTCTGATAGGTTAATTGACATAATTTGAGTCAGTTGGAGGTGTACCTGTGGATATATTTCAAGGCCTAGCTTCAAACTCAGTGCCTCTTTGCTTGACATCAAAAGAAATCAAAAGAAATCAGCCAAGACCTCAGAAAATAAATTGTAGACCTCCACAAGTCTTGTTCATCCTTGGGAGCAATTTCCAAATGCCTGAAGGTACCATGTTCATCTGTACAAACCATAGTACGCAAGTATAAGTATAAACCCCATTCTGCTCAGGAAGGAGACGCGTTCTGTCTCCTAGAGATTAACGTACTTTGGTGCAAAAAGTGGAAATCAATCTCAGAACAACAGCAAACAGCAAACCATGTGAAGATGCTGACGGAAACAGGTACAAAAGTATCTATATACTATATATACTATGCATAGACCCACCCACTTGGGAGGAAGGTCCACCCACTGAGGAGCCATGTCCAGCCAATCAGAACGATATTTTCCCTACAAAAGGGCTTTATTTCAAATAAATTGTCCTCAGCACCCCCTTCCCCTACAAATTATCCTACAGGTGAAGAAGCCGGATGTGAATATTCCTGTCGTGGTTACACATGGTCTGAGGTTGTGAGGCCGGTTGGATGTACTGCCAAATTCTTTAAAATGACGTTGGTGGCGGCTTATGGTAGAGAAATTAACATTCAATTCTCTGGCAACAGCTCTGGTGGACATTACTGTAATCAGCATGTCAATTACACACGCCCTCAAGACTTGAGACATCTGTGGCATTGTGTTGTGTGACAAAATAGCACATTTTAGAGTGTCATTTTATTGTCCCCAGCACAAGGTGCACCTGTGTGATGACCATGCTGTTTAATCAGATTCTTGATATGCCACACCTGTCAGGTGGATGGATTATCTTGGCAAAGGAGAAATGATGCTTACTAGCAGGGATGTAAACAAATTTGTGCTCAGAATTCAAGAGAAATACGCTTTGTGCGTATGGAACATTTCTGTGATCTTTTATTTCAGCTCATGAAAAAAATGGGACCAACACTTTACATGTATTTTTGTTTAGTTCACTACATTTTGGAATATTGTTGAATTCCGTTTTGATGTCTGGATTCCATGATACTATCCTCATTCTCCACAGAGCAGATTTTATTGGGCCTTAGTTACTTACAGCTGAAGTTGAGGACCCAGCAGCCGATCAGGAGACCCAGGAAAGAGACCAGGGTGGTGGGCATCGGCCCATCTGGTACCACCACATAGGTGACTGGAGGAATGGGAGAAAACTGGATTTCATTGAAGAGCTACCATTCACAATATGTTCCAATGAATAGAAATAGACAGTTGAATAAAAGTTTAATAGAATACTCCATAACATTATTTAAATAAAAAGCTTGGTAGTGTCGTGCAATGTCTTTGTTGTGAGTGATTGCAACACAGACGTGGGTATAATCGGCCCCATTCACAACAGGCTTAGATAATGCGACTTTCTTCTAATAAAAAATGTAAGACATTCTTATTGCATCTTCAGTCAACAAGGCTCTGTGGCTGACAATCTGCAAAATGACCTTAATTGTATCTCTGGGCTAAACGTTATGGTTTACATGCTGTGGAGCTTTGCTCTGCCTTCACTTTAAATAATAGGAGACACTCAGACACTAAAGTCTTTACTACCCAAAGCCCTAAAGACAGACTTTGAGACACAGAGAGAGACAAACACTTCCATTTTCCGTTCATTTGAATACTGTAGTCTAGTGTTCATCACAACAGAAGTCACAAACAGCTTATGAGAAATGACTTCAATTACTTTACAGGCATTCAGCCATGTTCCCTGTTCTAACTGCCATTACCAGAGAGCTGACAAACTGCCTTCTCTGTTGCTCTCTACTACTAGGATTTGCAAAGCTCCAAGAAACATATAAGGTACATCTGTATCATCATGTACCTGTATGAAAAACGATTTTGCAACTATTCCTTTCACACTACTAAAACTGTCTTTGATTTCCGGTAGTATCTAAGCACTATGGTTAGACTATCTTGGGTTGTGATGAGATCATCCCAGATACAGTTAAGGTAACACATGTGCTCTAGCAGGTTGAAGTGGACAGGTAAGTTACCTGAGCAAGAGAAGGCATCAGCCCTCTTTCCTCCCAGGGGGATTCCCAGTTTGGCCAGCTGGTTATGTTGGGACAGTTTACTGCCCAATACTACCACCTGTTCACCCCATCAATGGCCTGAAACACAATAGACTGTAGACAGACCAACTCAAATATTACATAGATTTTTGGGGGGGGAACCTTCATTTATACAGGCCCATTGAGAAAAATATTTTTTTTTCAGAGACCAGTTAAAACACTACCCACAATACCACAACTCCTTTAAACTCCTTTGTTCATAGTTGTATTGTACATTGGGGAATAGTACATTCAGGAAATCGTTAATGTAACATTGATTTTATCTGAGAACAGTGTTGGGATGATGGCCATACCTTACTGAAGTTGGGTGGAGGACAGAGAGGGGAGTTGGGGTCCTTCAGAGGCTGACTGAAGGATTAGCTGAGTTCACAGCATAGTCCACATGACGAAGACCAAACATATTCCTGTTTGACAAACTGTCTATCTCTGTCTAACTTAAACCAGACAAACCATACAAAATACTATATCCTGACACTAATCAATGGTTATACTTGTCTCTTGTGACATACCCTTTGCCATCTAGTAGCTGTCCTGCATGAAATACAGATTTTCTTCTGGATGTGGAGATTAGGGTTACACAGGCATGGATCATGGTAACATGAAATCGCTCATTGGTGACAATATGATACAAGAACACACGGGCTATGCGAATCCAGTGTGCAGCAACGCAGCATAGAGACACTGAAGACAATGTGAAACAGCACGTTCCTGAAGGAGGAGGGGAAGAAGGAGGGATGAGAAAAAGGAGGAGAAGAGAGGGGAGAAGCAGAACGGGTTGGTGCCTAAAGATTAGGCGTCAGCAAAGATAACACCTGGGGGACAATTAATAGGTCCACTGGTCCATAAAATATTTCATTTGGATTCAAAACCCCCCATACACACTGATAGATACACACAAACATATATATACAGATAGGCACACACCTACAAACACACACATACAAACGCCTGCACACACACAAACACACTGAAAGGAAGTGCATCGTTTTGGTTTATGGAACAGCACACCAACGAAGTAGCTAAATAAAAGTTAAAGGCATGGAAAATGTTTTGGGCAGCTGTTGTGTGTCTCCAAGGCCTCGATCAGACCGACATTCACCTTTTGCTACTATTTCTGTCAAGGTTACTCATACAATTGAATTAAATCCAACCTACGCACCACACAGAACACATTGCAAACGCAGCGTTCCATTGGAAATGAATGTACTTCTGGTGTACCAAAATGCAATAACGCTGTTGGTCTGATCGAGGTGTTAGGGGTGTGGGTAACCACTGAAACCAAGCCTTGCATAGATGTATTAATCGATCAATTCAGAGTTGCACACATACTGTACACAGTGCAAAGAGTTCTGTCCTAAAATTTGCTCAAATTTGCCAAATGTTTTATATTGAAGTAGATACCCCATTGAAATCCAATTTTATTGATCCTGATGCATACATAATGTGTGAGGATCCAAGCCAAGCCATTGACAGACAGAAGAGGCACCAGAAACACCAGATGCATGAATGTGTCCAGCTCTATGTGCAGCTGGGGAAGCAAGGCGAACAGCTGTGAACACTCCAAAACACCTTGTCTGGGAGTGCCGGGAGGGGAGCATGTCATCTGTAGCTTCAGATATCGTCTGTCTATAATCATCATTTGGTGGGTGCTTTTATTTGTCCTATTTCACACATGTAGAAGTGTGTATTAATGTGTGAATTTGATGTAATATTTTTTTGCATATCCAAACTATTTCCGAGTCTAGAGAGACTATGTCATCTGTATTGACAGAGAAGACATGTGCCTCCAACCGTGACAAACACACACTTTCCAAGTAATCTAAATCCACAAACAAAGAAGACAGTCTGTCCAATGTTGCAGATGCAGAGCTGGGTTGAGGCAGGCACTATCAAGATGGACGATCTCAAAGTGGACATGGCCACAGAGAAATCTTCGTCCCCTCACTGTGCAGCTCTGTGTGGCAATCAATCCAGTAGGAATGGCACTGGTTCTCTGTCTCCAACCCAGCCTTTAGGGAAATAATTTCTGACTTAGAGAGCCAGGGGGTATGTGTGTGTGTGTGTGTGTGTTATCGCGCAGCAGCATGTGTGCATCCCTGCGTTTGTGTGGAGGCTAGATTAATTGATAGTGTGTGACGGGCAAGGGTTGCATTTGTCTTGTGGCATCATGACAGATTGTCTGGGAACCGGTCTCTTTTGCCTTGCAGACAACTAGCAGGCAGGTAGGATAAACCTGAGTAAATCTGCTGTCGCTAACCTCCGTCGCCAAGGCCCCGGGCGCCACCCACTACAGCACATCAATGTGATGAGTTGGGAAAAGAGAAGGAAGGAGAGAGAAAGGAAATATGGGGGGGGAGATAGAGGGGGAAAATATATCGTAGAAGGGATAGAAGGAGGAGAGAGTAGAGAGGGGGGAATGGTAGAAGGAAGGAAGGAAGGAAGGAAGGAAGGAAGGCAGGAAGGAAGGCAGGACAGACTGGAAAAAGAGAAGCAGGAAGGAAGGAGGAGAGAGAACAGACTGGAAAAAGAGAAGCAGGATGGGAAAAGACAGGACTAAAAGAAAGCAATTGCTGCTCCAGCTCTCCATTAATGACTGTCCTCTCACAACACACACACCAGAACGCATCAGCCCCGCTCCATTGGTCTGTACATTATGAGGTCACAGCACTTCACCATCCAACAACCAATGAGTGTCACCTACTGTGTGATTGTAGTTATCCATCTAGTGCACATCATGCTACAAGAAAAATTATTACTACCTCAGTCTCTTTTCATGCTGAATTCAGGTGAATGATTTTAGATTAAGTCAGCATGAAAAGAGACAGGTATTTTTTCTTGGGGTAGCAGTTAGAGCGTTGGATCCAGTAACCGAAAGGTTGCTGGTTTGAATCCCCAAGCCGACTAGGTAAAACATATGTTGATGTGCCCTTGAGCAAGGCACATTACCCTAATTGCTCCTTTAAGGGGCTCTGGATAAGAGCGTCTGTTAAATGACTTGAATGCAAAATTACATAGGACCTCTACACCTGTGAGGGTAAACAAAGAATTTCTGTGCAAAAGAATGTAGAAATAAATATCTCTATTCTATCCATACTCACAAAACGCTCTGTGAAGCCCAGTGTTGACAGCGTCAAGTAGAGGAGAGCAGTTCTCATTGCCTGGTGTGTTCAACAGCACCCCTCTAGTAACCAATGCCTCCACTACACACTGGTGGCCCAGGTTATACGCTTTGTGCTGAAACACAGGAGTGTTATTACATACCATATACAGTCCCAGTCAAAAGCTTGGAGACACCTACTCATTCAAGGGTTTTTCTTTATTTGTACTATTTTCTACATTGTTGAATAATAGTGACGACATCAAAACCATTTTTATTTAGACTAGTTGAGAACAAGTTCTCATTTACAACTGCGACCTGGCCAAGATAAAGCATAGCAGTGTGAACAGACAACACAGAGTTACACATGGAGTAAACAATTAAAAAGTCAATAGCACAGTAGAAAAAAAAGAAAAAAAAGAGAGTCTATATACATTGTGTGCAAAAGGCATGAGGTAGGCGAATAATTACAATTAAATAACACATATGGAATCATGTAGTAACCAGAAAAGTGTTAAACAAATCAAAATATATTTTATATTTGCGATTCTTCAAGTAGCCAGCTTTTTCCTTGATGACAGCTTTGCACACTCTTGGCATTCTCTCAACCAGCTTCGTGAGGTAGTCACCTGGAATGCATTTCAATTAACAGGTGTGCCTTGTTAAAAGTTCATTTGTAAGGAATTTCTTTCATCTTAATGAGTTTGAGCCAATCAGTTGTGTTGTGACAAGGTATGTGGGGTATACAGAAGATAACCCTATTTCTTTTAAAGATCAAGTCCATATTATGGCAAAAACAGCTCAAATAAGTAAAGAGAAACAGTTCATCATTACTTTAAGACAATAAGGTTAGTCAATCCGGAAAATTTCAAGAACTTTTTTTCAAAGTGCAGCCAGAAAAACCATCAAGTGCTATGGTGAAACTGGCTCTCATGAGGACCGCCACAGGAAAGGAAGACCCAGAGTTACCTCTGCTGCAGTGGGTAAGTTCATTACATACACAAACCGGCTGCGCGCGTATGCCATCGTGCGCTATCGTGCATACATTTATTTTGCCCCCCCACACCAAACGCGATCAGGACACGCAGGTTAAAATATCAAAACAAACTCTGACCCAATGACATTAATTTGGGGACAGGACGAAAAGCATTAAACATGTATGGCAATTTAGCTAGTTAGCTTGCACTTGCTAGCTAACGTTAATTTGTAATTTAGCTAGCTTGCTGTTGCTAGCTAATTTGTCCTGGGATATAAACATTGAGTTGTTATTTTACCTTAAATGCACAAGGACCTCTACTCCGACAATTAATTCACATATAAAAACGGCCAACCGAATCGTTTCTAGTCATCGCTCCTCCTTCCAGGCTTTTTCATTGTTTAAATTATATGGTGATCGCATCTAAACTTTCATTGTATTACCACGACCACCGGCAAAACAGTTAGTCTTTCAATCACGTGGGTATAATCAATGAGGAGATGGCATGTGGGTACCTGCTTCTATAAACCAATGAGGAGATGGGAGAGGCAGGACTTGCAGCGCGATCTGCGTCAGAAATAGGAATTACTTCTATTTTAGCCCTTGGCGTGGCAGAGGCTAGTTGGCGTGCGCGAGCAGTGTGGGTGCAATAATTGAATGACATGGATTTCTAAATGTATTTTGCAGCGCACGCGACGTGTCCGGTATGGTCAGCATGTTAGAGTTAGCAGTCTCAGAAATTGCAGCACAAATAAATGCTTCAGAGTTCAAGTAACAGACACATATCAACAACTTGGGACAAGAAACACAAGCAATGGATATTAGACTGGTGGCAATCACGTGCCTTTGTGAGACGCAGTGTATGTGAACAGATGATCTCCGCATGTGTGGTTCCCACCGTGAAGCATGGAGGAGGTGATGTGAGGGGGTGCTATGCTGGTGACACAGTCTGATTTATTTAGAATTCAAGGCACACTTAACCAGTATGGCTACCACCGCATTCTGCAGCAGTATGCCATCCCATTTGGGTTGTGCTTAGTGGGACAAGTAATTTGTTTTTCAACAGGACAATGATGATGGAGTGCTGCATCAGATGACCTGGACTTCACAATCACCCGACTTCAATCCAATTGAGATGGTTTGGGATGAGTTGAACCGCAGAGTGAAGGAAAAGCAGCCAACAAGTGCTCAGCATGTGGGAACTCCTTCAAGACTGTTGGAAAATCATTCCAGGGGAAGCTGGTTGAGAGAATGCCAAGAGTGTGCAAAGCTGTCAAGGCAAAGGGTGGCTACTTTGAAGAATCAAAAATATTTTGATTTGTTTAACACTTTTTGTTATTACATGATTCCATATATGTGTTATTTCATAGATTTGATGTCTTCACTATTATTTGACAATGTAGAAAATAGCAAAAATTAAAGGAAAAACCCTTGAATGAGTTGGTGTCTCCAAACTTTTGACCGGTACTGGACATTTAAGCAATAAGGCCTGAGGGGGTGTTGTATAGGACCTATATACCGCGGCTATGGGTTGTTTTATTTTGCACGAGTACATGGATACAGCCCTTGACCGTGGTATATAGGCCATATACCACTAACCCCCCGATGTGTCTTATTGCTTTTATAAACCGGTTGCCAACACAGCAAGGCAAGGAACGACACATCTAAATTGAACATTTAGCTATAATAAATAAATTCATAAATACATTCCGCCAGAAAAAGTAGTCCGGACAAAAGTTGTGTTGCTAGACTGGTTGTTGTGAAACATAACCACAGGCTAGATAGCAAACGTACATTACATTCATGTAAAAACTGTGTCTGTACATATTTTAAATCAGTCAGTTTTAAAAAAACGTTCTCCCTCCTTCCCATTCGCCCAAAATTAACATCAAACCACACTTTGTTCACCAAACCCTCAGATGTTTCAGTGTCCAGAGCCTTGGATTGTTTGATGAGCTGCATGTCGTGTTCAAACTTCAGTTATGGCTGCGTGATGGGCAGTTTTGTCGCGCCCCTCTTTCCTCAACTTTTTAATTACGCCTACAAACACATTGTTGCTCGTTGTGAATTTGGTGTCCTTCTGTATATTCCATGCCAAACTGAGAGGGGTGGGGGGGTCGTTGACATGTCTGTTCAAACCAGCTCTGAGTGACTCCTTCGCCAGTCATGTTTCTCACTGAACCATAACAGTCCTGTAGAATGATGTTCAGCTGTTTTTGTTGTATTCCCCAACACAATGAATCCCTAAGAAAATGGGCACATGGCTAAATCTAGTGGATGATCCCTGCTGTATCATATTACAATTTAATAACTACATCACTAGCACTGATAACATTACAAATAAAGGTACATTTCACTTGAATATTTATGGTAGATATTCAATGAGTTCGTTAAAAAGACAAAAATCATAGATTAGAAATATGCTTAAGTATAACAGCTCCAGCAAGACAAAGTTAAAGACTGGCATGCTATAACAACATGTACTGTATATGGTTGGTTGTATTTTGCTGTCTAGACAGGAAGACTGAGGGAGATGAGGCTTCACTCACCAGTGGGGTCCATCCAGCGGCGTCTTTCAGGTTGGGGTCAGCCCCCTGGCCTAGGAGCTCCTTCACGGTCTCCACATCTCCCTGTGGGGTGGAAAGATCGGTGAGACAAGCCACAAGTTTAGGGTCAAAGACACATGTGAACATGCTATCCAAACACATTGGCTGATCCAAACGTGTCTTACACAGGCATCATGGGCCCTGCAGCTGATATCAAATCAGGTTCTCAGGTACAGAGTCAGTAATTAGAGACATGAGAACATGCCCTTCACACAACCGGCATCATTGTATGACCCTATATAGGGAATAGGGTGAAATTTGGGACATGGTCAGAAATGAGATCAGAGACATATTCCCCCAGGTTTTATGTTTGTCACACCCTGATCTGTTTCATCTGTCTTGTGCTCGTCTCCACCCCCCACCAGGTGTCTGCCATTTGTCCCCATTATCTCATGTGTATTTAAACCAGCGTTTTCTCTTTGTCTGTTCGTCTTGTCCTACCAGCATGTTTCCTGTGCTCTGACCTTGCTGCCTGTCCTGACCCTGCCTGCCGTCCTGTACCTTCCTGACTGATTGATTTGGATCACAACTCTTTGCCTGCCTTTACTTACCTTTTGCCTGCCCCTTGTACTGTAATAACCTCTGAGACTCATACACTATAATTGGTACTATTACAGCTCAGGCTAAGACCCATAGGCTGACACAGGAGGCGGATAGTACAAGTCTCAGAGTTTATTATAGTACAAGGGGCAGGCAAAAGGTAACTCAATGTAGACAAAGTCGTAATCCAAATCAGAGTCAGGCATGTACAGGACGGCAGGCAGGGTCAGGACTAGAGCACAGGGAACACGCTGGTAGGACTTGACGGGACAAGATGAACTGGCAACAGACAAACAGAAAACGTAGGTATAAATACACAGGAGATAATGAAGACAAATGGGAGACACCTGGTGGGGGGTGGAGACGAGCACAAGACAGATGAAACAGATCAGGGTGTGACAATATTACTCTTGTATTTTATTGTAGTCTTAAGGTTTTCTGAGTGCCTTTTGAATCTGGCTTAAATCTGACTTTCTAAATCTCTCCTGGTTGTACCGTGGTTCTCTCATTGCCCATAGTACTACTCTTAGCTGATCAGACAAGCATTCCCTTCCTTTCTCAGCCCTGGGAGAATAGTGGGAGCTTAACATAAGCCCTGTAAACACAGCTGTAATCCCTGCCTGGATCCTCCACAAGGTAATCAATGTTCCAACGCTGTGAATGGTTGATAATAGCACCAGGTCAGGGATCAGCTGCTGCTGTGTAGAGCACATGTTGACATGTCTCTAGTAACTGACTCTTGGCCTGTAACCCTGATTGATAATAGCAGCAGGTCTGGGATCAGCTGCTGTGTTTGGAGGGCACCTGTCTCTAATAACTGAACCTGGGAATGATTGACAAAAGCAGCATGTCTGGGATCAGCCTGAGATCAACTGCTGTGTTTGGAGGGTATTTTGCCATCTCTTAAGAACTGACCCAGACCCTGTGAAACATGTCCTGTTAATCTCACCTTTATAGCAGCCAGGTGCAGGGGTGTCTATCCCTTGCGGTATCTTTTCACAACAGCTGGGCTGCTCTGTGAGACTCTCCCTGGAGATGTCTTCCCCAGGGGGGCCGGGAAACAAGGGCTGCTGGTGCTTTCCTCCTCTGGATCTCCTGGTGCTGGTGGTGGTCCTTCTGTCTGGGGCTGTCAACATGGTAGGAAGGGCTGGGAGTGGAACCCTCTCCAGTCTGACATCTACCCTGGCAGGGAGATGCCTTGTTTTTTGGGGGTGTACTCTGTGAAAGGTTTTTCTCTTCTGCACAGGATCATTTGGGATGGTGCTTGAGATGAGAGAATAGAACTGGCTTTGTAGTAGATTTCTCATTTTGTTTGAGGTGTTTTAGCAGAGAACTTATCTAGCCGAGAGGGGCTGGTGTATGACCTGCTCTCCTTCCTCTCTGACATCTCCTTTTCCACCAAAGCCCCACTGCCAGTTGATCGCCTCCAACCTCTGCATCTTGATCTTCTGCTTGGTTTCTTTACGTGTCGTTGGTTTCTGCCAACCCCAGGCTGCAGGCTTCCTGACACCACCATTTCTTGTCTTAGTTTTTGTGCTTTAACACAGTTCTCTGACTGTGCTTGTAGTTCAATGGGAAGGGCATCTGAAATGAGTGAAGAAAACAAAAGGACTGAAAAACACACCAAAACTACTCTCACCTAAGCTAACATTGCAAGTCAAAGTACATTAGACTATTGCATTTCCAATAATCTCATCCCCAGCCTATCGCGCACAGCACATATAAGCCTGGGATTTCAATGGGATTTTTAATGGGAGTGAACATAGATTACTATTAGATTGAACAACTGAGTAAATTATTTATCATTTCATTTTGGTAAATTATACGACTGTGAGCTGCACAAGACATATACAGGGGAGGGTGAGGGGGAAGATGTTGTGGGAGATGATTGGTAAATTAAGACCATTAAGACAATGCATATGCACCAGGAGTTTCTCCAAGTTTGACTCATTGGTCCACCAGACTCTCTGCGTATTTGGGTTGAAACGTCTGGGAATGACATTACATTTCCAAAAACAAATCCAATACAGGGGCTATAATGGCGTTGGTGAAAGCAAGCAGTAAGGTAGCACTATAATTTCCTCTTTCCTTGTCACTGCACAATTTATATTCAACTAGAATCACCTGTGGTTGTGTTCGGTTGTCTGCTCTGCATTCATTCACAGAGTCTGCCTTGCTTGTCACACACCCAGCCTGTTCTGCCTAGCAAGCAAGCTAGCATCTAATTTGGTGACCCAGGGGGGCATGTAGCTGCCAGTCAGTGTAGTCCTCTACCACTTCTACAACATGAACATCACCCCTGTTTGTCAGAGCAGAGGTCTACAAGCTAAACACCACCATACATAATAGCAATGTATTATTACTGTCATTAACAGGGAGGCTGATGGGAGATAAGGAAAAAATCCCAGAGGGAATACATGGTAATACTGCCATTCAGGGCTTAGGGATATAGGCCTACCTATGTTAAAGAATACTATCATTTATATCCTACAGGTTGTACGTACCTACAGGGGAAACAATGGGAAAGCTTAGTCCTTTGTCTAGCTTATTATCATATTCAGTGACACAGTCTTAACCTGTCCTCAGGGGGAATCAACAGTGAGTCTAGGTTGTGGAAGAGTTCAGTGCTGTCTGTAAAATATTTGTCTATTCATCCTGTTCAGTGATAGTCGTTATACTAAGGTTATAATACTTTTGTAAAGTACCTGAATCTTTGGGGCCTGAGGGATTAAGCAGTGAGTCAAAGATATGGAAGAGTTCTGTGATATTGATAAACTGTCTGTTTATTTTGTATTTATTTAACCTGTATTTAACTAGGCAAGTCAGTTAAGAACAAATTCTTGGGCCTGTGGTCAAATTGTTGGCGCACTGGTCGAAGGCATCGCAGTGCTAGCTGTGCCACTAGAGATTCTGTGTTCGAGTCCAGGCTCTGTCGCAGACGACCACGACCGGGAGAGCCATGGGGCGGCGCACAATTGGCTCAGCGTTGTCTGGATTAGGGGAAGTTTGACCGCCAGGGATGTCCATGTCCCATCGCGCACTAGCAACTCCTGTGGCGGGCCAGGTGCAGCGCACGCTGACATGGTCGCCAGGTGAACAGTGTTTCTTCTGACACATTGGTGTAGCTGGCTTCCGGGTTAAGTGGGCATTGTGTCAAGAAGCAGTGCGGCTTGGTTGGGTTGTGTTTCGGAGGTCGCACGGCTCTCGACCTTCGCCTCTCCTGAGTCCATACAGCAGTTGCAGCGATGAGACAAGACTCTAACAAATTCTTATTTACGATGACGGCCTACCTCCGTTTCAAAACAAGAAAATCAAGTCACCATTTTGAGCATAGCAGAAGTTCTTTGAAAAAGCGTCACAGCTCCACAGTTTTTGTTCAGCCTTCGTTGGTGCACTGATTAGATTCCAATATCCGAAATGCATCGTTTCCACTATCGGAAATTAATACAACAAGATTGCTTTCTAAATACTCCTACCAGTACCGTGGATAGGAGTTCTGCCAGAAAGGAAGCGGTGAAGAGAGAGGAATAACTGGGTTTAAAATCTGTTTTCTCCAGCAGGTGCCGCTTTTTTCACTCTCCACACGAGGAGTTTTGGTTTGGAGGTTAATGAGTGTCGAATTTGGTTAACAAAAAATGTATGGTTTATTTTCTACATGTGGCTTATTTGATTGAATATACATTTAGCAATGATTAGGTTGTTATGAGTGTACTTTGTAACTTTGAGAAAAAACACTTTTTTCAGAGTAGTGCCTGTTGTTCACACATGCATCTGCCCACTCATTGGATAGAATGGTCCACTCTGATCTTGCCTCCTCCCGACTGCCTTCCATTTTTGAAGACATTTATTTAAATTGTTAGATACTTGAGTATCTGGTCTATAGACCCCTTTCTGTGTTTACATACATTGCTGCACGAAGGAGAGCCGTAAGTAGGTGGCAGAACATGTGGAAGTTCTTATAGAATGGCAGCAAAATAAATGTTGCTTATGAGAGAAATTCACAATACTTTTGGATTATAATCAGATTTTAAGGCTCGTTATGAATGAATGTCCTACTTAATATAATGTCTGTGTCATAATCGCAAATCAACTACATTAACCTTAAAAAAACACTTAAACTTCAACTAGTAAATGTCTCTTTGGCTAGCTTTTTCTACAGCCTATATCAATGAGCATTTGTATTCTAGCTAACAAATGCTGCAGCCAAAATAGTTATTGTGCAAAGATCACAACCAAATATAATATTCGTAATTGTTCATGCTAGAATCAAAACATCATGGGAACCCAAAACAGTTATTTTGTTTAGAAGTAATAAAAAGCTATATTATGTTAAATGGGGGCAAATGGCGATAGCTTTCTAACTGCCGCCAAGAGTCGCGCACATCTGTGGGTGACGTCAGTATGTCGCGTACTGGAAAGGGGTCTATATGATGGATAATCTGTGGTTGTGTTTCACTATATTGGATCACTCTGCGGAGGATACACCTGTGGGTCCGCCCCTATATATAGACCCCATGGCCGCGACACACATTCTATTTCATTGTCTCGGCGGACGTCTGTATGGTTTGAGGAACACATTTTCTGAAGTTCGCTTGGTAAGTCACTGGTAAGTGTAATATCTTGCATGGAAGTATACTCACTCGCTGTTTGCTGTCTGGAGCAGCTGGGCACATGGCCAGCCCCTCCTCTTGAGTGCTCCACTCACTGGAGCACTCAGTTGGTCTGTATCTTCCGCCCATGGTTTATCGTACTTGTGTTTCGTTAGTGTTACACTACGACTCCGTGTGCATCCACTAGTATGTTGGCTCTTGCTGCCACAACATTTTATTTACCTTACACAACTTGCCGACTGGCTTGTTCTATTTGTGTGTTGTGAATTGCTTTAACATGCTGCTCCCTGCGTTGGGTTCTGCTAATTACCCAGCGGGTTTTTGTCTTGTTCTTTCCCCTGCAGAGTGTAAGAGTATGAAGGTGGGCTTTCCACCACATTGAGACATTAACTTTGGAGTTCCTGAACGGAGTTACTCCATCAAATGGTGCTGTTTTTACTGCTTGGATATTCAACCAGGTAATATTGCATTTAGCATAAAACATAAAAACAAATAAATCTAATCCATTACCTGGTTGCCGTTTTTTGTCTGCCTGTTGTCCCACACGGGTCTTCGCCATTTTTTACAGAGGTACTGGGTAATTATCCCTCACCGGGTTCCTATTCCTTCAAGCGAGTCATGACATAAGCTCTCCCAGGGCGTCAGAACCCTGCTCCGTGGCCTTGTAGGCTGGGCTGAGCTTATGGCTTCCCTTTGTGACAGGTGTGATGTTGGCATCCCCCCTGGGGATCCGGATACCTTGTGTATGCACTGCCTGGGTTTGAGCCATGTGGAGAGGGCGGTGGAGCACCCTACTGGATGCCTGTTTTGTGTGGTGGTCTCAGAACTCAGAAGGCCATGCGCGATTGGGTCGGCCAGGCTCGGCCTCAGGCGTCAGCGAGCTGTTAGTCCCTCTACTGGGCCCAGTACCCCTCCAGGAAGCATGGCCGGAGCAACCGCAGGCAGAGCCCATCTGATGAAAGTCCTGGATGGGGGCAGGAGTCGGACCTCTGGGACCAAATCAAATCAAATCAAATGTATTTATATAGCCCTTCGTACATCAGCTGATATCTCAAAGTGCTGTACAGAAACCCAGCCTAAAACCCCAAACAGCAAGCAATGCAGGTGTAGAAGCACGACCACCTTGAACGGAGGGTGCATGCCCTGCATTAGGAAGTTGATAGCTTCGATGGTGATGACAGCTGTTACCTGTTGGCTGTTCCTGGGGGACGATGCTGCTCCTCAGGCCCTGTGTCCAAGGCAGACAAACTGTCGCAACCTACCTGCACCCGAACGACAGTGGGGTCCTTCTCCTGCCATCGCCTCATGCTATGGGATGACAGTGGGGAGGGGCACAGCGTGCGGTGGAGCAACAACCTGTCAACCATCACAGGGATGTGCCTGGAGGACCCAGGCGCTCGGGGCACCAGAGGAGAGGTGGGCCCCGGCAAGACCCCTGACACACTCTTCCCTGGCCTCGGCCGGTTCTCCCGGTCTCAAAGGGCAAAGTGAGAGGAGGGTATGGAGTCCGCCTGGGTGTTGTCCACAATGCTCGAGGGGTACCAACTCCAATTATAGTGCCGGCCCCTGTCCTTCAGGGGCCTTCGTGTCACCACGGTGGGCAACTCCCTGAAGAAAACCCTGCAGCTGGAGATCTCCTCACTCCTAGACAAAGGTGCCATCCACAGGATCGAGACATCAGAACGGCCAGGTGGGTTCTACTCTCCTTATTTTGTGGTCCCCAAAAGAGACGGAGGGTTTCGACCAATTCTGGACCTCCGCAACCTCAATAGGTACTTGAAGGTACTGAGGTTCCACATGCTGTCCCCAGCCCCCGTGTTGCAGGCCATTCCAGGGACCAGAGGTTTGTTATGATGGACCTGAGGGATGCGTACTTCCATGTTCCTGTTCACCCAGCTCATTGGCAGTACCTCCTCTCTACGCGTGACGCACATACCTGGCATCCTGAATGTGGCAGCGGGTATGCTCTCGGGGGAGGGCCTCCTTGGGATTGGAAACTACATCCCCAGGCGGTGTAGCACCTGTGGAACAAGTTCGGGAGGGCACAGATGGACCCGTTTGCCTCCCTGGACAATGGACACTGCCCCCTGTGGTACTCCATGTTGGAGCCACCAAGACCTCTGGGTCATGATTGGCCAGGGCTGGAGCTTTACGCATTCCCCCCTTTTCCCCTGATCCAGGCTGTGCTGGACAGGACCAGGATGGCAGAGCATCGTCTGCTGTTGGTGGCCCCATACTGGCCCAGACGACCCTGGTTCAGCCTTCTACTGTCACTTGTCTGGGACACCTTGAACAGCACCAATGGTCCATGTTAGGACTACGGGAGGGTGTAATGTACACCATACAGAGCGCAAGGGCACTGGCTACAACGCGGCATACCAGTTGCGCTGGCGGTTGTTCTGCTCTTGGTGCACTGGTATTGAGGTTGTGCCCGAGTAATGCGGGGTGCAGTATGTCCTCGAATACCTGCAGTCTCACTTGGATGAGGGCTTGGCAGCCTCTACACTGAGAGGGTATTTTGGCCGCTACGTCTGCCTGCCATGTGGGGTGGATGGACAGGCCAGTGGGCCGCCATCCCTTGGTCTCCAGGTTTATGAAGGGGGTTCGTTGACTGCGTCCAGCTACTGTAGGACCCACTCAATGGCGGGCTGGGATCTGGTTGTGGTCTTGGCAGCTTTGGCAAAGCCGCCTTTCGAACCATTGGAGTCTGCCTCCCTGAAACACCTCTCTATGAAGGTGGCTTTCTTGGTAGTGATTACTTCCATGAAGAGGGTGGGTGAACTCCATGCTCTTTCGGTATGTCCGTGACGTAACTGCGTAACCCCACCTTGCAATTCTTTGTTTTCTTTTTCTTCTTTGGTATTATGGTGGTCTGCAAACAAATGTTAAATGTACATGCCGCCACCTACTGTATTGGATGTGTATCAGCCTACTATTCTATAGTATGAATTCATTACACTTTGTGAAAAAATGTCCCTACCAACTAACTCAGGGTACAATAAAACCTCCGCTATTCCACTACTTTGGCCCTATCTGATCCTACCCCAAACCAGCAGCCTGGGAGAGCAGGACACTATCATTTAAAACATCATGTAACTCTTTTGCAGTAAAATCTTGTACAACCAAGTGTTTCTCTGCAGCTGCCACCACAACATATTTCCTCTGTGATTTATGTTCCATTCCTGCAGTACAATTGACAACCAGTTTACACACACAACTTTTTCCACCGAATCTACACATTGCTTTGTCTCATGTCCTCCTGCACACCTCTCACATCTAGGAATCTCCCTCCTACAGACTGCTGCCACATGCCCATAAGCTTGACACCTAAAACACCATAATGGAGTCGGGACAATAGCTCTGATGGGATAACTGACACATCCTAACTTGACCTTGTCAGGCAAAGGCTCTGCACCAAAATTCAGCAGGACAGACTTAACGCAACCCCGTTATCACTCCTTTCAATGGTGCCCTGCTCCGGAGAGCAAAGCAAGTCAGAGCTCTTGTCCCTATTTGCGTGGTCTAGAGCGCCTGCTCCCTCTGGACAGAAGAAACTCTAAAAATCAACAGTCCCCAACCTCTTCTCCCACCCTCCAACTCTCTCATCAGCATCATTGAAAGGGGAGAGTTATTTTTGAAAGAAGATAGGAATCCCATTAGCCAATGAATGGAGAAAGTATAACACCTCAACCAGCAGACTGTCAACCAATCCCATTCCATTTAGCTATCTTGTGTCCATAAAAACAGCTGGTCATAATGACATTTTCGCAAAAACCTACAATTTCCATACAATTCGCAACAGATATGTACTGTATGCGGATATTCTAAAATCTGCATTTAAACAATATCCACATTTTCCCACCAGAGATGCTTTCATCAAATTGACTTGATGTGGATAAAAGGCTGTGCCTGATGTACTGCACACAATTTACTTTTTCACAAAAGTTTTCATGTACCAAATAAAAATGTAAAGTTCAATGTGTTTCCATCTCATTTTTAACTCTACCGATAGTTGGGTCACAAAAACTGTTGCGTTAAAAAGCAAATATCCCTACAATGGTTTTGGCACATGCTTATAATCAGCCGCTTGCAGATAGAGTGCAGGTAGGCTAGTCTACATGAAGAGATTATTATGGATAAGAGTGCTAATATTTGTATTTGTCAAGCGGCAGTCAAGCCTCGATTATCATGTTACCTGGATAAGACCCTCGATATTTATAGAAAATGAGCATCAAGATCACTGTGAACTTACACCACCCTGTGAAGTTCATCATTAATGATTTCATCTGTAGTCTAATAAACGGAATGGTTTCCAGAGTCTAGTGGGAGGACCACACAGTATATCATTGCGTGACTCCCAAGTTTACTTCAATATGATTATTATTATATCAATAAAGGCGTTTCCACCGACATTCCTAACACATATTTTATCCACACAAAAAGATCCCACCATGTCGACCTAACAAATTATCTGTCGGCATTTAAAATTGTAGGCCTATCGAAACTTCCTGTTTCCATCACAGCTGATCGTAAATTTGTTTTGTTTATACTGTGATTTTACTCACATAAAACTGTGGATGGAAACATGGTTAGTGTCTAATAAGAATGTAGTGGATTAAGTGTTTCCATTACTCATTTAGGAAAATTGCGCAATAATAAATTGCCGACAGCCTGTATGCCCTCCCACCTATCTGTTTCATGTCTCAGGTTGCCCGCGAAAGCCAGCATTGATAAAATGCAATAATTGACTAATATTTCCCATATTCTAATCATTCTAATGTGCCAATGTATCGCCATGGTCTGTGCCATGGTGAACCTTGCACTCCTGTAGATCTTAAATAATTGGATGGTGAAACTTGCATCCAGCCAACCAGAAAAGCAAGGCGAAGCAATTCAGTAATTCTTGAAAGTCAGGTCAATCCCTGTCCTGCAAAGAAACATTATTTGTATAGTTTTATTTTGGAAGCAGTAAGCATTACTATCATGTAATACGGTGTATAAAAGAACCATGTACAGTGGCAAGAAAATGTATGTTAACCCTTTGGAAATACCTAGATTTCTGCATAAATTGGTCATAAAATTTGATCTGACCTTCATCTAGGTCACAACAATAGACAAACAGTCTGCTTAAACTAATGACACACATAGAATTAAACGCAATAACCTCAACCAAATGTTTTCTGTAGTTGCGAATTAGACCTGCACAACGGTCAGGAGGAATTTTGGTCCATTCCTCTTTACAAAACTGTTTCAGTTCAGCAATATTCTTGGGATGTCTGGTGTGAACTGCTCTCTTGAGGCCATGCCACAGCATCTCAAACGGGTTGACTTTGACTGGACCACTCCAGAAGGCATATTTTTTTCTGTTGAAGACATTCTGTTGTTGATTTACTTCTGTATTTTGGGTCGTTGTCCTGTTTCATCAACCAACTTCTGTTGAGTTTCAATTGGCGGACAGATACCCATTACCCGAGAATGTTAGCCTTTCGGGTAATGTATCTTGTGAATAGCAAACTCAAATGTTGTGAGTGTTTTTTATAGGGCAAGGCAGCTCTAACCAACATCTCCAATCTCGTCTCATTGATTGGACTCCAGGATAGCTGACTCCTGAATCCAAATAGTCATTAGCCTAGGGGTTCACATACTTTTTCCAACATACACTGTGAATGTTTAAATTATGTATTCAATATCGAGAACAAAAATACAATAATTTGTGTGTTATTATTTTAAGCACACTATGTTTGTCTATTGTTGTGACTTGGATGAAGATCAGATCAAATTTGATGACCAATTTATGCAGAAATCCAGGTAATTCCAAAGGGTTCACATACGTTTTCTTGGCTATGTTAAGTTAAATAATGACTATGCAGATTTGAAGTAAACCTATTTTGGGTTAAGACAAGTAACTATGAGTAAGGGCAAACATGATAAGCTTGCTAGCTGAGTTTGAATAAGACATGCAATTACCACTTTGCATTTAGAATGTTTGGTTTTATTATATCTAATAAATAACCAAATCATTGATGGATCACTAAATAACAGAAATGCATGTCTGTCGTCTGCCCCGGCAAGCCAGTTGGCATACGCGTCATCACTCTCCCTCATCAGTTTAGTCATTTCCCACGAACAGTAACATACTGACCAGAACGAACACGTCGCTTGAGCGAGCGTCGCAAAATACATTTAGAAATCCGTGTCATTCAATTATTGCACTCACACTGCTCCGCGCGCCAACAACGTCTGCGATGCCAAGGGCTAACATGCTGACCAGACCGGACACGTCGCGTGCGCGAGGATTGCTAAATAAATTTAGAAATTCATGTTATTCAATTATTGCACCCACTGCTCGCACGAGCCAATGAGCGTCTGCGTTGCCAAGGACTAAAATAGAACTCATTCCTATTTCTGACCGTAGATCACGCTACAAGTCCTGCCTCTCCCATCTCCTCATTGGTTTATAGAAGCAGGTCCCCACGTGCCATCTCCTCCTTGGTTATACCCACGTGGGTGATTGAAAGATGAACTGTTTTGTAGGTAGTCGTGGTAATACAATGAAAGTTTAGATGCGATCACCATATAAGCTAAATAGGACAAATTAACGTTAGCTAGCAAGTGCAAGCTAACTAGCTAAATTGCCAAACATGTTTAATGTTTTTCGACCTGTCCCCAAATTAATGTAATTGGTTCAGAGTTTGTTTTGATATTTTAACCTGCGTGTCGTGATCGCATTTGGTGTGGGGGGGCAAAATAAATGTATGCACGATGGAGCACACGCGCAGCCGGTTTGGGTTCCGTGTTAAATAGAAGTCCTTTATATTTCTGACGCAGATCGCACTGAATGTCCTGCCTCTCCCATCTCCTCATTGGTTTATAGAAGCAGGTACCCACGTGCCATCTCCTCATTGGTTATACCCGTGGGTGATTGAAAGACGAACTGTGTTGCCAGTCCTCGTGGTAATAATATGAACGTTGTAACTGCGTTCTTCGTTTGTAGAAAGAGAGTCGGACCGAAATGCAGCGTGGTGGTTACTCATGTTCTTTAATGAAGAAAAAGTGATACATGAAATAAATAAGAAAACAACAAACGGAACGTGAAACCTAATTACAGCCTATCTGGTGAAACTACACAGAGACAGGAACAATCACCCACAAAAGACAAAGCGAAACTCAGGCTACCTAAATACGGTTCCCAATCAGAGGCAACGAGAATCACCTGACAGCTGATTGAGAACCGCCTCAGGCAGCCAAGCCTATACAACACCCCTAATCAGCCGCGATCCCAAATACAACAAACCCCAATACGAAATACAACACGTAAACCCCTGTCACACCCTGGCCTGACCAAATATATAACGAAAACACAAAACACTAAGACCAAGGCGTGACAAACGTTTAGATGCGATCACCATATAAGTTCAACGATGAAAAAGACTGGGAAGGAGGAAAGATGACTAGAATCAATTCGATTGGCTGTTTTATGTGTGGATTAATTTGTCGGAGTAGAGGACCTTGTGCAGTTCAGGTAAAATAACAAATCAATGTTTATATCCCAGGACAAATTAGCTAGCAACAGCAAGCTAGCTAAATAGGACAAATTGGCTAGCAAGTGCAAGCTAACTAGCTAAATTGCCATAAATGTTCAATGCTTTTCGACCTGTCCCCAAATTAATGTCATTGGTTCAGAGTTTGTTTTGCTATTTTAACCTGCGTGTTGTGATTGCGTTTGGTGTAGGGGGACAAAATAAATGCATGCACGATGGCGCATGCGCACTGCCTGTTTGTGTTCCGTGTTAGCCGGCATACTATCATCACACTTCCTCATTTTATATTCATTCAATATCTTTTTTTTAAGCAGACTTTTTTTTTTTTTACCAACAAATCAATACAGGAAGTACATGTGGGAACACAAGTATATATAAATAATATACAAAAGACAATTGGGCTAGGGGGTACAATATCACATTACACAAGGACCTAACTACACTTATTCTAACAGCTTTTGTGTTAGTAGAGTATTTAATTGTCTTAAAATACAGTTACATTTATTTTTGTAAGGTAAGAGAATGTGGTGTTTTGTTTGTAAATTTACATTTGTGAATATGAAATTTGGCCTAAAGAATTATGAAATTAATGACATAAAATTGTTTCAGCTTATTTATATCGTAGGTAAAGAATCCAAGCAGTACATCACTCCACAATAGTGTAAAATCTTCATAAATGTGTTCAATTATGAATCTACTGATGTCTTGCCACAGTTTTCTTACATGAATACAATGCCAAAAAAGATGCAGCACTGTTTCTGGGTGGTCATTACAAAAGGTACAATTTGAGTTGATGTTTTCCTTAAACTTCTTCATATAGTAGTTGGCAGAATAATATTTATGAATAATTTTAAAGCAAACTTACTTAATTATGTTAACAAGTAGGTATGTGTGGCAACATCCACACTTGTTTCCAACAGATATTATCAATAGATCCAATAAGGCATGACATAAGGTATTGATACAACATCCTGCTGAAACAAGGTTCGTATCGCTCTGTTGTTGAATGGACCAAAAGAGAAAATATTTCCTACTGATGAGTCAACAGGGTCAATGGAAGGTAGGCTCTAAGGGTCAGGTCTTGACACGTTCCTGAATAATAAAGCAACACTTGAGGGAATGGCATTTAAAACAATTGCAAAATCTTTAGGTGTTACAGGGACCTTGTAAATTGATAAGAATTCCTTATAACTATGTAAAAGGCCCTCTGCATTTACCAGTTGGCTCACCAATAGGATATTATTTCGGAACCAATATTCTACAAAGAAAAGTATTTTTATACAATATGTCCCCATTATTCCATATATAATATCTGTGCGGAGAAAAATTATGCTTATAAATTAAGGACCATGACAAGAAAACGTTCTGCTTTTCATCAGTAGGTTTCACCTGAACTTTGTCAATATTATAATTGCAAACCAACATGAAGTTAAAGCCACCAAAAGTAGAGAAGATATGATGAAGAATACAATTCCACATGGAAGTGGATCTTCTTAGGAATTGTTTTATCCAATTGTTCTTAAAAGTATTATTTAAGGTAGTAAAGTCCAGAAAATTCAGCCCACCATACTCATGTGTTTATTTAAAGTGTTTCTAATGTAATGGGTACTGTACTGTCTGCCACGTTTTTGGATGACGTCATCGCTGCTCGCACTGCGTACTAGCGCGCATGTGATGTTGGTCCTTTATAAATGTTAATATCTTTGCCTGTGAGCGATGGAAAATAATCCATCTCAGCGACAATTGTTTGAATAATTCAACGGATGTTTTGTACACAAAGGTGATGATTAAAGTATCTTATTAGGAATTTTCAAATCTGACTTCTCTATGTGGCCGTCTATGGAAATTGTCTTTCTGGGCCGGGCATTAGTTAAACTGCACTACCAAATCAAAACTGTAGCAGTCGAAACCATTTTTCGAAACCGGAACATTGGCCAACTAAGGTATAAAGAACTGGAGATGGCCGACCATTGTTTTCAACGCACTGTAATCTACTCACGTTCGCAAACGCTGTCGTGGCTGCTGCCATCTTGGGACTACTCCACCAGAGCAGCGTGAGAATGAGCATGAGCAGCAATGTCATCACAAGCATAAACTCAGGAAGGTTTTGGGCATTCTGCCAGAGTAGCCTGGGACGTCGATCAGCATGGCTGCGACAAGTTGGGTGGAGGGGAAATCTGCAGGCACCACAGTTCCCACAACCACTCTAAACATGAAAGGCAATTTTGTGTATGCAAGTAATTTATCGAGGACTAAATCATACATGCTCTTGCTAGCTCTACATGTGCACCTCTGGAGACCTAGCAGTTGTATATTTTCTATTCAACACAATACATACCACTATACAGTTATGATTTGCCTGTTCATAATTCAACCGGTGTCCCAAGTATTCAGTCAATTCATCAGTAAAATGGCCTTGTATTATTTGACAAAAGCTTTATATACAAGTAATATAATATACCACCTCAAGGATTCTATTAGACCCTCACAACATTATGTATTTACAGAGCCACTGATATTGTGAGTTATGTCCAACCAATATTAGGAGTGATGACAGAGACAGTGCATTCAGAAGTATTCAGATCCCTTTACTTTTTAAACACATTTTGTTACGTTACAGCCTTATTCTAAAATTGATTAAATAAATGTTTTCCCCATCAATCGACACACAATACCTAAAATGACAAGGTGAAAACAGGTTTTTATACTTTTTTTCCAAATATATTAAAAAGAAAACAAATACCTTATTTACATAAGTATTCAGACCCTTTGCTATGAGACTCGAAATTGAGCTCTGTTTACATTGAACATCCTTGAGATGTTTCTACAACTTGATTGGAGTCCATATGTGGTCAATTCGATTTATTGGACATGATTTGGAAAGGCACACACCTGTCTTTTTAAAAGGTCCCACAGTTGACAGTGCATGCCAGAGCAAAAACCAATCCCATGAGGTCGAAGGAATTGTCCATAGATCCCGAGACAGGTTTAGGTCGAGGTACAGAACTGGGGGAGGGTACCAAAAAAAGTCTGCAGCATTGAAGGTCCCAAAAAACACAGTGGAAGAAGTTTGGAACCACCAAGACTCTTCCTAGAGCTGGCCACCTGGCTAAACTGAATAATCTGTACTGGTACCCCCTGTATATAGCCTCACTATTGTTATTACTATTGTATTTACTGCTGCTCTTTTCTTACTTTATTTCTTATTCTTATTTATTTTAATTTAAAATGCATTTATGGTTAAGACTTGTAAATAAGCATTTCACCCGTTGTATTTGGCGCATGTGACAAATAACATTTGATACGATTTTAATCCGAGCTAGAAGGGCCTTGGTCAGGGAGCTGACCAAGAACCCAATGGTTACTCTGACAGAGCTCCATAGTTCCTCTCTTGCGATGGGAGAACCTTCCAGAAGGACAACCATCTCTGCAGCACTCCATCAATCAGACCTTTATGGTAGAGTGGCCAGATGGAAGCCACTCCTCAGTAAAAGGCACATGAGAGCCTGCTTGGAGTTTGACAAAAGGCACCTAAAGGACTCTGACCATGAGAAACAAGATTCTCTGGTCTGAAACAAAGATTGAACTATTTGGCCTGATTGCCAAGCGTCACGTCTGGAGGAAACATTCCACCATCTCTATGGTGAAACATGGTGGTGGCAGCATCATGCTGTGGGTATGTTTTTCAGCAGCAGGGATGGGAAGACAGGGATTGGGGCGGCAGTGTAGCCTAGTGGTTAGAGCATTGGACTAGTAACCGAAAGGTTGCAAGTTCAAATCCCCGAGCTGACAAGGTACAAAATCTGTCGTTCTGCCCTTGAACAGGCAGTTAACCCACTGTTCCTAGGCCGTCATTGAAAATAAGAATTTGTTCTTAACTGACTTGCCTAGTAAAATAAAGGTAAAATAAAAAAATAAAAATACTAGTCAGGATCGATGGAATGATGAATGGAGCAAAGTACAGAGATCCTTGATGAAAAACCTGCTCAGACTGGGACGTAGGTTCACCTTCCAACAGGACAACAACCCTAAGCACACAGCCAAGACAACACATCAGTGGCTTCAGGACAAGTCTCTGAATATACTTGAGTGGCCCAGCCCGGGCTTGAACCCAATCGAACATCTCTGGAGTGAACTGAAAATAGCTGTGCAGCGACCCTCCCCATCCAACCTGACAGAGCTTGAGAGGATCTGCAAAGAATGGGAGAAACTCCCCAAATACAGGTGTGCCAAGCTTGTAGCGTCATACCCAAGAAGACTTGAGGCTGTAATCACTGCCAAAGGTGCTTCAACAAAGTACTGAGTAAAGGGTCTGAATACTTACACATTTTTTCATTTATATACATTTGCACACAAAAAATGAAACTTTGTTATTATGTGCTATTGTGTGTAGATTGATGAGGAAAAATAAGAGATCCAAGAGATCTCTTTGACCTGTCTTTTCAACATGAGTGCAGCATAAGGTACTTTAAGTCTGTCCTGCTATTCAAAAACAATCAAGTGCTGCATCAGAGTAAGAATGACAAGATAAGAACCCCTTACAGAAGTGGAAGATTGTTCATCCTGATGTAAACTATATGTTAATTTGCTCCTATTTATGTGTAATATTTTGAATTTATACAACATGATCTAATCTTGAATGCTGATTGGTTAAAACCGCATTCTGGCCAGTGTATTCCACAAGTTACCACCGGCTAAATCTATGACATTAAAATGCCTATTTACTCTGTTCCATCTGATTGCGCAATCCACTGTCATATTAGCCCAGCCAAGGAATTTATAAACTTGATCTCCACTAAAAAAAGCATCTAGACATTTTCTCACATTTTCTTTTAGACATTCAGTTTTCAACAGCAGAGAATTATATAAACCTGGCTGTCTGTCTCTCCGACACTGTTTCAAATTCAATCTCCAAATATCCCATAGTAATGAACGAGTCGGGATGAGACAGACAGGCAGCTTTTGTCAGCCTGTCGAAATTATGAATCAGCATCATGTTTATGGATATATACAAAGAACTATCAATAGAAAACAGGTAAAACAAAACAAAGTGCAGCTAGTTTGCTGTCTTTTCCAGCTTCAGTCTGAAGTGATTGTGTTGGCTAGCTCCTCTGAACAAGTGTCCTGACGAGAGAGCAGTTTCTACGCCAGGCAAAATCGCATATTTAGCTCATTGTTATGGATGTATCCAAATAAATGTCACTAGCAAACAGCTTAAATAAGCTACTAATAAACTACTATTCTGGCTGCACTGTTTGATGTGACTGTAAGTTAGCCCTAGTTGGCTAGCTAACAAGCAAGGGATAAGAATGTTGCCAGCCTGTATGTAGATACAGAACAAAAATACTGAACGACTGGGTCGCGTCTCTGGCAACTGAACCAATAGAACGAACAAACGGCCAGCCGGCTTGGGTAGCAACTCTAGATTTGTATCGGGACAATATTTTTTTTTCATGAAAATATGTCAATCATTATTTGAATATGTTAGTAACCCGTTGTATAAGTGATAATGGCCTCGAAGCCGGTATTTTGAGGATATATAGGATACATCAACACCCGTGCCAAAATATCCTCCAAACCCTGGCTTCTTGGGCATTATCACATTATCTGTAAATAGTAAAATAAAAAATTGGGCTTCTTATACTGGCCACCTACTTGTTTTCTTTCTTGTTCTACACAAATACCATCAATACTTTCTGTCTGTAATAATAAAGCCCTTTTGTGGGGAAAAACATATTCTGATTGGCTGGAACTGGCTCCTCGGTGGGTGGGCCTATGCCCTCCCAGGCCCACCCATGGCTGCGCCCCTGCCCAGTCATGTGAAATCCAAAGGTTAGGGCCTAATTTCTTTATTTCAATTGACTGATTTCCTTCTATGAACTGTAATTCAGTAAAAATCTTTGAAATTGTTCCATGTTGAGTTTATATTTTGTAATTGCTCAGTATATTTATGAGCAGATATTAAACAATGAAACTGTTTGAACCTCAGAACAGCCCGCCAATATCCTGCCAGCTTGTAAGAAATACACACAAAATGTTAAAATACAATAGCTAAAGGATTTGTGCATTAAAACGTTAATCCGTTCAGCTGGCTAGCAAATCAAGCGCTGATTGCTCAATGTCTGTTGTCACCTCCAGAGATTGGACAGTTTGATGAGTTGAGCTGGTGATCCCTCTTTTCTGCATCTGGGGGCATATTGTCCATCAACAGGGCACGGATATCATCAGCCTGATGGAGGAGGCGTTACTGGGTGATAAAATATATTAAATGGGAATTCTAGTGAGCAGATTACGTCATTGTAAATCAGATACTTATTTGCACAACTAGAAATATATAACACATGCATACATCCACTATGCCCACATGCTGTAGAGTAGAGACAAAGGATGGAAGTGACAGAGGACATGATTTAACCTCATTAGGATTTGCCCAAAGACTGATGAAACGCTGAACTACTGTACCATTGAGGATCTACTGCATGGTTTGTCAAATTGTCTAAATGAGGGGTGGGAACATTGCCTAGTGATGTCAGCAGCCTCCAGCTCCATTGTAGTCAGTCAGATAGCTCTCTGGTAGAGGCAAGGAATCAACAGCGGCTGGCTTGGAACACACAAGTGAAATTGGATCAAATTAGATTAACAACGTTAGCTGGAACACACAGAGGAGGACTTCAGGTAAGTGTCATGTGAAAACAAATGGTAAATGGCACTCACGCCAATAAAGAAGTATGGAAAACATTTGCGGGCAAACTGGGATAGAGAGAGTAGGTTTGTGGGCATTGGATTTGGAACCTCTCTGCTCAGCTGAGGTGTGGAAACATCACCTGGTAACATAAGCAGCCTCCTGTAGTTGTGTTCAGGAACACAAGGGGTGTCCTCAACGACATAAACATTATCATTAACCCCAGTATTATGGACCTCTGACGACACACTTTCATTCACTATCACAGCTATATCATTGTGATGTAGGGCTACATCTGACATACAACTGGTATGATCATGCATATCCAGCACCACAGTGATATCACTGTGATCAACATCTGCATCAAGTGCCTCAACGATGTTACTTACAGTGTGATCATGTGCAGCAGATGCTTTCGCATGATCAACATTGCCACGTACCTCTGTACCTACTGTATTTCTTCATCTTTCCCTTGGGCATTGTAACTGCTTTTGAAGACCACCTTTTCATCTGAATCTTCCAAAATAACTTTGCTGTCAAGTAATGTAGACACAATGATCAATGTAATTACACCTGGCCCAAGTTTTACTCAACATGTATGAGCTAGATAGCGGGATAGTAATGGTGTTTACCTAGTCAGCTATAGAAACAAGTGTTTGTGAAAGTTGTTTAATGCACACTAGCTTGCTATCCTCAATTAATTTTATTCAAATGGGGGCTAACCAAGATAGCTACTAGCATAGTTTGAAAATACATTTTATTTGGGAGGATAAAGGAGCCAGCTAACATTAGTTATAGCCAGGCTGACTTGGAGTCACATTAGGTCTGTCACATTTAGCTTGTTAGTGAGCTTGCGATCTCACTAGGCAGATATCTAGCTGAAATGGATCCACGTGGATTCTAGTTAGATAGCTTATTTTAGCTAGATAGCTACCTTGCTAGATAGAACATTGATTCACGTGAACTCTAACGTTAGATAGCTAGCTAGCTAACTAAGCCCCGCCAGTCGTACCACCTACTATGTTGCCTTATTGACAGCATTTCAATTGTCACTCAATAAATATTATCCTCACAATTATCTTATCAGACATTGTATTTATAGCTATAATAGCAACTAGCAAATAACCATGTCAAGCTGATGTTAGCTAGCTAACTTTTATGTTAGGTTCCAATACAACACAAATCGTTAACCGATCAACATTAATCATGACAACCATAAAATCATAATAACAAAAAAATCGTTTAGACTGCTTCTCATGTTTGATGCAGTTGAAAGCTGAACACAGCGGCATATTCAGGTTCTTGCTGCGTCTCTTTTTCTTGCTTCTGTCTGGTGCAAAGAATTCCCTTGTCTCCTTGAGCGACATTAGGCTCGAGCAGGTCGAGAGCGAGTGAGTTTTACCTTCAGCGTGTGCATGTGGCATAGCTCGCCCACGTCACAGCATGAAATGTTAATACCTGACTGATGGGGGGGCATTAGGCTTTTAAGACAATTACTTGAATAATTCAATTGACGTTTTGTTTACAAAGTTGATGACTAAAGTGTCTTGTCTGAAATTTAAAAATGTGACTTCTCTATATGGCCGTCATTGGGAATTGTCTTTCTAGTCCGTACTGCAGCTAAACTGCGTGTTTCCAGCCCGAAAGCCTAGTCCCTTGCCCCTTTTACAATACCTTGAAAAGAACGGTCTGACAACTTGGACTCAGTCTTCAGTTGTTATTATACCTCAGTGTCCCCAACCTACAACCCAACCTCTCCCCTTTTCAACTTGTTCAGTACAGCACTGTTTCCATTCAATTTAACGTTTCAGAAAGTAAAAAAAGTACTAATCGCATCCATGAGTCAATGGAAACCTGCCTAGTGTTGCCAATTTAGCGATTTAACATTTTTTATATATAAAACAGTAACATGCAAAACATTAACATAACTTTGTTTCTATATTTAGCGAGTTTCAGACACTTCACGCGATTTTTTGGTAAAATATTGCCTTTGGGCAGTTTTGACACCAATGGTTTCTATGGTTTTGATAGCATTTAGCCATGGACTGTCTGTCTGGCAATTCTGGCAAATGCCAGAAGGCCAGGACCATCTTTTATTAGGATGGGCTGGACGAAATTGACCCCCCAAAATTTTAGATTTAAAATATGTACACGACCGGCAGACCATGAGCTTGTTTTAAAAATATTTATGACTTAAAACATGTTTGACTTCAAAGTAGGCAAAGGGTGGCTTGAATATTGAATCTCAAATATAAAATATATTTTGATTTGTTTAACACTTTTTTTTAGTTACTACATGATACCATATGTGTTATTTCATAGTTTTGATGTCTTCACTATTATTCTACAATGTAGAAAATAGTAAAAATAAGGAAAACCCCTGGAATGAGTAGGTGTGTCCAAACTTGTGACTGGTACTGTATATATTCTTTAACTTTAAATGAAAAAATTCTCCACACTGAACTTAAATGAGTAAAACCAGGTAGAAAGTGTAGAAATGATTTCATCTCTGAACAAGTTTTCAATCACAGTATTTTCAATAAAGAGCTATTATCAGCTCTATTTTGTTTGATTGTGTGGGCTCAAGCCAGTGAGTTTATTAACATTCTTCATCAAGAACATGAGCAACATTTAATTATCAACAATGAAGGAGGTGGGAATGTTGTTCCCTTGTCATAATTGCTACATTTACGATCAATATAGCATTAAATTCATTCTCCAGATTGTACATTATTTTCGCTGCAAAATTTTTGTCGCGACTGAGACAACCTGGTTCAATTTGGGTCTCAAGGCAAAACCAGTTGAGAACCACTGATGTAGCTTACTACTGCCAGTTAGGTTTGATATTTTGGCTGTAGGCTATATTGTATGAAATATATTTTTTATACCTTCTATAGTAGGCTAATTAAGGAAGGGGGGATTCGGGAGAACATTTAGACACTAGGCTACTTGCAATATAGCCTAACAAGTCTTAGATTGGCTTTTATAACACATAGGTAAGGCAATAGCCATCTGCTAGACATTTATACAGTGCTTTTTACTAAACACAATCATCATATATTACAATAAAGGTCAATTCGGGGACTGTCTGTGTATTTTAATTGTTTAATCAATGTTTATTCGCTTCTGAATCTCTTCAGCCCAGTGAGTGAGTTTATGAGCTGTAGTAACAAGTAACTCAGGTGTTGGATTAGGTAAATCCTGCCTATCCCGTTTATTTCATTCGCTGATAGTCCCGTCACTTCTTGGCAGAAAGATACGCAGATGCGCGTGGCATGCCCAGACGAAGCACAATGCTGGAAATCTATCCACATCCACATAAACTAGTCCCAGCATCTTCCTTTGACCAACACATAACGTATATTGAATTCAATAGAAAAAAACAGAGACGTCTCTAATGTAGCCATTGGCTACAGCCAAAACATTAAGGAACTGGCAGTCTCTCTCTCTCCTTGGCTCTATCTGTTTTCCTCAATTGAATTATATGTAGACTATTATTTAAACACTTATCTAAAGTGGGCAGGGGGAAAACTTGAAATGCACTAATTTGACATATGTAGTACCACCCATCGGGTATAGTTGTTAATGAATAAACACATTTATTAGATGAAGAAAATCACTTAATAAATGCCATTATATAATAACTTTGGAGTTACACTTTATTTTAAGGGTCCCTCATAAACCATTTATTAGTCATTAGTAAGGTATTTTTTCAGTCCCTAATCTAAAGTGAGTGCTATTTATTCTTTATAAACACTTCATAAATGTTTTGAGTGACCAGTGTAATTTCTCACTAAAAGAAGGGCATGTCATTGGTAGCCATTCCTGCTGTACCTAAAAGAACAAGCACACAACACAGGATGTTTAAAGGAAATATTTATACGTGTGAGTAATTAGCTAAATAACATTTACAAATGTGTGAGTAATGATTAATAAATGGTCACCAAACGGTTTGTAAATGCCTTATAAATGCCTTTTAAATGTTTTATTATGGAGTGTTACCCTAGGAGGTTGCTGGGACCAGTGTGGTGCTCTGGTCTCAGTGATGCTAGGCTTAGTGGCACAGACATCTCAGCTGCGTAGTGGACGTAGGGAGAAAACAGAGAGACACTGACACATGTACAGTTCAAGTCAATTCCAGACATGTAATCAGAGTAAAAATTCCCTGTCTTAGGTCAGTCAGGATAACCACTTTGTTTTAAGTATGTGAACTGTCAGAATAATATATAATATTTAAGCTTTTATTTCTTTCATCACATTCCCAGTGGGTCAGAAGTTATACACTCGATTAGTATTTGGTAGCATTGCCTTCAAATTGTTTAACTTGGGTCAAACGTTTCAGGTAGCCTTCCACAAGCTTCGCACAGTAAGTTGGGTGCATTTTGGCCCATTCCTCCTGACAGAGCTGGTGTAACTGAGGCAGGTTTGTAGACCTCCTTGCTCGCACATGTTTTTTCAGTTCTGCCCACAAATTTTCTATAGGATGAGGTCAGGGCTTTGTGATGGCCACTCCAATAGCTTGACTTTGTTGTCCTTAAGCCATTTTCCACAATGTTGGAAGTATGCATGGGGTCGTTGTCCACTTGGAAGACCCATTTGCGACCAAGCTTCAATTTCCTGACTGATGTCTTGAGATGTTGCATCAACATCCACATAATTTTCCTACCTCATGATGCCATCTATTTTGTGAAGTTGCACCAGTCCCTCCTGCAGAAAAGCACCCCCACGACATCTGTATACTTCTGGCCCTTCTTTGGACACTGTGTTAACAACCCTCCAGGCAAGCTTCAATGCCATACAACTCTCCTTCCGTGGCCTCCAACTGCTCTTAAATACAAGTAAAACTAAATGCATGCTCTTCAACCGATCGCTACCTGCACCTACCCGCCTGTCCAACATCACTACTCTGGACGGCTCTGACTTAGAATACGTGGACAACTACAAATACTTAGGTGTCTGGTTAGACTGTAAACTCTCCTTCCAGACCCATATCAAACATCTCCAATCCAAAGTTAAATCTAGAATTGGCTTCCTGTTTCGCAACAAAGCATCCTTCACTCATGCTGCCAAACATACCCTTGTAAAACTGACCATCCTACCAATCTTCGACTTTGGCGATGTCATTTACAAAATAGCCTCCAATACCCTACTCAACAAATTGGATGCAGTCTATCACAGTGCAATCCGTTTTGTCACCAAAGCCCCATATACTACCCACCATTGCGACCTGTACGCTCTCATTGGCTGGCCCTCGCTTCATACTCGTTGCCAAACCCACTGGCTCCATGTCATCTACAAGACCCTGCTAGGTAAAGTCCCCCCTTATCTCAGCTCGCTGGTCACCATAGCATCTCCCACCTGTAGCACACGCTCCAGCAGGTATATCTCTCTAGTCACCCCCAAAACCAATTCTTTCTTTGGCCGCCTCTCCTTCCAGTTCTCTGCTGCCAATGACTGGAACGAACTACAAAAATCTCTGAAACTGGAAACACTTATCTCCCTCACTAGCTTTAAGCACCAACTGTCAGAGCAGCTCACATATTACTGCACCTGTACATAGCCAACCTATAATTTAGCCCAAACAACTACCTCTTTCCCTACTGTATTTAATTAATTAATTAATTTGGCTCCTTTGCACCCCATTATTTTTATTTCTACTTTGCACATTCTTCCATTGCAAATCAACCATTCCAGTGTTTTATTTGCTATATTGTATTTACTTTGCCACCATGGCCTTTTTTTGCCTTTACCTCCCTTATCTTACTTCATTTGCTCACATCGTATATAGACTTGTTTATACTGTATTATTGACTGTATGTTTGTTTTACTCCATGTGTAACTCTGTGTCGTTGTATGTGTCGAACTGCTTTGCTTTATCTTGGCCAGGTCGCAATTGTAAATGAGAACTTGTTCTCAACTTGCCTACCTGGTTAAATAAAGGTGAAAAAATAAATAAATAAATAAATGATGCTCCCAACCCCGTGCTTCACAGTTGGGATGTTGTCTTTGGCTTGCAAACCTCCCCCTTTTTAATAAAAACGTAACAATGGTCATTATGGCCAAACAGTTCTATTTTTGTTTCATCAGACCAGAGGACATTTCTCCAAAAAGTATGATATTTGTCCCCATGTGCAGTTGCAAACCGAAGTCTGGAGTTGCAAACCGAAGGTTGGAACATTATTGAAGATTTATGATAAAAACATCCTAAAGATTGATTCTATACTTCGTTTGACATGTTTCTACGAATATGACTTTTCTTCTGAACTTTCGCCTGGACGCCTCGTGAGTTTGGATTTGTGAACTGAACGCGCCAACAAAAGGAGGTATTTGGACATAAATGATGGACTTTATTGAACAAATCAAACATTTATTGTGGAACTGGGATTCCTGGGAGTGCATTCTGATGAAGATCATCAAAGGTAAGTGAATATTTATAGCGATATTTCTGACTTCTGTTGACTCCACAACATGGCGGATATCTGTATGGCTTGTTTTGTTGTCTGAGCGCTGTACTCAGATTATTGCATGGTTTGCATGGTAAGTTTTTTTGAAAATCTGACACAGCGGTTGCATCAAGGAGAAGTATATCTCTAATTCTGTGCATAACACTTGTATCTTATATTAAAGTTTATGATGACTATTTCTGTAAATTGATGTGGCTCTCTGCAAATTCGCCGGATGTTTTCGAGGCACGACATTAACAATAACGCGCCAATGTAAACTGAGATTTTTGGATATAAATATGAACTTTATCAAACAAAACATACATGTATTGTGTAACATGAAGTCCTATGAGTGCCATCTGATGAAGATCATCAAAGGTTAGTGATGAATTTTATCTCTATTTCTGCTTTTTGTGACTCCTCTCTTTGGCTGGAAAATGGCTGTGTGTGTTTATGTGATTAGGCTCTGACCTAACATAATCATATGTTGTGCTATCGCTGTAAAGCCTTTTTGAAATCGGACACGATGGGTAGATTAACAAGAAGTTAAGCTTTAATTTGGTGTATTGCACTTGTGAATGTATGAAAGTTACATATTTCCCCAAAAAATTGTTGAATTTCGCGTGCTGCCTTTTCAGCGGAATGTTGTCGAGGGGTTCTGCTAGCAGAACACCTAGCCATAAGAAGTTTTAATAAGAAATTTGTGGAGTGGTTGAAAAAACGAGTTTTAATGACTCCGACATAAGTGTATGTAAACTTCCGACTTCAACTGTACTGTCAGTTTGTTGATATTTATATCATATATTTAATAGTATTCAACCCTTACTGTTAATTATGATGATGTGAGCTACTGTGGTTGAAATGCCAGGGTTTCATCTTTGTCCCAGTCTGCCCCTGCATTTAGCAACTTTTCCCATCTCTATTCTGCTGCAAAGAGAGTGGGAGAAGTGGGAGAAGCTGTATAACATAAGTCACAGCAGAGGCGCACACACAGGCAGAGAAGCAAAAGGGGAGGGGATGTGAAGGGGGAAAAGGGGGAAAAAATTACGTGGGGATCGCAGCCGTGCTGCCGCAAGGCAATTTAGTTATGTTACGTCTAGTGACAAATCAAGGAGCCAATTGAGGATCTCACTGAAAAATTGTTGGCAACACAGCCTAGCCTGTCCCCATAGAAAGCAAATGTAGGCTAGGCCTATGCACGCCTATAGACAGGTTTGTTGTTTAGCCACAAAACAGACAAGTGTGCAACAATGGGGCGAAACAGACGAGGCTGGCTAAGATTGTTGACAACACGCAAACCATATTTCCTCTCCAATGTTTATTGAAAACATAAATACATTTGCACAATGAGCACTTGTCTCTCAAATACAGTGTTATAGTTGTTGGTTCGCTAACGGATTTGAGCCATATTAGCATATACAGTGGGGAAAACAAGTATTTGATACACTGCCGATTTTGCAGGTTTTCCAACTTACAAAGCTTGTAGAGGTCTGTAATTTTTTTATCATAGGTACACTTCAACTGTGAGAGACGGAATCTAAAACAAAAATCCTGAAAATCACATTGTATGATTTTTAAGTAATTAATAACCTGCAAAATCGGCAGTGTATCAAATACATGTTCTCCCCACTGTACGTGACATCATTTATTATTCTTAGCATGAATAGACAATGAATTATGATGAAGATGACAATTATGACAATCTTTAGGAGGAGGGTCATTTTCTTGCACATGGTGAAATGCAATAGATAGGGCCTAATGGATAAAGTCATGTTTCATGACGCACTGTTATAATAAGCAACACTGTGTGTGCTATCATATAATAGCTTTATTAAATGTAAAAAAATAAGTTCAGTACATTCATATCCATGTGGATCTGTGCATTAGGAAGAAAGTGAACAATAAAATATTGAGATATGCCATTAGAGGAAGTGTTAAGGATGCCAAAAAGTTTGGTATTGACTTTTACCTCAATAGCCGTGATTATAATATTGTCACCATAAGTATGAGAACCTCTGCAGATATACTAGGTAGTAGGCTACATTTAAAAAATATATATATAATTCTAACCAATGGGCCAAATCAATAGTATTGAAGCAACAAAAGATGGTGACTTTCACCAATGGAATACAGAGTGATAAAAGTGGAGAATGCTTGTCTCTCTAAGGTTAGAACTATTGCTAAAGAGCAGTGACTCCACCACAGTACTCAGATTTGCAATGGTAATAACATGACAATACAATGTATTTGATCTTAAGGCACGATTTCCATTCATATATATTTTGTTCATGACAAGTAAACAGATAATTTCACTTTTGTTCATTGGTTATAACCTACAAGTGAGGAAGGAAGGCCATTACATTTTTGGGATTTTGACACAATAGTGAAGAAACATGATAGAAGCAGGTTCAGGTTCACATCTCTATGAATCTCATTACCTGATGAAAAAAAAGAGACACACCCTGTTCAATTTAAGAGTCCAAAGTGGCAACAAAGTGACTTCATATGTTATCCTTCATAAGGTATAAAAGTGAAACTGAGAAGAGTACCAATGAAAAATTACAAGATTAAAATTAAGTAAAGTGATTGCAGGTTGATTTACATTTTACATTATTATTCAAACTTAGAAATTAATAAACGGATCTATCTAGTGCGAATGTTGCTCTTGTGAACAAGATGGCTGCCAAAGCTATGTATCTGAAGCCGCGATGGATTCAAGGCTGATGCTGTCTGCTTCGGAATATTCGTCGCTGTGGATTGGGATAGTCTCGATGCCAACCTTCCCCATTGCAAAGTTGATGAAGACCTAGAGGGGAATGAATGATTCAACAGGATCAGTGACTGGGTTGGTTGTTCCGACTGCTTTACATACTTTTCACAGAGAGTTCTACATGGAACCCCAAATTATTCTACCTGGATCCAAAAAGGGGACAACCAAAGAACCCTTTTAGAACCTGTTTTTCTAAGAGTGTTGGTTGTACCCTCTGTCAGTTACTCTGGATAGGTTTCAAAACCTCTTTTTGCACCTTGATTTCTGAAGTGTGAAGACATAATGGCCTTTTAAGTCTGTTAGGTCTCTCTCTCCCTCCAACAGACTCCCCCCCTCGGTTTCTCTCTCTTTCTTTTTTTCTCTCATTCTCACACCCCATCACTCACTCTCTCCATCTGCCTTTCTCTCCGTGTCCCTCTCTCTCTCTTCCACCCCACACCCCACACCCTCCACCATCCTTCCCTCCCTCTTTCGGACCATCCCTCTCTCACCTCATCCAGGGTAGTCTGGCTGACAGAGAAGTGCTTGATCTGCAGAGCGGCCTTGTTAGACTCCAGCTGGTCAAAGATGTCCGCCACACCTCCAGGTGCCACAGGCACATGATACTCCACCATGGAAGAGTGCTGGTCCTGGGAGGAGGAGACATTAGGGCACATCTCAAACAATCAGGTGCCACATGTCATAAACTGTGCTGTTCTACAGTACAAAGGCAAACCCGCATGAACTACATTTTTTGTTACTGCTAAATCTGACTTCAAAGTATTTTTCTATCTTGACAGACAACCATTTCTGATCAACTGGCTTGTTCTTGTGTCAGGAAATTCAATACAACATTAATCAGATAATATACCTGACCGTAACAACAGATCAAAGATGTTTGACCAAATTCGTAGTTACTGCGTTTTGCCATTATAGTGCAGTGTGTGTGAATGTGCTTTGTGGGAATTATATAGTAATGTATTTTATACTGGCACAAATCAGATTTCCCCTCTGGGGATCAGTACAGTTCATTCATTCAGTCCCCCAGACCAGACTGTCCCAGGTATCTTACCTTGAGGTACGTGCTGGGGAAGTGGCTCTGCATGAAATTGGTGATGACCTCCACGTCACAGGAAGACACAACCAGGTACATCTTCACCGTGAAGCCGCTGCCAAACCTGAGAGAAACACACATCATCCCGAAGAAATGTTTACTATTTTATACCAATCAGAGTTATTGTCTATTGTTCTACGACTTCAGAGAAGGCCTAAGGATTTCTAAAATATTTGTTGTAGTTTTAAAATATACATTTACTTTTCATTTCTATTGAATCTTTTCAATAATATTTCAATTATATTCTAACTATATTCCTATTTTCAATTATATTCAGATTTAATCTCTTCAGTTTGTGTTGGAAAGGAAAGGGTTAACACCGAAGAGAAAAAAATCCAATCAGAATTTTTCTTTGGTGGTCTCTAGGGACATAAATCAGCCATTAGTTAAGTCAGCCATTGGCTAGGCCCTCAGAAACTTGCCATACAACTGTATTAGGGCAGAGTTTTGGAGTGACAGTGGAATCAACTAATCACATTAATGGGTGGGACATTTTTACAAAAATGTATGGAAACTTCCGTCTTCTCGAAGGTCAATATGTCACTGCGCAATAGCGAGCAGTTGTTTTCCCACGGTCTAGATAGCTAAACTCAGCAAAAAACGAAACGTCCTCTCACCGTCAACTGCGTTTATTTTCAGCAAACTTAACAAGATTCAACAACTGAGACATAAACTGAACAATTTCCACAGACCTGACTAACAGAAATTGAATAATGTGTCCCTGAACAAAGGGGGGGGTCAAAAATCAAAAGTAACAGTCAGTATCTGGTGTGGCCACCAGCTGCATTAAGTACTGCAGTGCATCTCCTCCTCATGGACTGCACCAGATTTACCAGTTCGCTGTGAGATGTTACCCTACTCTTCCACCAAGGCATCTGCAAGTTCATGGACATTTCTGGGGGGAATGGCCCTAGCCCTCACCCTCCAATCCAATAGGTCCCAGACGTGCACAATGGGATTGAGATCCGGGCTCTTCGCTGGCCATGGCAGAACACTGACATTCCTGTCTTGCAGGAAATCACGAACAGAACGAGCAGTATGGCTGGTGGCATTGTCATGCTGGAGGGTCATGTCAGGATGAGCCTGCAGGAAGGGTACCAAATGAGGGAGGAGGATATCTTCCCTGTAATACACAGCGTTGAGATTGCCTGCAATGACAACAAGTTCAGTCTGATGATGCTGTGACACGCCGCCCCAGACCATGACGGACCCTCCACCTCCAAATCGATCCCACTCCAGAGTACAGGCCTCGATGTAACGCTCATTCCTTCGACGATAAACGCAAATCTGACCATCACCCCTGGTTAGACAAAACCACGACTCGTCAGTGACGAGCACCTTTTACCAGTCCTGTCTGGTCCAGTGATGATGGGTTTGTGCCCATAGGCGACGTTGTTGCTGGTGATGTCTGGTGAGGACCTGCCTTACAACAGGCCTACAAGCCCTCAGTCCAGCCTCTCTCAGCCTATTGCGGACAGTCTGAGCACTGATGGAGGGATTGTGCGTTCCTGGTGTAACTCGGGCAGTTAATGTTGCCATCCTGTACCTGTTCCACAGGTGTGATGTTCGGATGTACCGATCCTGTGCCATTGCAAGGATGATCAGCTGTCCGTCCTGTCTCCGTGTAGCGCTGTCTTAGGCGTCTCACAGTATGGACATGGCAATTTATTGCCCTGGCCACATCTGCAGTCCTCATGCCTCCTTGCAGCATGCCTAAGGCACATTCACGCAGATGAGCAGGGACCCTGGGCAACTTTCTTTTGGTGTTTTTCAGAGTCAGTAGAAAGGCCTTTTTAACTGTGACCTTAATTACCTACAGTCTGTAAGCTGTTAGTGTCTTAACGACCGTTCCACAGGTGCATGTTCATGAATTGTTTATGGTTCATTGAACAAGCATGGGAAACCGTGTTTAAACCCTTTACAATAAAGATCTGTGAAGTTATTTGGATTTTTACAAATTATCTTTTAAAGACAGGGTCCTGAAAAATGGACGTTTCTTTTTTTGCTGAGTTTAGCTTTTGTTGTAGGATAGTGTTCAGCAGCTGCAGCAGGTGTTATTGAAGAGGATGTTGTTGCTAATTTGTTAGCTTCGCCCTTTTCGAGATTAACTTTCAACAAGAAGTTGAAGACGTCCTCCAGAGATTTTTGAACCTTTACTGTTGAAAATCTGTATCCAAATTATAAATACAGTAAAGTACATACACTAAAGGGTAAAACATATATATATTTTGCTAAATAGTGTTTAGACACAACTGCAAACTTCAAGGAGTAAAGTATTCGAGCAGTTAGTCTGATGAGAATCTGTGATGTCAGAAAACTGTCTCTGAGCCTGTTGGTATCAGACCTCATGTTCTGATACCGTCTGCCCGATGGTAAGGGAGTGAACAGCTTGTGGTTGGAGTGTGTGGGCTCCTTGATGATTCTTTAAGATAACTGGTTACTTTGTGTACTGAATGTGAAAAAAATGTTTTCAATGAGAAATAAGACTTGTACATTTTGATTGGGAAATGCTTAGCCTAATGGTTGTTTTTTTTTTATGATTGAGACCTACTGGCTTATTATGTCTGAGTGAATGTACTGCTTATTCTTTAACATCATGCTATGTGTGACTGCTGTCTTTCTATCAGCCTTAGCAATGTATTTTACAAAAAGTACAGTCACTGTCCTTACAGCATCACCAGCCTGTCACACTCACATTCTTTGATATGTCACTGTTGTCGCTTTTGGTGATAGTATGATAACGATAGCATTAGGCTACCATAGGTTGTGCAAGCAGTTAGGTTTTTGTTGCTAGTAGCATTATCCATGCTGGGGCTGTCTGTGTGAGTGGCATCCCGAAGTGTGGCTCAGCCTCAGGCCTGTTTGATTCAGTTGGGTGCATTAAGTGATGCTATGTTTCTGTTACTTCCTTGATTTTTGAGTTTGGTACAATGTGTTGGAAGATTTTTTACCCCCACCGAAGGCCTAGGTCCAATAGTCACGGTTCAACACTAATATTTGTCTACAAGCTACAGCCTAGCATACAGTTAGCCTGGTCCCAGATCTGTTTGAGTTGTCGTTGTGCAGTAGTTGGCTATACAACACAAACAGATCTGGGAACAAGCTAGCCTAGAGTACAGGAAACAAACTGTCAGATCAGTCAGAGAACAATGGGAATAGCCTGGTCCTAGATCTGTTTGCACTGTCTTGCCAACTCCTATGGCCGTTTTCATGCCAAACAATGATCATATGAGTTGGCAAGGCAGCACAAGCAGATCTGGGACCAGGCTAGGTGTACGATACAGGGAATAAATGATGAGTCAGAGAACAATAGGAATATGTGGATCCCAAATCTCCTTTGGCTGTTGTAATGCCAAACAATTACTGTTATAGGAGTTTGCAAGGCAAAAAAAACTGCAACCAGCCCAGCATAGGCTCTGGTACAGAGAACAACAGATCAGTGAGAAAACAATAGGAGGAGAGCAGCAGAGGACCAGAGGTGACTAATGACTAGCTGAGAGGGGATGAGAGAGGAAGGAGAGGTGGAGGAGAGGGAAGGATGAGAGGCCACTGACCTGTTCTTGATGTGCTGCAGGGAGCCCAGACACCTGAACTGACCCTTCACCATGATGGCCAGACGGGTGCAAAGAGCCTCGCACTCCTCCATACTGGAACACACACAAACACAGTAGAAGTTATAGGGGGAAAATGAACCATTATCTATCAGAATATACAACATATACTACAACAAGCACACACACATTTGAGTTTAGTTGACCATTTTAAAACACACATAAAAAAACACAAAATCACTGAGGATGAGACAAGGAAGTCAGAGACGTATTTCCATTGTTGTCCTTATGATGGGAGATTAATTATTATTATTATAAACTGGGTGGTTCAAACCCTGAATGCCGATTGGCTGAAAGCTCTGGTATATCAGCCCATATACCACAGGTATGACAAAACATGCATTTTTACTTTTCTAATTACAATGGTAACCAGTTTATAATAGCAATATGTCACCTCGGGGGTTTGTGATATATGGCAAATATACCACAGCTAAGGGTTGTATCCAGGAACTCTGCATTGTGTCGTGCATAAGAACAGCCCTTTGCTGTGGTATATTGACCATATACCACACCCCCTCGGGCCTTACTGCTTAATTATATAACTCATACAGTATACTGCGTAGCTTCACAGAAACCCAGTACCTTCCCTAATTTTATGATCACTCAATATCTTTATTAAAGAAACTTTCTAAAAAATGTTGTGTAAAAGACAGGCTATAGTACAGTATCTTAAAAAAAAAAGGTAATGCGATTGTAGAGGCGTTGGAGAGGTAGGGACGTTTACCTGTGAGAGGTGAGAACTACAGCACACTTCCCCTTGACTTCCTCTGAGATGATCTTCCACAGGTGACGTTTGGAGCGAGGGTCCATACCTGAGGTAGGCTCGTCCTGAGGAGAGAGGGACAGAGGAAAAGAGGAGAGAGGTGAGTTCAAGTGAGATGGAATAGGGAAGAGTGAATGCCTGGTGCTTGACCCGTGTAGTGGTCAAACTTGACTTATGTAAAGGTGAGGTAAGACACTGATGTGAGGTAAGACACTGATGTCTGTCTAAAGATGTCCTAATATGGACACCATATACTGTATAGGACTGTATAGGACTGCTCCTCCGGCTTTCACCGGAGGAGCAGCAGCAAATATGTTTGCTTCAGTATGAGGCCTAAGCCACGTGAAATAGGGGTGCTGAGGGTGCTGCAGCACCCCCTGAAATAAAAAATATGAATAAAAAATGTAATAAACACATTTCTGAGGATTTCCTAAAATGGACACCATACAGGGATGAGATGAGTATCTGCAACATTGTGTTAGCAGTAGGTATGATGATGTCACACTGTTAATTTGACAGATTGATGAATGGGTGTTGCTCTCGGATGGGTCCTCAGACTGCTCACCAGCAGCCTTATCTGTTTGTGTGTGTGTGTGTGTGTGTGTGTGTGTGTGTGTGTGTGTGTGTGTGTGTGTACATGTCCTCACCAGCAGCAGTATATTTGGGTGTCCTATGAGTGCCAGGGCAGTGGAGAGCTTCCTACGGGTTCCACAGCTGTAACTGTCACTGATGGTGTGTCTATGGTACCCCAGCTCCAGCTTCTTCAGTAGGTAATTGACCACCTGGGAGGGAAAAAGGACAAGAGAAACCAGTTTGGGTTAAAAAAGAAAAAGTCCAGTTACGTATATACCTATTATGGAGGAAAGAAGAATACATACTTTATTTTCCATTTTTCTAAAGATGATTTTGGGTTAAAAACAGAGCCCAGTTACGTACTGTAAAACTTCAAATGCAATCTCAAATAGCCTCCTGTCCCTTTTTTGCAAGCTGAGCATCAGCACACATTTCAGCAAATAAATGTTTCAAATAAACCTGTGCCTAAATGAATTGTTTAGGAGTGAACTTCAGTGAGTACTGTAAATATTGTGCAAAAGAAGATAAAGGAAAGCAACATCATTGCCATGGATGACACAGCAATGTGGTTGGACATGTACGGCTCAACTACGTGGGATACAAGGCTCAACGAGTCAGAGAACGATGCTTAAGTGCAAAATCGTGGGGTGTATGATAGGCAGCCTAGTCTTTGCAAGTCTGATCTGCAATTGATTTGTTATTATAATGTTTATACTGGCCATATTGGTCACAATTAATAGTGTGGTATTCTTTTGAACATTTTAGTGAGAAAAACCTGTGTGCATTGAGGAAATAAATGCCTGGCTCAAATAGAGGCCTCTTTCTACTAAGCACTGGTTGTTTTCAGTGATTGAAGCAAATAAACTCCTGGGCTATTACTTGAAGACTTACATATATACTGTAAACCTATTATGGAGAAATGTTAAGAAGAATAGGATACTTTACTTTTTGGTTAGAAATGTAAATGTGTCTTCTGCCTAGTTAAAGAGACCATTTTGGGTTAAAAAGCAGTTAAATACCTATTACACAGATGAACATCTAGTTTGAATTTACCACCATGCATATTTAATGACATTTTGCAATCAAGGGTGGGTTTGGTTGTTTTGTGTGCTATATTACCTGTCTTCTCTACCTATGTACATTTGCAAGCTTAAACCAGTCTGAGGAAGAACATAGTCTGCTTGCAATTGATCAATTTAAACCAAAAAAGCTACAAGCTCGAGTTGACTAATAAGCAATTGACATTGACTGAGAGCAACAACACATTGAATTGTCTATGTGTGCATCAAAGACATTAACAACAGTATGCTTGACTTTTTGTTGCATTTAAAATAATCCATTTACATGCACCATAAAAACCCTAGACAGTGGAGCTGTTCTAAATGAAACTGTTTAATATTCATTCTACACTAAGGCTCCTTTACAGCAATCTTAAGCATGAGCTATTTTCCCATAGGTCGACAACATTTACACATGATTGTCTTTTGTATTCCTGGTTAATAGTCCTGAGCAAAGATATAGAATGCCTCCACACTCTTTAGGTCCTGAAAAATCTCTCTGGTCCGCCCCAGGTATACATCGATTAACTTTGTATAATAAACAGCTTTATAACATATGTGTTCCATGGATAAAGACACAACATCAAACAAATGTGAATTTTGAATGATTATCTAGCGAAAACATTGATAAGAAAATATCTAACAGTTAGTTCAAAAGTATGTTCGGTCTCCTAGATTGTACTAACAGTAAGTGTACTAACATTTAGTTTAAAAGTGCTATTTTATTCTCTCTTCAGGTGGCCTTTAAAACCGAGCTATAATGTTTCCCCTAAATAAATAGTGGCTAAACCATGTAAATATGAAACAACCCCATTAAGGCATTAGGCCTTGGTCTAATTACCTCAAGTTATGATTCTCTGATGAAGAGCATTACAGAGGAGGGAGGCTATATATAAACCAACCTTTCCCTGTGAATTATCTTAAGACTATAACCACTGTTGTTATGGTCATTAAAGCCATTGTTGTCTCTCTCTCTTTCCCTCCCTCCCCCCTCTACCTATTTGTGTGAATTACCTAAGACTAGCAGCCACTGTTGTTGTGGAGATTAAAGCCATTTTTGTCATCACCCTGAACGGAACAGAGAATGGTAACGACAGCAGTAATGGCCAGAGCCCTTGTAAGGCTCTGGTATAATGGAGATTATGGCGAGTCATCCGCATCATTTCTGTGTCTGATTGGCTGTTTGTATCTATTGGTGACATCATTGAGGTTGTCAGAGCCTATCAGTGTAATGGGGCTGATGCGTCCAAAATGAAAGGATGGAGAGGGAGGAGGGGAGAGGAGATGGAGGTTGAGCGAGCGAGCGAGAGCGTGGGGAGGAAGGGGAGAGAGAGGTTGGTAGAGGGAGCCCTTGATAGATGCTAGACATCCTCAAAAACCCACACAGTCAAAGGATGCTAGCTTTCTGCCTTTGTAAGCAGATCTGGGTCATCATGTATATGTATTATTCTCTGTAAATATGATTCAGTTTCTTTGAAAATGCTTTGAATGTGCTCACATGTGACTTGTAGCCTCTTGTGACATGTCAGATAGAAAAAAAATAATCTAAAATCTCATTATCTTTGACTGTTCTCTGTGCAGACTTCATCAGTATTGCAGCGAGAGAGAAAACATCAGAAACACTCACTCTCCATAATAATCCTTGGAGAATGAATGCACAGATTGATTACCTTTCTGAGTGATGAATTAGGTGGAGCAGTGCCTGCGGTGAACTGTCAAACATGATCCTCTCATCATAGCATGATCTCTCTGCTAGGAAGAAAAATCCATCTGGATCCATTGATACATCCACTACAGTCTGCCTTAATTGGAAAACAGAGGTAACCAAGCTCAGCTCTGTCTAAACTACATTCAACTTTATACCAGCCCGGTGTACTGTATCTTTAAGGGTTCTTCACTAGGTTTCTCAGTCTTACTCATAGTGAGTGTGCCAGCATTTAGTACTACAATAGCTAGTGATGGAACTTTTATCCTTTCTGATTCTAAAGTCGATCTGTTGATGTTGTTCTCTGTGTTTTGATGGACAGCAAAGGACAAAAGGAGTACAGTGTCAAGCTAGATGTCAATCTTAACTTTTTTTATTTTGTTATTCTGTTATGTTGATGTTCTCCATGCTTTGATGAGAGCAAAGTAGGAAGGAGTACCTCAGTACCTAGCTAGATTTCAATATTTTATTTTCAGATTCTGAAGTTCTTCTGTTGATGTTGCTCTCCGTGCTTTGATGTAAAGCAAAGAAGAAAGGAGTACAGTACCTAGCTAGATATGGATCTTTTATTTTCAGATTTTAACGTTGTTCTGCAATGCTTCTCTGTGCTTTGGTGAAAGATAAGTGTATTGTTGTGGGTGTAAGGGAGTGCCATATCTCAATGGGGAGAAACACAGTTACCCAGATCCTAGGTGACATAATCCACCCTCTACACGGTCACAAAGAAAGCAGTCCTCTATGGACTGTGGGAGGTCTTACCCGGTCTATCTCGCTCTTGGAGATGCCTCGGATGCGGGCATAGAAGTACATGTGCTCCTCCCCTGTCAGCAGGTCATCCAGAGCGTCCACTTGGGGACAGTAGCCGATGTTGATGCCCTCGTTACGGCAGTCAATGATGTCAACCATCCTCCTGAAAGCACGTACGCAGATAGAGATTTAAGAGTGTAAGAGGTTAAAAGGTTCCTATGCTCTCAGGATATGGTTCTGAATAATACAGGCAGGCGACATGAGAAAAGTATACTTCACTTTTTTTTAAATGTATCTCACAAGAGCATAATTGCAGGGGATAATCAAATGGATCATGTGCTCAAATCCATGAATGAATGGATATTTGTAAAATACAGTGCATTCAGGAAAGTATTTAGTAGCGATTACAGCCTTGTGTCTTCTTGGGTATGATGCGACAAGCTTGGCACACCTGTATTAGGGAAGTTTCTCCAATTCTTCTCTGCATATCCTCTCAAGCTCTGTCAGGTTAGATGGGGCACATCGCTGCACAGCTATTTTCATGTCTCTTTAGAGATGTTCATTCAGGTTCAAGTCCGGGCTCTGGCTGGGCCACTCAAGGACATTCAGAGACTTGTCCCGAAGCCACTCCTGCGCTGTCTTGGCTGTGTGCTTAGGGTCATTGTCCTGTTGGAAGGTGAAACTTCGCCTCAGTATGAGGTCCTGAGCTCTCTGGAGCAGGTTTTCATCAAGGATCTCTCTGTACTTTTCTCCGTTCATTTTTCCCTCGATCCTGACTAGTCTTCCAGTCCCTGCCTATGAAAAACATCCCCACAGCATGAAGCTGCCACCACCATGCTTCACCATAGGGATGGTGCCAGGTTTCCTCCATATGTGACGCTTGGTATTCAGGCCAAGTAGTTCCATCTTGTTTTCATCAGACCAGATAATATTTTTTCTCATGGTCTGAGAGTCCTTTAGGTGCCCTTTGGCAAACTCCAAACGGGCTGTTATATGCCTTTTATTGAGGAGTATCTTCCGTCTGGCCACTCTACCGTAAAAGCCTGATTGGTGGAGTGCTTTAGAGATGGTTGTCCTTCTGGAAGGATCTTCCATCGCCACAGAGGAACTTTGGAGCTCTGTCAGAGTGACCATAGGGTTCTTGGTCACCTCCCTGACCAAGGCCCTTCTCCCCCAATTGCTCAGTTTGGCCGGCGGCCAGGTCAAGGAAGAGTCTTGGTGGTTCCAAACTTATTCCATTTAACAGTGATGAGGCCACTGTGTTCTTGGGGACCTTCAATGCTGCAGAAATGCTTTGGTACCCTTCCTCAGATCTGTGCCTCGACACAATCCTATCTCGGAGCTCTACGGACGACTCCTTTGACCTCATGGCTTGGTTATTGTTCTGACATGCACTGTCAACTGTGGAACCTTATATAAACAAGTATGTACCTTTCCAAATCATGTCCAACCAATTGAATTTACCACAGGTAGACTCCAATCAAGTTGTAGAAACATCTCAAGGATGCCAGACCCACTGGCTCCAGGTCATCTATAAGTCTATGCTAGGTTTTTGCTTTGTCATTATAGGGTATTGTGTGTAGGTTGGTGAGTAAAAACAATTATTTCATACATTTTAGAATAAGGCTGTAACGTAACAAAATGTGGCAAGAGTGAAACGTTCTGAATACTTTCCGAGTGCACTGTATATTACACCATAGCCTTACCCATCCCAGTCCTTGATCTGTGCTGTCCCTTCAGTAGGGCTGATGTCTCCAGTCAGCATCTTAAAAGTGGTGGTCTTCCCTGCACCGTTCACCCCCAGTAGACCAAAGCACTGCACAGCACAACCACACAACCACACTCATGTCAAGGACCAAAACAGCCGCTGTACCAAACTCAGAACGAGACTTAATTTAGACTCATCCTCAAAGACTTAACTTAAGACTTGGACTTGCCTAAAGTGACCTATTGGCAAATCTTATAGTGACTTCATAAACGTTGTAAAGTATGTGATTGCTGCAGAATCAGATGAAGCCTGAGGTTACCTCCCCAGCAGGAATGCCCACAGACAGCCTCTTGACGGCCTGGACCTTCTTGGCCAGGTGATGGTAAACCTTGGTCAGCTGGTTGACCTGCAGCAGGTCAGTAACAGCCGCTCCGCTGGTCACACGTTGGCACTCTGCCACAACATCCTCATCCTCGTCCTGGCTACCTGTCTGAGGCACTGCCTTCTTGGGGAAGATCAGGTTCCTATGGAGAAGAGGGATGGAGGGATGAGGAAGGGATAAATACATATTTTTTTATTGTCACATACAACGGATAGGTGCAACTAAATGTTTTACAGGGTCCGCCATAGTAGTACCGTGCCCCTGGAGCAAATTAGGGTTAAGTGGCTTGCTCGAAGAGGGAGAAAGAATGTGAGAAAATATGCATATGAGGGTAACAGTAACAGAAGAACTCAGCAACATATGGGGACCAGGAATTTAAGCTTTTCCACCATTGACCCTCTTGCCTGATAATGACTCATATGTTCGTTGCCATGCCATAGGAGTTGGTAAGACAGCAAAAACAGATCTGGGACCAGTTTAATTGTGCCCTACATGCCCACCATGCCTCCAACATCCATATATCATCATTGCCCATTCCAATCTGCTATAGTTCTCTATCACCACAGCAGACTCACCTGACTTTACGTATGAGCCACTTGTTGAGCAGCATACGCAGGGTGAAGCCAATGAAGCCTTGGAGGAAGAGGGAGACGAACATCCAGCCCAGCATGTCCATGGCGAAGGGGTTCTTATAGGCGTCCACTCCATACACACTGAGGATCTGAACCTGCATATTAACCCTGGCCAGCTCCATCAGGCCGTTCCCAAAACTAAACTGGGGGAAGATCAGGAACACATGGGACAGGATGCTGTACACCTCGTGTATCCTCTGTGGAGAGAGAGAAAGAGAAGGAAAAATAGATAGGGAGATAGAGAGAAGGGGTGCTCAGTCCATGGGATGTCAACTAGGTAAACAAAGAATTAGTTAAATTATTTAACAATATTGACAGGAAGTTCAAAACCCCTCCAATGCTTTATCAAACCTAATGAGTAATGGACTCAGAAACCCCTTCGATATATAAAAAGGCAATCAGAACAAACGTCTGAACTACATATCTTTTCAGGGAAACATCTTTTCAACATAACTCCAGTTATAAAATGTCTCCTTCAGTCATCTCTACATTGTGCTGCTCACTTCATCATTCTCATTGAGCTGTCCCAGGAAGAAGACGACGGAGGTGGAGATGATGGTGTTGGTGCTGATGAAGAGGTTGATGCACACGTAGCTGATGAAGGCCATCTCTGCATCCTTAAAGACCCCTGACAGCAGGTACATCCACGGGAATGTGGCAAACCTGAAAACCAGATGACAACATGACACTTGTCAGTCTTTACATTATAACATGTTGTTTAATGTTCAATGCATGAGACATTTAGTCTCTCTAATGACAGACTGTTAAACATAGCATGCTAGCACGCGTGATATTTGGCTCTGGGTTATGATATGATTACAACTTTCAGCCTTTAACTTGCAACTAATCTCTCGTGAAAGACTCTGTGGAGGTGGTGCTTGATGTGAAGGCAGGGATTTTTACCAGAACATGTGGGTGGTTCTGTAGTGGGGAGCAGCTGAATCTGATGTTTCCACTAGCTCAGACTTCAACACTTTTGCCCCCACAACTAGATGGAATAGAGCTAGCGCACATACATTTTTATTTTCTGGGTTCTGAGATTCACTTGCAACAGATGATGAATGCATGATTTGCTTAATCTCATTGTAATTGACTCGGTGGAATGACTATATGAAACAACAGACCAAGCCAGAGAACTTTGAAAAATAAAGACAAAAATAAGAAACTTTAACTCCATTTTCAAGGAGAGTAAACACTTAAACCACAAAAGCTAAAAGAGAAGAAGATAAATGAGTTCCTTTATATATTCCCCCGTGGTGAGGCCCTATCCTCTCTCTTACTCTAAATGATCTGCCTTTTTCTTTTGATTGGGGTGCCTGGGTCAAGGTAGAGTGTGTGCAGAGGGAAGTGAGTGGAAGAGAGGAGAGGGGGGGAGAGAAGTGAGTGAGAGAGATGAGAGGGTGGAGGAGGAGGCTGTGGGGCAGTCAGACTGACTAAATAGGAGAGACCATCTGCTCCAAGCCAAGCTGCCACACAGAAGCAGAGAAACCAGTCCAGAGTATGTACAGTGGGGAGAACAAGTATTTGATACACTGCCAATTTTGCAGGTTTTCCTACGAAATCTAAAACAAAAATCCAGAAAATCACATTGTATGATTTTGAAGTAATTAATTTGCATTTTATTGCATGACATAAGTATTTGATACATCAGAAAAGCAGAACTTAATATTTGGTACAGAAACCTTTGTTTGCAATTACAGAGATCATAATTTCCTGTAGTTCTTGAACAGGTTTGCACACACTGCAGCAGGGATTTTGGCCCACTCCTCCATACAGACCTTCTCCAAATCCTTCACGTTTCGGGGCTGTCGCTGGGAAATACGGACTTTCAGCTCCCACCAAAGATTTTCTATTGGTTGGGATGGTGTTCTTGGGGTTGTACTCATCCTTCTTCCTCCAAACACGGTGAGTGGAGTTTAGACCCCAAAAGCTCTATTTTTGTCTCATCAGACCACATGACCTTCTCCTATTCCTCCTCATTGACCAGGTCCTGCCGTGTAGTTCTGGGCTGATCCCTCCCCTTCCTCATGATCATTGATGCCCCACGAGGTGAGATCTTGCATGGAGCCCCAGACCGAGGGTGATTGACTGTCATCTTGAGCTTCTTCCATTTTCTAATAATTGCGCCACCAGTTGTTGCCTTCTCACCAAGCTGCTTGCCTATTGTCCTGTAGCCCATCCCAGCCTTGTGCAGGTCTACAATTTTAACCCTGATGTCCTTACTCAGCTCTCTGGTCTTGGCCATTGTGGAGAGGTTGGAGTCTGTTTGATTGAGTGTGTGGACAGGTGTCTTTTATACAGGTAACGAGTTTAAACAGGTGCAGTTAATACAGGTAATGAGTGGAGAACAGGAGGGCTTCTTAAAGAAAAACTAACAGGTCTGTGAGAGACGGAATTCTTACTGGTTGGTAGGTGATCAAATACTTATGTCATGCAATAAAATACAAATTAATTACTTAAATATTATACAATGTGATTTTCTGGATTACTGGATTACAGACCTCTACATGCTTTGTAAGTAGGAAAACCTGCAAAATCGGCAGTGTATCAAATACTTGTTCTCCCCACTGTATAGGCAGACAGACCGGCAGACAGACAGGCTGCTGTGAAAGAGGAATCACACTGAAGTAGGCTCTGAATTGATGGAATTCTGCTTCACATTCTACCTTGCGTGAAATAGACTGGGGTCTTAAGAAGACATGTTCAGTAGCAAGCAGCCACCCATCACTTAGTGACAAGAAATGGTTTCATCCTTTGATGAAACCTCCCCACCTGCTTGAGTTGATAGTACTGGGGAGCTACTGTGTATATGGTACTCAAGGAAAGGAAGGTGTGATCTTCAAGCAACTGAGATCCTTCACCTCTGACATGGATAAGGGAACCTGTACTGTGTGTGTGTGCAGTCACTATGGTGATACCCATTCACCCAGTGTGTGCGTGTGTGTCTGCATGTGTTTGTCCGTCTATCTGTGTGTGTGTGTGTGTGTGTGTGTGTGTGGGTGTGTACGTGTGTACGTGTGTACTTACCCAAACATGACCAGCAGCAGACTCACAGCAGCAAGGTTCTGCCTGTCAGTAAAGGCTGTGAGCTGAAAGGCTGCTATCGTGGCAATTGAGAGAGCGACTGGGACCATGTATAAGGCCTGGAGAAACAGGAACGCTTAACACACCGTAGTACACTGGTCGCTTAAATACATCACATACATCAAACTGTAGAATCACTGGCAACTGCCTCTTTCAATAGTGGAAATCAATCAAGTTCATACCAGTCATATTCATTTAACAGCTAAACATCATATTCTTGTAGTCTACAATCCCAAAACAAATAAAGAAAAGGTGTGGGCCGTAATGCCGTCATTGACTGTATGAAGGAAGTGCAGGATGAGCAACATCAAGAATCTCCTGGCTAGCATTTTTGGACAATGCAGCAATGCTAGTGGAAATGTATTGTATCAGTTAACCATGCATGGTGTTGACATAGTCCTACCATGTCGTAGAAGAAGTTGATAGCCCAGTAGAAGGGTTCTCCTATCCCAGAGATGTGCTGCAGTGTCTTGGAGCCGCTGTGGTGTTCCTGGACCTCGTAGATCGCGAAGCTAGCAGTCATAATGGAGTAGCCAGTCAGGGCACACACAGCCACCAGGATATGGACCAGACCTTGCACTCTGGGGAGACGGAGAGAGGGAGAGAGGGAGAGAAAGAGAGAAAGAGAAGAGAAAAAGAGAGAGAGAGGTCACTAAGCTGGGGGATCACACAGCCAAGTGTCCTCTTATAGCCAGAAGAGGATGGAGAACTGCTGATGTAAAAAGGGCTTTATAAATGCATTTGATTGATTGATTGATCACCAGAGCCAAGTGTCCTATGTTAATTAGTCCTCCTATGAACTGTCCTGTGCTTATTTTACAGGCCTGAAAACATTGTTAGTAGGTTTCCATGCCAGCTGAGCCAGTAATTCATTTGAAGGGTTCATTGGAGAAACTCACAACAAACAAGATTTCATTAATAATAAATGGGTCTCTCGTGAAGAGAGATGTTCCAACTCCAGCAGTGACAAGATAATAGCCACAAAGAAGAAATGACTGTTTTACCAACACCACCTGCCAGAGCTCTCCTACAATTTATGAGTCGAACCAGCTGCTTCCTGCTATTGAGACTTCTATGTGATAAAGATATTTTAAGAGGCATTGTTGAGAAGCGTCATGGTTGTCAGATTCATAGCAACTGGCTGGAGCTCTTTAAGATATTACCTACTGTGTCGTTGTCTTTGATGCCTCCCCATTCAAATTCACTCTAGATTCATGCCTCCCCTTTACTTCTTTTGTTTTTGATCGCCCTACCCTACATGATTGGTGTTCTGCCTCCCTCTTCATTTCATTTTGGCTAGGCTGCAGGAGGCAGGAGGACCACAGACAGAGGACCATGGACAAAGAGAATATGTTGGACGAGGATAGCTGAAAAATGAAAGACAATCACTGGCAGAGGAACAAAGAGACGGGCTGTAGTGTGTCCTGTAACCAGAAGCAAAGACAGTCTTATTATCAGTATGACCAACAGGCCATCCCGAACCCCACTAAGGCAGATGCATGAACACCATAGTCAGGGCGAGACATCATTCGGGGTCATCTTAAACACGAGTTAGGCCAAAAATGATATTAGACACCACAAATTTTAGCTAGTGATTTTTGATTTGTCATCTGAAGGAAAAGTTCAGATTGAAGTTAAAAGAAATACAGCAGTTGAGACTCAACTCAACAGATCTTTGATACTAATGAATGTCTTAAGGGAACCCCTTGATCAAAGCAGTGACCTTCTCCCTCAGAACAAAATGACAGGCGTTGGGCTAAAATTGGACCAGTGTGTGTGTGTGTTTAGTCGGGGGGACTGCCACACTGTATAGCCTAGTCAATTAGGTCAATTAGTAACTGTAGACAACAAATATCAGCTATTGATTGTGATTTTTCATCTGATGGAAGAGCAAACGTTAAGAGGTCAAAAAACCTGAAGAGATCTTTGATAATGATGATGAAAGTATTGGGGAACATCTGTCTGAAAGCAGGGTTCTGTCCTCTGCTCTGTCAAGTCCTCTTAGTCTGAAAAAAACAGAGCTAACCCAGGTTGTGGGTGGGGGAATACTGTCGCGATGCATAGCCAACGACTGAGAAGAGCAATCCCAGGTCCCTAAAATAGCCTGCAGTCAGTGTTAAAAACAGCCACGGTCGGAGAAGTGGGAAGCTCTGTGAATTAATCAAACTCTGCACCACCCTAAATAGTAAATACACATAGTCTGAGTCCCAAATTGCACCCTATTCCATACAAAGTGCAATATTTTTGACCAGAGCCCTATGGACCCTTTTCAAAAGTATTGTACTATATAGGGAATAGGGTGCCATTTTGCACACATACACATTATATTGGGCCTGCTGACTGTCCCTGATCAATAATGCCAGCTCAGGAAAATCCATTCATCAAATCAGATATGGGTAAATACAGCAAGTCAGATTACATTAGGACTTTAATTTAAATGTCAGGGTTAGTCTCCATATAATCCTTGTTATCTCAGTCTAGCACTAGACTGGTTTCCTTTTGGAGATATCAACACAGTGTCACGCCCTGACCTGAGTATTCTTTGTTTTCTTTATTGTTTTGGTTAGGTCAGGGTGTGACATGGGTGATGTATGTGTTTTGAACTGTCTAGGGGTTTTGTAGGTTTATGGGGTTGTTTACCATCTAGGTGTTTTATATGTCTATGGTTGCCTAGATTGGTTCTCAATTAGAGGCAGGTGTTTATCGTTGTCTCTGATTGGGAACCATATTTAAGCAGCCATTTTCTTTGGGTATTTCGTGGGTTATTGTCTGTCTAGTTGCCTGTGTCTGCACGTTTGTAGTATAGCGTCACGTTCGTTTTTGTAGTTTGTTTAGTGTCCGTCTTCATTAAAATATATAATGTATTCAATTCACGCTGCTCCTTGGTCTTCTCACTACGATGACCGTGACACACAGGTTAATGATAGTAATAAACATTGAAGTATATTTAGGTATGTCAGGCAGACACCGGATCATCAGGCTTTGGCTCGCCAACCAAAATTAAAACAATCTCACGAGGACCAATGAAAGGCATGGTAACTCTGTTTAGCGAAAAGCGGCATAATTTGTAGAGTGAACCAAGAGCAAGAAAGAGAGAGAAAGAAGAAGACAAGGGAGTGTGTGTACTGTGTCCTTACATGGCATCTTCTTCTTGTACTTCACCAGGATAGGGATGACTGGACACAGAGATGGCTGTATAGTCACAAAAACAGACAATCAATTTAGCCACATTCATAAGATAAAACCATGACACTGCACAGATATACTGAACCAAGGATAAAACAAAAGAGTCAGCCAGAGTAGCGCTAGACACAATCCCTAGATTTCTCCTCCCTCTCATCCCTCTCCTCCCTCCTCCTTCTTCCTTCTTCCTCTCCTCCCTCTCCTTCCTCCTCCTTGGCCTGTGTGAGTCTACAGATTACATTTGAATGATTGCATTCCTTCCTCCCCTCCTCCTCTACCCTCCCCTCGGCTCGCTTATTGACTGGGCAGACAGTATATTTCAGGTGGTGCTGAAATAAGGTTGAAACGCCAGTCTGCCTGCCTCAGTCCCTGAGTACACCTCTCAACACTCCCTGATTGGTATTCAGCCTGCATAGTGATTGTAAACTGAGGAGAAAACACTACTGCCCCCTGGCTCTAAACAATGGAACTGACCTTACTATGACCCAACTGTGAACACTTTCGTGCATGGATTTAACAATGGTGGAAACTCTTCAGTCAATGTTTACACAATCCACTGCTTTTAAATCTATGGCAGGAAGTGTGCAAATGCATACTTCTGGAAAAGGGTGCCAAATTGAGCCTTTCAGCCTATAGAATCCAAAAGGGGTCTCTCTGAAAACTATTTTCAGAGGGTGTGTGTGTGTTTTATTATTATAATATATATATTTTTTAAAATCTTTATATAACTAGGCAAGTCAGTTAAGAACAAATTCTTATTTACAATGACGGCCTACACCGACCAAACCGGAACGATGCTGGGCCAATTGTGCGCCGCCCTATGGGACTCTCAATCACGGCCGGTTGTGATACAGCCTGGATGTGTGTGTGTGTGTGTGTGTGTGTGTGTGTGTGTGTGTGTGTGTGTGTGTGTGTGTGTGTGTGTGTGTGTGTGTGTGTGTGTGTGTGTGTGTGTGTGTGTGTGTGTGTGTGTGTGTGTGTGTGTTTGTGTTTGTGTGCGTGTGCGCCTAAATCCCTTTCAGCAAATTAGCTTGGTTTTAAAACTTGGCTCTGATACATACAATTGGATTTGAAAGTGAAAGTGATTCCAGGTAGTGTGGCTGATCATTGTGAACCCCCTGAGAAGCTAGCTTCAACACACCAAGTTTTTAATACTGTTTATCAAATTACAATTGTTATGCTATCCCTAGAGCTGGTGCATCACAATTATTCAAGGTGCATTTCCAAGCTCTGATTTGATGAATTAGCGGCGCGTGAAACAGACTCCTGGTGTCTTTAGAGATAAAGCTGCTGTTGTTTTCTTTCACCAAAATAGGCTTCGTGCGCTGCTCACCATAATTCTGTGGGTCCTTGCCGGCTGGAAGGCTGGTACGGAGGATGAAGTTGTTGAGGCTGTTTAGGTATGCAGGCATGGTATGGTGACCCTCAGGGTTGTACCAGACCTAGAAGACAAGAAAACACACACACATGCGCACATGCATACACACACACACACACACACACACACAAAAGTTCAAGTTCAAGTAAAACTTAAAGTTTGAAGACACACATTCATGAATATCTTGGGATTGCAGCACATGCTTCTCTACATTTCTACTTCTAATTCTCTTATCTCTAATAATACACTTATCTTGAGAAGGTGTCTAAGTCTAAATCGCTAGCATCATTATCCCTCAGGGGCCATTTCAGATTCAGCCAAAACATAATTGATGCGAGTAGCTGCGATTAACAATGTTAACGACGACATTGATGGTGTAATAATCCCGTTCCATCTTGGTACAGTGCTTAGTGCTTCTGTATCATAACGGCTCCAATTAGGAAATCATGGCTAATTTAACCACTATACATCACAACAAGATAGCCTGGTCCTAGATCTGTATGTGCTGTATAGCCAACTGCTACAGTCATTATCAAGCCAAGCAAGACAGCACAAACAGATCTGGGAACAGGCAACCAACAAGAGATATACTAGGACAGAAGAGCAGTTAAGAGGGTTGTTTTCTTGGTGGGGTAAGGACAGGGTTTTATATTCTGTACATAACAGCAGGAGACTGATATAGGTACAGAAGGGTAGTTGACACTATAGTAACCCATAAACATATATATTCATAGTTACCTTGGAGAGGGTTCGGTTTGCGGGCACCTCCAAGAGGTCCATCTGGAGACTAGTTGGGAGTGGCTCCCCGAATTCAAAGCCACCATACCTATGATGATTTGTTCATATATATATAATCGATTATTATTTACATATTGTGCATGTTTGCACACACACACACACACATACATGGCAGAGCTACACCACGCGTTTAGATACATGCACCACTTAGTAAAGCTGGATAATAAAGAATATGGAAAGAGGACAGTGGGGAGAGAGAGAAATCAAAGCCTCCTATGATGAATTGTTCATATAGGTATCGGTTATTCATTAGAAATAAGTCATTACCCAATGTTACTGTCTTTTTAATTCTGTGATCAAGGCATGAGACTCCTGAATGAGACCAATAATGTGAACTGAACAGAACTGAGCTGGAAGAAGATACATAGTTCAGGATATCAGATTCCCCAGCTCCATTCATTTACTATCCAGCCAGTGATCCTTTACATTTCATGTAATTGAAAACAGTTTTTTCCTATGATTTGTTATGATAGAGAGAGAGGGATATACACCATGGAGCATATCTAGAAACAGACACATTAGTGTATGCAGGTTGCATTGAAACATACTGTTTACCTGTTCCTGATGTAGTTGTTGGCTGTAGCCAGGAGATAGTTTTCAACCTTGATGCCAGTCAGGTTATAGACGATCTGGGAGGAGGGGTTCATCTTATGGGGAGGCTGGTATTGGTTATACTGACACACCTGGTTGGAGGAGCAGAAAGGAGAGTAGAGTGGGTGTAGGATACACACACGCAGGCGGGCAGACACACACACACACAGAACATCTTCTGATTTTACTGGTATGTCCTTTAATGAACTCTAACCCACCTGTTGATATTTGTTGCATTTGCAGGACTCAAACGGCACTGAACTGTTTCCTTTAGTTTCCCAGCTGGCAGACTTGGTGCTTCTGGTGCAGACCCTTCAAAAAGACAAAAGACATTCACAAGGTAAACCACAGGCCCGTTTTAAATGGTAAGATGCCTACAATGCATACATATACTGATTCACAATGACACTAGCTAACCCACTCCATTTACACCTGTACATACACTCACACACATACATAAACACCACCACAGTAACACACCAATACCAGTGTTCAATTCATATGGACAGTAAATCAGCATTTATTCTCGAGGTATAAACAGGCATGACATCACAGAGTGGTGGAGAGATATAATCAGTAGTCAGGAAGTGCCATGGCACTCAGCACTCTCCAGTGATTGTCCACAGGGCATCTCTATCTCTTTCTCTCTCTCTCTCACACACACACACACACACACACACACACACACACACACACACACACACACACACACACACACGCCCTGCTGCAAGTCTAGCTAAATGTCTTTTTTTTTTTGGCCGACAATTTTATAGTGCCTCTGAGGTCTGGTTCATGAGTGCCAACATTGATTTGAGTGCCTGCGAGGGGAAATCTATCCTATAAACACAGAGTGTTTATGGAATACCAATGATTCCTCAAACACACACACGTTCAGACACACACGCACCCACACATCAGTGGAGGCTCCCCAGAGGAGGAAGGGGACGACCACCCTCCTCAGTGAATTTCATAATCTTTTAAAAAACATTTAAAAAGTTATAATTTTTAGATGAAACTATACTAAATATAATCACGTCACCAAATAATTGATTAAAACACACTGTTTTGCAATGAAGGTCTACAGTAGCCTCACAGCACTCTTGGAGGCTCATGGTTCTCACCCCCTTCCATAGACGTACACAGTAATTATGACAATTTCCAGTGGAGGTCCTCCAACCTATCAGAGCTCTTGCAGCATGAACTGACATGTTGTCCACCCAATCAAAGAGACTCAGAGAATGACTCTCGTACTGAAAGCTTAAGCTACAGCTAGCTAGCTGGACTAATGATTACAACCTATATCAACTAGATGCAGGCAAGAGTGTGCAAGGTAGTATTGAATGTGTAACTGTCTGTCCATGTGTCACTGTCTGTCACCTCAAATTTTTATCTCGACTTGTGTACACCTACGTTGTAAACTTTCATTCATTGGCTAGGTTGTAGCAACCTCATGATGAGTATAGGAGAAATTAGTATCACGTAGCAGCCTAAACCTATCGATGTTATATTGAGCTGGGTGAATGGAATATGAATGACAGTCATCCAATATGCTGTAATAGAAATAAGGCCATGCTCATGAAAAAATAAAAACCTCCTCCCTCATCTTAAACGGCACTGACCCCCACTGACCCATACACTCGAGCATGTCCAAATACACGCACACATACATACACACAGACGGCAAAGCAGAACTGCTCCAGGCGTTTAGAGACATGCACCATGTAGTAATGCTGAAGAGTACAGAGTATGACGAGAGATAGGTGGGGAGCGGGAGAAGTGGAACAAAGACAGATACTAAAAGGGAATAGATTGACAATGGCATATGAAGGAAAATAGGGTAAGAAGAGAATTCGGAAGTGCTAGATATAGACAAAGTAAGAGTGGTGGAGAGAAAGTAGCCAGACAAGTAAGAGATCTATCTTCAACACAGTGATTATGTAGAAGTTGGTCAGGTACATACGGTTTATCAGGGCTGTTCAGACACCCATTATCAATCCCAGGGAATGACATCATAGAGTTGACCAGGTTGCTGGAGTTTGGATTCTGGTTGCTGTTGACGACATAAAAACAAAAAGTTTCAGGACAAACTTATAACAGAACGCAACATTATGTCTCGTCTAATACTTTCTAGTTAGCCTGGTCCCAGATCTGTTTGTGCTGTCTAGTTTGCCAAGTCCTATGATCATTGTCATTCCATGTTTTTGAAATTTGGCATGTCACTGACCATGACAGTTGGTTATACAGCACAAACAGATCTGGGACCAGGCTATAATTTCAAGGGACTTTGAGCAAATCCTTCAGTACAGTATTAGTAAATGATCCAATTAGGACAGTGGTTTGGAAGGTAATATGAGCCCAACATCAAAAAAGGCTAATTCAATCTCATTTAACCATCAACCAAGGACAGTGAGAGGGCACACAGTGTTTGATGTGTTCCTACCTCAGCGTATCCTCTCCTTTATATCTCTCTCCATCTCTCCTCTCCTCGCTACCTTCCCTCAGATCAAAGAACTGCTCTTCACAATCAAGACTTCGTCACTTCGACTCTCTCCTTCCTTCTCTCTATACTTTCATCTCACACCTCAGATCACATCATCATAATAATCTCTCTCTCAACATCCCACTCCCTCTATCTCTAAATCTCACTCGCTCTCTCTACCTCTCACTGCCTCCCCCCTCTACCATTTATCTGAGTCACCCTTCAAGAAACTTCTACTCTCTTACCCCAAAAAAGTAACTTACAACCTGAAAATGAGAAAGATGGCACAGCAATAGACAAACAGTGACCGGACGGGACTGATCTGGGACTGTACAGTGCATTCTGAAAGTATTCAGACCCCTTCACTTTTTCCACATTTTGTTACATTAAAGACTTTTTCTAAAAATGTACTTATTTTTTATTCTCTCATCAATATATACACAATAACCCATAATGACAAAGCAAAAAAAGTTTTGAATTTTCTTGCATATTTAAAATTAAAATAAAAACTGAAATATTACATTTACAGAAGTATTCAGATCCTTTACTCAGTACTTTGTTGAAGATGCAGTGAATACAGCCTCAAGTCTTTTGGGGCATAACGCTACACGCTAAGCACACCTGTATTTGGGGAGTTTGTCCCATTCTTCTCAGCAGATCCTCTCAAGCACTGTCAGGTTGGATGGGGAGCACTGCACAGCTATTTTGTGAAAGATGCTGCTTGAAGAGGATGGCTGACATTTTACATGCTCCTGACCAATTGTGCTATTTCTTCATATTTTTTCGAGTTGTTTGAAACATATTTTTAAACTTATTTTGTACATAATGTTGCTGCTACCGTCTCTTATGACCGAAAATAACTTCTGGACATCAGAACAACGATTACTCACCACAAACTGGAAGAAGCTTTTTCCTTTAAAGAGTCCGATAAGAAGGATATACTGCTCTCCTGGGAACAAGCCCAAATCCCAGTCATTTGCATGAAGAAAAGATGGAGGAAATGTCACGACTTCCGCCGATGTTGGTCCCTCTCCCAGTTCGGGCGGTGTTCAGCGGTCGACGTCACCGTTCTTCTAGCCATCGCCGCTCCACCTTTCATTTTTCCATTTGTTTTGTCTTGTTTTCCACACACCTGGTTAGTATCTCCTCATGATTACTATGTGTATTTAGCCCTCTGTTCCCTCCATGTCTGTGTGGGGTATTGTTTATTGTCTAGGTTGGCACGCTTCCGGCTGGGTTGCGTCGGGTTTTATTTGTACCTGTGATTTGTGGCAGCCGGTACTTTGTACTTGGTTGTTGTACTTTGTGCTGCCTCACTTGTTCTTTTGGCATTTGTTTCTGTTACGCGGTTGCGTTCTGTTCTTACTATTGCCTCAGTAAAGTGCTTCTTTGTTCACTCATCTCTGCTCTCCTGCGCCTCACTTCCATGCACCAGCTACACCCATTGCATGACAGGAAAAGAGGATGCAGGTTGGGCTTCTGAGAATCAACCGGCAAGCGAGGAAACTCCCACTGCCTTCCGTTCTATTTGCTAACATGCAATCATTGGAAAATGAAATTGATGACCTACAATTACGATTATCTTACCAACAGGACATTAAGAACTGCAATATCTTATGTTTCATGAGTCGTGGCTGAATGACGACATGGATAATATTTAGCTGGCGAGATTTTCCATGCACTGGCAGAACAGAGATGCTAAGTCTGGTAAGACAAGGGGTGGGGGTGTGTGTCTTTTTGTCAATAACAGCTGGTGCGCGATGTCTAATATTAAAGAAGTCTCTATGTATTGCTCGCCTGAGGTAGAGTACCTTATGATCAGCTGGAGACCACACTATCTACCAAGAGAGTTCTCATCTATATTATTCGTAGCCGTCTATTTACCACCACAGACCGATGCTGGCAATAAGACTGCACTCAACCAACTCTATAAGGCCATAAGCAAATAAGAAAATGCTCATCCAGAAGCGGCACTCCTAGTGGCCAGGGAATTTAATGCAGTCAAACTTAATTACCAGCATGTCACATGTGCAACCAGGGGGGGAAAAAAATCCTAGACCACATTTACTCCACACACAGAGATGCATAAAAAGCTCTCCCTGCCCTCCATTTGGCAAATCTGACCATAATTCTATCCTCCTGATTCCTGCTTACAGGCAAATACTCAAGCTGGAAGTACCAGTGACTCGCTCAATACGGAAGTGGTAAGATGACGCGGATGCTACGCTACAGAATTGTTTAGCTACCACAGACTGGAATATGTTCCGGGATTCATCCAATGGCATTGAGGAGTATACCACCTCAGTCATCGGCTTCATCAATAAGTGCATCGATGACGTCGTCCCCACAGTGACTGTACATACATAAACCAACCAGAAACCATGAATTACAGGCAACATCCTCACTGAGCTAAAGGCTCCGGACGCTTATAAGAAATACCGCTATGCCCTCAGACGAAACATCAAACAAGCAAAGGGTCAATACAGGATTAAGATTGAATCCTACTACAAATCCGACGAGCTCTAATGCTCGGATGTGGCAGGGCTTGAAAACTATTACGGACTACAAAAATCCAGACGCGAGCTGCCCAGTGACACGAGCCTACCAGAAGAGCTAAATGCCTTTTATGCTCGCTTTCGAGGCAAGCAACAATGAAGCATGCACGAGAGCACCAGCTGTATTGGATGACTGTGTAATAACGCTCTTGGTAGCCGATGTGATCAAGACTTTTAAACAAGTCAACATTCACAAAGCCGCGGGGCCAGATGGATTACCAGGACGTGTACTCAAAGCATGCATGGACCAACTGGCAAGTGTCTTCACTGACATTTTCAACCTCTCCCTGACTGAGTCTGTAATACCTACTTTTTAAGCAGACTACCATGGTCGTGGTGCCCAACAAAGCAAAGGTAACCTGTCTAAATGATTACTGCCCCGTAGCACTCATGTTGGTAGCCATAAAGTGCTTTGAAAGGCTGGTCATGGCTCACATCAACAGCATCCTCCCGAATTCCCTAGACCCACTCCAATTCGCATACCGCCCCAACAGATCCACAGATGACGCAATCTCAATCACACTCCACCTTGCCCTTTCCCACCTGGACATAAGGAACACCTATGTGAGAATGCTATTCATTGACTACAGCTCAGTGTTCATCAACATAGTGCCCACGAAGCTCATCACTAAGCTAAGGACCCTGGGACTAAACACCTCCCTCTGCAACTAGATCCTGGACTTCCTGACGGCCGCCCACCATGTGGTAAGGATAGGAAACAACACATTTGCCACACTGATCCTCAACACTGGGGCCCCTCAGGGGTGTGTACTAGTCCCCTCCGGTACTCCCTGCTCACCCACGACTGCGTGGCCAAACATGACTCCAACACTATCATTACGTTTTCTGACGATGCAACAGTGGTAGGCCTGATCACCGACAACGATGAGACAGCCTATGGGGAGGAGGTCAGAGACACTGCTAGGACAACAGCCTCTCCCTCAATGGGAGCAAGGTTAAAGAGCTGATCGTGGAATACAGGAAAAAGGCGGGTCGAACAGACTCCCATTAACTTCAATGTGGCTGTAGTGGAGTGGGACGAGAGCTTCAAGTTCCTTGGTGTCCACATCACCAACGAACAATCATCGTCCAAACACACCAAGACAGTCGTGAAGAGGGCACGACAAAACCTTTTCCCCATCAGGAGACTGAATAGTAAGCGGTGTCAGAGGAAAGCCCATACAATTGTCAGAGACTCCAGCTACCCTAGTCATAGACTGTTTTCTCTGCTACCACACAGCAAGCGGTACTGGAGCACTAAGTCTAGAACCAAAAGGCTCCTTAACAGCTTCTACCTCCAGGCCATAAGACTGCTGAACAATCAATCAAATGGCCACTGGACTATTACATTGAACATTGACCCCCCCCCCCCCATCTGTTTTGTACACAGCTGCTACTCACTGTTTATTATCTATGCATAGTCACTTCACCTCTACCTACATGTACAAATTACCTCAACTAACCTGTACCCCGGCACACTGACTCGGTACTGGTACGCCCTGTATATAACCTCATTATTGTTATGTTATTCTGTTACTTTTCATTATTTTTTATTTTATTTTTAACTTTTGTTTATTTCTGAAATATTTACTTTACTCTTCTTGAACTGCACAGTTGGTTAAGAGTTTGTAAGTAAGCATTTCACGGTAAGGTCAATACTTGTGACAAATAAAAGTGCATGTGACAAATAAAGTTTGATTTGATTTTCAGGTCTCTCCAGAGATGTTAGATCGGGTTCAAGTCCGGGCTCTGGCTGGGCCACTCAAGGACATTCAAATCAAATCAAATATTTTTTGTCACATGCGCTGGATACAACATGTGTAGACTTTACCGTGAATTGCTTACTTACAAGCCCTTAACCAACAATGCAGTTCAAGAAATAGAGTTAATAAAATATTTACTAAATAAACTAAAGTTTTTAAAAAATCTATCAAAAGGTAATACAAGAAATGTACATAACAATCAAATCAAATTTTAAAGAGGCTATATACAGGGGGTGCCGGTGCTGAGTCAATGTGCGGGGGTACAGGTTTGTCGAGGTCATTTGTAAAGTGACTATGCATAGATGATAAACAGCGAGAAGCAGCAGTGTAAAAACAAAGACTTGACCCCGAAGCCACTCCTGCGTTGTCTTGGGTTGTGTGTTTAGGGTCGTTGTCCCGTTGGAGGGTGAACCTTCTCCCCAGTCTGAGGTCCTGAGCGCTCTGGAGCAGGTTTTCATCAAGGATCGTTCTGTACTTCTCTCTGTTCATCTTTCCTTCAATCCTGACTAGCCTCCCAGTTCCTGCTGCGGAAAAACATCCCCACAGCATGATGATTCCACCACCATGCTTCACCGGAGGGATGGTGCCAGGTTTCCTCCAGACACGATGCTTGGCATTTACTGAGGAGTGGCTTTCGTCTGGCCACTCTACCATAAAGGGCTGATTGGTGGAGTGCCTCAGAGATGGTTGTCCTTCTGGACGGTTCTCCCATCTCCACAGAGGAACTCTGGAGCTATGTCAGAGTGATCATCGGGTTCTTGGTCCCCTCCCTGACCAAGGCCCTTCTCAACCGATTGCTCAGTTTTGCCGGGCGGCCAGCTCTAGGAAGAGTCTTGGTGGTTCCAAACTTCTTCCATTTAAGTATGATGGAGGCCCCTGTATTCTTGGGGACCTTCACTGCTGCAGAAATGTGCCTTTTCAAATCATATCCAATCAATTGAATTTACCCCAGGTGGACTCAAAATCAAGTTGTAGAAACATCTCAAGGATGATCAATGGAAACAGGATGCACCTGAGCTCAATTTCGAGTCTCATAGCAAAGGGACTGAATACTTATGTAAATAAGGGATTTCTGTATTTAAAAATAAAAAGTTCAAAAAATTCTAAAAACCTGTTTTCACTTTGTCATTATGTGGTATTGTGTGTAGATTGATGAGAAAAAAATGTATGTAATCTATTTTCAAATAAGGCTGTAACGTAATAAAATGTGGAAAAGTGAAGGGGTCTGAATGCTTTCCGACTGCACTGTATAGCAGATGTCTCAAAGAGTGCTGATCTAGGATCAGGTTCACCCAGTTCATTATGATCTATATGTCACGACTTCTACCTGTTCGGGCCGCCAGTTTACTAGCCGCCACCGATCCCTTTTTCCTTTTCTGGTTGTTTTGTCTGTTTCTTTTCACACCTGGTTTCATTTGCGTTTATTTCTGTGTGTATATAGGGCACCTGTTGCCTGCCTTAGTTCGTGCGGGATTAAGCTTGTGTGTATTTGCGCTCGATTATCTTTGATGTTTATTGTTTTCACTATTACGCACGTGTAGTTAAGTTTCGGAACTGAGTTTGTTCCTCTGTGCGTTTTCATGAGTTTCTGTATTGTCTTCACTATTTAGGCACGTGTATGTAAGTGTCGGAACTGTGGTTGTTCCTCCGTGTGTTGGCACGAGTTTCTGATCCTTCGAGAGCGTAGTTTTGGATTTTCGTCTGTGACATTTTTGTATTGGTGGACTATATATACATTTAACATGCTTCTCAGAAATCCTTGCTCTCCTGCGCCTGACTCCTACACCTCTCACGAGACACACCTTATCACACTATAACCTTAATCAGCACTTGATACATACTGCCCCTGATCTCCCATAATGCAGCAGTGCAGTGTGTCTTGTACCTGACCTGAAAAAGGAGGTCCAAGGTGGTAGAGGGTGAGTGTGTGTGTGTAAGTAAGTAATATGTGTCTATCAGTGTCTCTGACCTGAAGAAGGAGTACTGTGGTCCGAGGTGGTAGAGGGCAGGTGACAGCTCCATCTCTGGGAAGTGTTGCAGGTCGCTCTTGATGGAACCCAGACCCATGGCCAGGATGATGAACACGACAGGTAGAACCACCTGGGAGAAGAGACCCTTCCAGTCCCGTCTGGAGTGGTGAACCCTCTTCATCAACATAGCAGTCACCTGCTGCCAGGTCAGGGCCAGGCCGTGCACCGTAGACGAGCCCGTCAGACCTACAGGACAACAAGGGTTGGTGTTATTATTAGTAGAATTAGCATCTGTAACAAGGCTTACAGTAGTAAGAGGCTGGTGTGATGCTATTACCAGACCAAACTAGGGCCCAACGGGAAAGAGGCATCTAAAATAGCCAGGAAGAAATTGACAGAGTTTGTGGAGGCCTGCTATGCCATTAGGCACAATAACGTCTAAGTAAATATGTTTTATTCCTAGGACCAGGACTTTTTCCTGACTTTTTATTTTTCATTAACTGAATGGGAATAACTGGCCTGTATCAAGGACCCAGAGTTCTTCCTCCTGGTAAGATACCAGCTAGCTGGTCAGTCTAGTCTAGGACGTCAAAGAGCAGTGAAGTGGACGTGACTCACTGGCTTTGTCTCCGAAGATGGAGTTGTTCTGGAGGTCCTCTGGTAAGCTGTCTCTGGAGGCAGACAGGTCTGGCATGGATTCAGACACAGAATATGGCTTATCTTCTGCAGGCTCTGTATCATCTTGGGTCAGCTGGAGGAACACCTGCACAGACCACAAAAAAACATAAACATGTCAATGGGTGTGAACTGTAATTGCATGTCATGTACATTATCTGAGTGTGTCTATCTCTCTATATGAAGTACACTGTATATGCATGAGTGCTGGTGTACTCTGTGAGTGCACACCACATTGATAAGCATCTGTGTATCTCTAACCTCCTCCAAGGTAGTGTCAGAGATGCCGTAGCAGCCCAGCTGTAGAAGGTCCAGGTTAGAGTCCAGGCTGGAGAGCAGGGAGCGGTAGGCCTCAGCATTGGAGGAGCTGAACGGGGGAAGGGAGTAGACCAGGTCTCCCATCTCAGCCTCCTTCAGACGAGCATCTGGCATGTAGGACTGGATGAACGTCTTGACCTCGACACCGTCAAACCTGGCCTGGGAGTCTGGGGCCTGGACCTAACAAGAGACCAGGGTGAGGAAGAAGAGGAGTGCTCATACAGTATGGCCTACATCAGGCCATTTTATTTACTATGTTTATTATGTTATTTATTTGACAGGGACAATACACATCAATTAACATTATTACACATTTTTGAATCTGTAGTCCCTGTGTTAGTTTTAAAACTTGATATAAGCATTTACAGTAGATGTCTTTTTTGAATGTCTTATAATAAGGCTCATAAGTACCTTCTTGGTGAGTGTGAGGTTGTATCCCTGGGCCAGCTTATCTTTGAGGTAGAAGGGGGACCCGCAGCACTTGAGGCCTCCTCTCTCCAGGAAGGCTATACGGTCGCTCAACACCTCTGCCTCGTCCAGGTGATGGGTAGACAGGATGATGGTACGGTCTGAGAGAAGGTAAAGAGAGAGACACAAGGACACACACACACACATGCAAGGATGCAAGGATGCACACACACACACACCCGCACATACAGATGAATGCATGCACACACACACACACAACAGGAAAAGAAAAGGACAAAGGAACACCAACATACAGATAGAGATACCCCACACGCAGAGACATGTGACAAACAACACAGAGACAAAAAGTATGAGCAATCCCATTCTGAACCTTTTCAGTTTTCCCTTCCATCCCTGAGCAGCAACTGTCAGTCACATCGACTGAGACAAACCTAACCAAGTTGCAGGCATGTCTGTGTGTGTGTGTTAAATAGCAGATTCCACACCCACATGACGGATACCGGTCCCTCTGCTCCCCCACTACAGATGCTGTGGGATCCACAGCTACACACACACACACAATATACACTATACTGCTATGTGCACTTGGGGAAAATCTATTTCTGCTTCATTAACTGTAGAGAGAGAGAGAGAGAAGGCGGGGGGGGGGGGGCATTTGGGCTGTGAGACTCACCCTTCTTGTGCTTGATGACAACGTCCCAGATGGCGCGTCGGGAGCAGGGGTCGACCCCGGTGGTGGGCTCGTCCAGGACCACCAGACGAGAGCCCCCGATAAAGGCGATGGAGATGGACAGTTTCCTCTTCATTCCTCCAGACAGTGTCCCCACTCTCTTGTGTCGGTGGGCATACATGCCAGTCTCCTCCAGGATTCTGGGAAAGACAGTAGAAGGAAAAGACGTGTTACTGTATGTGGGAAACGTCAATTTGACTCAGAGCGTTTCAGTCATATTTAGTCACTACAATCTAAAAACAAATCTATGTGCTAAAGCAGTTCATCTTACATGGTTAATATGATGTAATTTTGAGATTTCTGGGGCGGATATGGATGTGATCTTGGTTCAGATTGTACTTTAGGTTGACTTGCTGTTAGACACAACAGCAGTGCGGTAAGTGACTACTCACTTGCGGACTTGCGCCTTCAGGTCATTCTGTGACCAGTGTGGTGCCTTGATCTGTCCGTATAGTAGCAGGTGCTCCTTGGTGGTCAGATGGTCAAAGTGGACATCATACTGCATGCACACACCCAGCTCCTGGCGAACGTCATCAATGTTAGTCTCCATGTCCTTCCCATACACCTCAATGGTACCAGAGGAGGGGGCGAACAAACCGGTGAGCAGAGACCTGGAAACAGAGACAATAATACATCACATAAACTCATGTTTTTCAATAGAGAAGACTGTGAAAAAGCAATGAATAAATATATTCAGCAGGCCTAAATCCCTAACCCCAATGACATATTACAATGTGCCTAATTAAAGAGAAGTAGAGAACAGATAGATCATTGTCAGAACTCACATGGTTGTGGTCTTGCCAGCTCCGTTGTGTCCCAGCAGTGCAGTGACATGTCCCTCGTAGAATTTGACATTGAGGTTCTCTATGGCTGCTCTGTCCCCATAGGTCTTAGTCAGTCCATAGAGAGCCACGCCCACAGGAAGACCTGAGATCTCCTCTTTCATATGAGAGGGGAAGCCACCCTCAACTGAGAGAGAGAGAGAGAGAGAGAGAGATGGAGGGAGGCAGGGGGAGAGAGAGGGAGAGAGATCAAAACATATTACGACACAGTCACATCTCTTGATTAGCTGCAGCAAGCTGCTTTAGGGAGGCTGATGTGTTGCAGTACTGTACCTTTGCTGTCCTTCTCATTGGGAAAGGCAGAGAGGTTATTCTTCATGATGTTGGAGAAGAGCAGTCCCCTGTTGACATTCTCAGGGCCCTTGCTGCAGCAGCAGAAGAGACCAGTCCAGAATGAGGGCATCACAGGGAAGTACCAGGGTTTTGCAATGCCATACTTTCCTGATGGGCACAAAGTATATGATCAATAGAGAAAAAGCCATACATCATTTGCCATAGGGTTGGGGTCAATTCCATTTCAATTCAGTCAATTTAGGAAGTGAACTGACATGCCATGCAATTCCTCATTGCAGTCAGTTACATTGGCAATTGGAATTTCATTTCACTTCCTGAATTGACTGAATGGAAATGGAGCTGACCCCAACTGTTGAACAGTATTTGACTCTGTCTCCAGTCTAGTCTGGCTTGCTGTGTGTTTTTATTACTTGACGCTGTGTTGTGTGATTACCTGGGAAGACTATGCGAATGTAGGCTCCAATGATGAAGTAGCAAACTGAGTCGATGAGGAGAAGCCAACATAGCCAGCCGAAGGATGACGTGTCACCGGCCATGGGTGAGATATATTGGTTGCTCCACTGGATCCCTAGAGGAAGTAGAAAGTAGGAACATAAAAAGGTTTCAGTTAATTTGTTAAATCGCACTCTCTCCTCGTGGCTAGTATAGAGGCTGCTTTCTCCTCATGAGTTTGTTTTTTAAAGCAACTTTGATGGCTTTGTGACACACACACACACACTACACATTTACGAGCGTACGCATGCACACACGTACACACACAGACACACACGCAGACACATGCCTAGCACGCACACACACACAGACAGCCATCTTCCCAGCATGTCGTACCTTCTCCCTGGCTCTCATAGCGAGTGATGTATTGACTGGCATAACTGAAACAGGTGGGGGCAAACAAACTCTGAGGGAAACAAGAGGCACGGATAAGGCATAACACAGGGACATCAATAAAAAAAAATGTCTGTATCAACCCCTCTATCTCTCTCTGTTACTCTTCCTTCTCTTCTCTGTTTCTAGATCGTGATCTGTCTCTCTCTCTCTTTTCTCCCTCTCCCTCAGCCCCTTCCCTCTCTTCCTCCCTCCCCCTCACCAGGGCGCTCTTGGTGGAGAACGATAGCGAACTCTCCAGTGACATCACTATGATGAATGGGAAGAAGCTGATGACGTAGATGAGGGCGCCGCTCAACCCAGCGATGTTTGTCTTGTCAAAGAATGAGCTCACCAGGAAACTGATGGCCAGGATGCTGTAGAATATAAGAGAGGAGAGGAGAATATTATGTCACATTTTTCAATAGAAATTGAAAAATGCCCATTCACATACAGACATACACACACACACACAGGTTACCCTGCCACCCTGAGGTAGCCTACCTGAGACCGTAGTCACTGAGGTAGAGGAAGAGCAGGAAGCCATCACTGTGGGGCAGGACGCGCCCAGCCTTCAGGATGATGGTGAGGGTGATTATGGTGATGATAAGGAAGCATGCACTCTCTATGAACCAGGCGAAGAAGTGACTGATGGGATTGACCCCCATCATCTTCATGTACTGTGGAGGTCAAAAGGGAGGGGTTAGGAAATCAAACAATCAGAACGCATGACTCAAATACAGTATTTAGAATTTAATTAATGAATAGAATAATGAATTAATACATTTTAATGTCTTACCACCCTTGTGATTTGCAAAATATGTGTTTGTTTGAAAGAGACATCTACAGGAAATGACATAATTGCCAGGGGAGATGGTTGGCGGCTACTATACCTCATGAAGTCTGAGCTCTCTCTCATGAACCAGCTTCTTCACAAAGTTGGCGATGAACAGAACCCAGGCAATCATCAAGACCAGAGGGAATGCAAATGCAATGCTGTTCAGGTACCTTAGGAAGAGACATAACAGCTGTCAATCATTCAATCAATCAATGTCACAGCCTAGCTACCAGCACTGGGACTGAAAAAGAAAAACAACATTTGCACTCACTTGCTAAAAATATGGATTGCAGTCATGCATACACACAATCACTCTCAGATGAACACATCATGATAAGCATGTATATAACACACACACAAACAAAAACAGTTCCCTAGAAAAAACAATAACAACGACAATGTCCTAACCTCATGTAATTCACTCAAAGCTTTTTTCCATAATCAGAGAGGGTATACCCTGATACATGGACCTTGTCAATGTTTATAATAATACAAGTAATACTTCAAAGTGATCGTATCGGGAATAATGTGTTGTTCCCTAATAAATCAATGCACCAGAGCTGCAGGGATCACCATGTCTGCGTCCCAAATGGCACCCTATTTCCTTTATAGTACATTATTTTTAACCAGGGCCCATAGGCCCATTGAGTCAAAAATAGTGCACTATATAGGGAATAGGGTGCCATTTGGGGCACAGCTTATATCTCACACATGAATGGGAGGCAGCCAGGCAGGGAGAGCAGCTACGCTGCGTTTGCGAGATGAGATATCCATGTTGGCTTCAGAAGCACTCTCAGTAAGATGTAAACATAGACATTATGCTCAGCCATGATTTATGGCGAATCGTGTACTGTATTGATGCAGGGGACATAGCTAGTAGTTTATGTGTAACTGATCGGAGGCTAGATGAGAGATGAGGGCGTTTTTTTATTGTGGGTCTGCTCATCAACAGGAGGGGAGATAATGCATGTTTGTGTGTGTGTGTGGTGTGTGTGTGTGCGCCTGCATTCACGTGTGCATGTTGGGCCTACTCACTCGTCCTTGAGGAAGCAGGGGTAAGGGAAGGCCTGTAACTGGACAGCTGGCTCAGTGACCTGCTGTCCTGTCTGGGTCTCTGAGAGATGATGAGATAGACAGTAAAACATCACATCACATAATACATCATCACATAACACAGAACAGTGTTGTTTTCCTCTTTTCTTAACAGCACTGATTTAGCTGACAGCTGCTTTTTTCAGGAATGTTTTTACTATGACTATGATATGGGTTGTTTCTTACCTACCTTACCTACCCTTTGGAACCCTTAGAAAAAAAGGGTTCCAAAAGGGTTCTTTGGCTGTCCACATAGGACTCTTTTTAGTTCCAGATAGAACCATTTTTGGTTCCAGGTAGAACCCTTTTGAGTTCCTCGTAAAACCTTCTGTGGAAAGGGTTCTACAGTACATGGAACTCAAAAGGGTTCTATCTGGAACCAAAACGGTTCAACCTAGAACCAAAAAGCATTCTTCAAAGGGTTCTCCTATGGGGACAGCCGAAGAATCCTTTTAGGTTCTAGATAGCACCATTTTTTAAAAAGAGTGTACCTTGGGTAAAAGCACTGACTGTACTGTAAGTCACTCTGGATAAGAGCATCTGCTAAATCCCCAAAATGTAAACATATCATCAACAACATAACGTTACCTATGATGGCCCTGTCGATGCTCTCCTGCAGGTACACAAAGCCTCGGTTGTAGCGCTGGGTCTTCAATGAGGAGATGTAGGGGTCCTTCACCCAGAAAGGGTTGCGGGAGCGGTCGGTCCGCATGGAGTTCTCGATGGACATGCGGATGGTGTAGTCCACCTTGGGAGGCAGCGCGGAGGAGGAGGAGCGTGAGGCGTCTCTCCGCTTCCTGTGTGAGTCGTCATCATCCTTGGGCAGCTTGAAGATGATACCTGCAGAAAGAGAAACAGGAACAGATCACAAACTGCTATTTTATTTTATTTTTGACTACTTGAATATTATATTAAGTAACTGTATTGTTACAGAGAAATGATTTAATATAGGAATCAAGACGGCTGTAGGGCAAAATGTTAAAACACAAGGCATTTATTTTGAAATATAAAGGATAGACTAACTGGCGTAGAGGTCTCTGGTCTGGGTGAGGTGTTCAGCCACTGTGTTGAGGTCGTCAGTAGAGTTGATGCCGTGGAAGCGGTCAAAGTTAATACAGGACGACAGGTTCATCATCAGGTTGGACAGAGTGGTGATCTGGGTCACAATGTCCTTGTTTTTCTCCAGGAGGGTCGCTGTGCTAGCTAGGGGGAGAACACGGGTCTATTAGACATAATAAAAATACAAATAGAAAGATAAAGAAGATCTATAGCTAATAAAGTGGATTAATATCTTAAGACAGATTAAGATATTTAAGTAGTGAGAAGTGGTCAGAGGGTCAGGGGGTCAGGAGGGAAGATGTATATTAAATACAAAGATAATATAAAACTAAAGAAAAAGATGCACATTATAAAGAATCTATGAATTAATGAAAACATGTATTGCTCCGAAGGGAATTTGAATGTAGAAGATATGTTAAGACACATTTTATTGGAATGTCTTAATTGAAGGCCTTGATATGTTTTATATTTTACATAGAGATAACTAGAGAAGAAGGTATAAGGGTTGTCTTGTATGTACCCATTTTGCAAAGTAAGACCTTCAAATACAAAACTCACAGAAGTTCTTGAGAGTATCCTTCATCTTGCTCACATCAATGTCTGTCTGCATCTCAATGAAATTCTGAACAAAGGAATTGCCAAGGGAATTCTAGGAGGGAGAAAGAAGTTGAGTAAAATAACATCCATATACAGTTGCTGAAACTTTCAGTTGCTGAAAAAACGTTCTAGTATTTTCCTCTACTTTCCTAGATAGATGGAATGTTCACCCTATTTGCTAGAGAGTGCACTACTTTTGAGCAGAACCCTTGTCAAAAGTAGTGCACTATATAGAGAATAGGGTGCCATTTGGGACACTGCCATGGATTCCAGAAAAAAAGCAGATGGTAGCTTATATAAACCCATTGTAACTTTGAGAATAGCTGGTTCATACCTGGAGCATTGGCAGGGTTTGATTCAGTATCTTGGCTGAGTCCATAATGTAGGAAGAGGACTGGAGCCAATCCTGGGAGTACATCTTCAGGTTGGCAAACTGCTGCAACGTGGCATTGGACTGGAAGACAATACATACAGATGGTGATACAGTGTAGTGTAGTGTGTGTGTGTGTGTGTGTGTGTGTGTGTGTGTGTGTGTGTGTGTGTGTGTGTGTGTGTGTGTGTGTGTGTGTGTGTGTGTGTGTGTGTGTGTGTGTGTGTGTGTGTGTGCACATGTGTGTGTGTGTGTGCCAGTGCACATGTTTGTGTGTATTCATGGTTGTGTGTGTGTGTACCTTTTCTATGATGGCCCTAGTGAGTGGTGTGTCTGGGCTGTACAGGACCTGTCCCAGCAGCATGGGCTTGAGGAAGGCCCAGGCTATGGCTCCCCCAGTGGTGTTCACCATGTCCAGGTAGAAGTTCATACAGAAAGGAGCTGGCCAGGGGAAGAGAAGGTGCAGGTTATAAGATGTGTCAGTCCTACATTCTTATAGGAAAATGTCAAAATTTTCAACCTCATATTAAATCATACTTAATAATAAAAAAAAGATAATCATAATCTTGTTGTAATGATGTGATTTCAATTAGCTTTGAACACTGGTTCTATGCTTAAACCAAATAAGCAATGTGTGTTTATGTATGTAAAATGTATGTAACGGCTAGAGCAGCCTATTTTATTTATTCTTTATTTAACTCGGCAAGTCAGTTAAGAACAAATTCTTATTTACAATGACGGCCTAGGAACAGTGGGTTAACTGCCTTGTTCAGGGGCAGAACGACAGATTTCTACCTTGTCAGCTCGGGGATTCAATCTAGCAACCTTTTGTTTACTGGCCCAACACTCTAACCATGAGGCTACCTGCCACCCCAGGTAGCATAAAAGCCTACAACTTTTAATTCTCTAATAAATTATATCAATCAACAAATCAATCAACTAATCAACCATCTGCAAAGTGGGTTCCATACTGGCATTGCGAGGGATCTTGAACTTGTTGACCAGCTCCTCCATCCTGTGCTCCTGCTGTGTGGAGGGGTCTGTCTCAGTCATGATGGGCAGCTTGGAGATGCCAAACAGGGACATGATGCCATGGTTACACATGGCTCTGGACACAGTGGTGAATGTAGCTCTGCTGGACATTGTTCTGGTTTTACCATACACCATCTGGGGGTGGGAAAAGAAGAGAGTTAGGAGAGATGAACGAGAGAGAGAGAGAGAGAGAGACCCACAACCAGACAGACCTGCAGCCAGAACACAGACTGATAGCAGCAATCCTCTCAGACACAGCCATTCACTACTATCTCAGTATGAGTAGAGCTCTATATCAGACACAGCCATTCACTACTATCTCAGTATGAGTAGAGCTCTATATCAGACTCAGCCATTCACTACTATCTCAGTATGAGTAGAGCTCTATATCAGACTCAGCCATTCACTACTATCTCAGTATGAGTAGAGCTCTATATCAGACTCAGCCATTAACTACTATCTCAGTATGAGTAGAGCTCTATATCAGACTCAGCCATTCACTACTATCTCAGTATGAGTAGAGCTCTATATCAGACTCAGCCATTCACTACTATCTCAGTATGAGTAGAGCTCTATATCAGACTCAGCCATTCACTACTATCTCAGTATGAGTAGAGCTCTATATCAGACTCAGCCATTCACTACTATCTCAGTATGAGTAGAGCTCTATATCAGACTCAGCCATTCACTACTATCTCAGTATGAGTAGAGCTCTATATCAGACTCAGCCATTCACTACTATCTCAGTATGAGTAGAGCTCTATATCAGACTCAGCCATTCACTACTATCTCAGTATGAGTAGAGCTCTATATCAGACTCAGCCATTCACTACTATCTCAGTATGAGTAGAGCTCTATATCAGACTCAGCCATTCACTACTATCTCAGTATGAGTAGAGCTCTATATCAGACTCAGCCATTAACTACTATCTCAGTATGAGTACAGCTCTATATCAGACTCAGCCATTCACTACTATCTCAGTATTAGTAGAGCTCTATATCAGACTCAGCCATTCACTACTATCTCAGTATGAGTAGAGCTCTATATCAGACTCAGCCATTCACTACTATCTCAGTATGAGTAGAGCTCTATATCAGACTCAGCCATTCACTACTATCTCAGTATTAGTAGAGCTCTATATCAGACTCAGCCATTCACTACTATCTCAGTATGAGTAGAGCTCTATATCAGACCCAGCCATTCACTACTATCTCAGTATGAGTAGAGCTCTATATCAGACCCAGCCATTCACTACTATCTCAGTATGAGTAGAGCTCTATATCAGACCCAGCCATTCACTACTATCTCAGTATGAGTAGAGCTCTATGTAATACTCCATAGAGTCTCCAAAAAGAAACACAATACTACTGTTCTATCTTATTCTGTGTTTGTCTCAGTATGAGCAGAAGGAGAGAAAGAAACAGGAAGACTGAGACAGGTAGACAGACTGCTAGCTACAATCCTCCCAGATTGTCGCAGCATTATGCTTCAATACTCACACTGCGGAACTCTGGGTCAGAGACCAGGTTGAGGTCTCGTATGGAGAACATGTAGTCCTGAAGGTGGGCGATGGCAGGAAGCAGCTTGCCCATCATGTCCGTCAGGAACTTGACTATCTGCAGCATGAACCCCACTATGCTCTGCATCTCACTGGACAGCATCAGCTGTGGAGAGACATATGGAGGGACATTAGTATCACACATTAGACAGCTGAACCCTCTGTCATTAGAACTAGGCTGTAGACAGCTGAACCCTCTGTCATTAGGACTAGGCTGTAGACAGCTGAACCCTCTGTCATTAGAACTAGGCTGTAGACAGCTGAACCCTCTGTCATTAGAACTAGGCTGTAGACAACTGAACCCTCTGTCATTAGGACTAGGCTGTAGACAGCTGAACCCTCTGTCATTAGAACTAGGCTGTAGACAGCTGAACCCTCTGTCATTAGAACTAGGCTGTAGACAGCTGAACCCTCTGTCATTAGAACTAGGCTGTAGACAGCTGAACCCTCTGTCATTAGAACTAGGCTGTAGACAGCTGAACCCTCTGTCATTAGAACTAGGCTGTAGACAGCTGAACCCTCTGTCATTAGGACTAGGCTGTAGACAGCTGAACCCTCTGTCATTAGAACTAGGCTGTAGACAGCTGAACCCTCTGTCATTAGGACTAGGCTGTAGACAGCTGAACCCTCTGTCATTAGGACTAGGCTGTAGACAGCTGAACCCTCTGTCATTAGGACTAGGCTGTAGACAACTGAACCCTCTGTCATTAGGACTAGGCTGTAGACAGCTGAACCCTCTGTCATTAGAACTAGGCTGTAGACAGCTGAACCCTCTGTCATTAGGACTAGGCTGTAGACAGCTGAACCCTCTGTCATTAGGACTAGGCTGTAGACAGCTGAACTCTCTGTCATCTGAGAGCCTGTAGACAGAATCCCCTTCGGTCTTACTGTCCTTAATTACATTACATGTCTACCTATCTCAGGGTTTCTTAACCCCGGTCCTGGTGATCCAAAGGGGTGCACATTTTTGTTTTTGCCCTAGCACTACACACCTAGCACTACACACCTAGCACTACACACCTAGCACTACAAACCTGATTCCACCAATCAACACATCATCAAACCTTTGATTAATGGAATCAGACGTGTAGTGCTAGTGATAAAACAAAAACGTGTACCAGTTTGGGTCCCCAGACGCACATATAGTCACAGAGAATCCCGATGTGTAACCTTTACATAACCTGCCCTGACACTGAGACATAACCATTCCTTTACCCTGTAGACGGCACTCTCCATGTGGACGTAGCAAGCCAACAGCACTATGAAGTTGTACTGTAAAACTGCAGATGGCAGGTTACACACACACACATGGCTCCATAAACACTCTCCATGTGCTGCTTTGGTTGTGCCTGGCTACAATGTTTTCAGGAGAGACAGGATTGAGGGAAGAGGAGGGGGTGTGATGATTTACATTAAAGAACATATCCGATGTAAACAAATTGAGTGGTCATGTGATAATGAACTAGAATGTGTCGGCCTGAACGTTACACTGTCTCCCCAAATGTCTTTTACCCTCATTGGAATGTATAGGCCACCTTCCACCAAAAGTGTGTTTTTTGATCAGTTTAATACCATGCTTAGGGAATGTGATTTTGGGAAAGAGGTCATCTTAATGGGAGATTTTAACATTAATTATGAAGACAAGTGTTGTAGGAAAACCCTCAAACGGATCACTAATACCTTTGACCTTACACAGCTAGTTAAAGGGCCAACCAGGGTGACTTGTTGCTCTAAAACACAGATTGATTTGGTGTTCAGTAATAAACCAGAGAGAGTGACTAAATCATTCAATATGGTTACTGGGCTGTCTGATCATAATCTGACACTTATAGCCAGAAAGCTGTCTAAGAGCAGGTTTAACCTCTCTACTGTTAGAAAGCCGGATCAACTCAGAATACCTAAGAGTGAATTAAATAATTTTGAAAAAGCAATTAAGGGAATAAACTGGAATGATCTCTTGTCCTATACAGACGTGGAAGCTGATAGTCAGGTTTTTCTATCCACAATCCAGACTACAATAAATGGCTTCCTAAAGAAAATCAAATCCAAACCTGGCCAAAAGAGCACTCTTCCTTGGCTAAATGGAGAAATCTGGAAATTGATGAAAGAACGAGATTATGCTCTAAAAATAGCCCTAAAATCCAAATTAGAGCATGACAGACGTAGGTTTACCATGTTGAGAAATAAGGTGATGAAAGAAATCAGACAGGCCAAGGCAAACTTTTTTATTAACATAATTGGTGAAGCAAAGGGAAATTCTAAATTGATATGGGAGAATCTAAAAAAGTTAACAGGGAAAGACCATAGTAACACTGCAAAAAGACTAGAAATCATGGTGAATAACAATCTAACACAGGATGCAGTCGAAATAGCAATAGCCTTCAATTCCTACTTTATTGACTCTGTCAGGATACTGACACAGAACCCCTCCACTTGTTTCTTGGTCTCAGTGCTAGTGAATGACACTCAACCTGTCTTCATCATAAGGGAGGTTTCTGAGTCAAAGGTGAACAAGGTGATTAGCTCACTAAAGAACTCTAAAGCCAAAGATGTGTTTGGGATGGACTCTACCTTTCTTAAAAACTACAAAGAGTCACTCATTGGCCCCATTACTAAGGTCACCAACACATCTATTGGTCTCGGTGTGTTTCCAAGGGTATGGAAGTCGGCCATAATAACGGCCATCTTTAAATCAGGCGACCCTGCTGACGTGAGTAACTACAGGCCCATTAGTATACTACCTGTGGTGTCAAAGGTTGTTGAAAAGTGTGTAGCAGAACAACTGATTGCCCACCTCAACAACAGCCCCTTCACATTACACTCCATGCAGTTTGGCTTCAGAGCGAAACACTCCACAGAAACGGCCAACTGCTTTTTTCTGGAAAATGTGAAGTCCAAGATGGACAAAGGGGTGCTGTTGGGGCTGTGTTTCTGGACCTAAGGAAGGCTTTTGATACTGTTAACCATGAGATTCTCATCACAAAATTGTCCAAGTTCAACTTTTCCCCTGATGCCTTGAGATGGATGAAATCATACCTTGAAGGCAGAACTCAGTGTGTCAGAGTGAGCAATGAGCTGTCGCCCACTCGTAGCTATGATGTGGGCGTGCCCCAAGGGTCAATACTGGGGCCCCTCCTGTTCAGCCTGTACATTAATGATCTGCCTTCTGTCTGTACTGGGTCTGAAGTTCAAATGTATGCAGATGATACAGTGATATATGTGCATGCAAAGAGCAAACAACAAGCTGCACAAGAACTCACTACTGTAATGGTCCAGGTTACAAAGTGGCTCAGTGACTCGTGTTTGCATCTCAATGTGAAAAAAACTGTTTGCATGTTCTTCACAAAGAGGGCAACAGATGCTACTGAGCCAGATGTCTATGTGTCAGGGGAGAAGCTCCAGGTGGTATCCGATTTTAAGTACCTTGGCATCATACTTGATTCTAACCTCTCTTTTAAAAAGCATGTGAAAAAGGTAATTCAAATAACCAAATTCAACCTAGCTAATTTCCGATTTATACGAAATTGTTTGACTACAGAGGTAGCAAAACTGTACTTCAAATCTACGATACTCCCCCACTTAACATACTGCTTGACTAGTTGGGCCCAAGCTTGCTGTACAACATTAAAACCTATTCAGTCTGTCTACAAACAGGCTCCCAAAGTGCTTGATAGGAAGCCCAATAGCCATCATCATTGTCACATCCTTAGAAAGCATGAGCTCTTGAGTTGGGAAAATCTTGTGCAATACACCGACGCATGTCTTGTATTCAAGATCCTCAATGGCCTGGCTCCCCCTCCACTCAATATTTTTGTTAAACAGAAAACCCAGACATATGGCAGCAGATCCACAAGGTCTGCCATGAGAGGTGACTGTATAGTTCCCCTAAGGAAAAGCACCTTTAGTAAATCTGCATTCTCTGTGAGAGCTTCCCATGTCTGGAATACACTGCCATCAGACACACATAACTGCACCACATATCACACTTTCACAAAATGCTTGAAGACATGGCTAAAGGTCAATCAGATTTGTGAACATGGTCCCTAGCTGTGTGTTGCCACTCTCCATGTTGTCTGTTGTCTGTAGCTTGTGAGGTGTGGAAACACTTTGTTGCTTTTATGAATTTTGTCTTGCTGCTTTTTGTCCTATGTTGCTCTGTCTGTATGCTATGTCTTGCTTGTCCTATGTTGCTATGTCTTGCTTGTTCTATGTTGCTATTGTCTATATTGTAATTGTTTTTAATAACCTGCCCTGGGACTGCGGTTGAAAATTAGCCGGTTGGCTAAAACCGGCACTTTTACTGAAATGTTGATTAATGTGCACTGTCCCTGTAAAAATAAAAACAAACTCAAACTCAAACATACCCTGTATATCACGTTCTCCATGTGGACGTAGCGAGCCACGATGACTACAAAGTTGTACCACTGGTTTATAGGCAGGTTGCAGAAGACCTGGAAGAGGAGCTGCTCTGTGCTATTCATCTGCAGGCTGGTTGGGTCCCTGCAGTGGTGCATGTTAGCCAGCCACGCTAGGATCTATAGAGGGGAGATAGAGATTGTGTATGGGTCAGATCACTAGATATAGTACTAGCTAGTAGCAAATTAGAAGAGTAAGAACATATGATTGAGAGAAGAGAGAGAGATGTTTCACTGCAGTGGTGCATGTTAGCGAGCCAGGCTAGGATCTACAGTAGACAGAGAGGTTGAAGACTGGTCTGACTTTCATGACAACATCTAAAAATGACGATTATATGATTTCTCTCTCTTTTTGAGATAATTGTATTTGGTGTTATTGTTACACATCATATGGGCATCACAGCTGATCTGTGGCTTAGAATAAGCTGAAGTGAGCTCACCTGGAAGTTGCTGTTAGGCATGGTGGTCTCCATCAGCAGGTGGAGGATCTCAGGTGGGATGTCAGTGTAATGATGGACCTCCAGAGCAAACGCTGTCTTGTTCCTCAAGAGCTCCGACATTTTCACCACACCTAGGAAATACAATACAATAGGTGACTGCAGAGAAAATACAGGAGGTTCAACACCTTGACCACACCTGTAGAAAAAAATGGAACAAGTGACTGAAGAGAAAATACAGGATCTTGACCACACCTGGGAAACATAAAATATATATTTTACATGATATATTTATACGTTGGCCTCCCGAGTGGCACAGCAGTCTAAGGCACTGCACCACAGTGCTTGAGGCGTCACTAAAGATCAGGGTTCGATCCCAGGCTGTGTCGCAGCCGGCCACGACTGGGAGACCCATGAGGTGGCGCACAATTGGACCTGCGTTGTCTGGGTTAGGGGAGGGTTTGGCCGGCCACATGCACACAGACACGGTTGCAATTGTACGGTGTTTCCTCTGACACATTGGAGCGGCTGGCTTCTGGGTTAAGCGAGCATTGTGTCAAGAAGCAGCGCGGCTTGCCAGGGTCGTGTTTCAGAGGATGCATGGCTCTCGACCTTTGCCTCTACCAAGTCCGTATAGGAGTTGCAGGAATGGGACAAAACTGTAACTACCAATTGAGGAGAAAAAAGGATAAAAAGTAGAATATATATAAATATATACATATACAGTACCAGTCAAAAGTTTGGACACACCAACTCATTCAAGGGTTTTTCTTTATTTTTACTAGTTTCTACATTGCAGAATAATAGTGAAGACATTAAAACTATGAAATAACAAATATGGAATCATGTAGTAACCAAAAAAGTGTTGAACAAATCCAAATATATTTTATATTTGAGATTCTTCAAAGTAGCCACCCTTTGCCTTGATGACAGCTTTGCACAATCTTGGCATTCTCACAATCAGCTTCATGAGGTGTCACCTGGAATGCATTTCAATTAACAGGTGTGCTTTGTTAAAATGTAATATGTGGAATTTATTTCCTTCTTAATGTGTTTGAGCCAATCATTTGTGTTGTAACATGGTAGGGTTGGTATACAGAAGATAGCCCTATTTGTTAAAAGACCAAGTCCATATTATGGCAAGAACAGCTCAAATAAGCAAAGAGAAGTGACAGTCCATCATTACTTTAAGACATGAAGGTCAGTCAATATGGAGAATTTCAAGAACTTTCTTCAAGTGCAGTCACAAAAACAATCAAGTGCTATGATGAAACTGGCTCTCATGAGTATCGCCACAGGAAAGGAAGACCCAGAGTTACCTCTGCTGCAGAGGATAAGTTCATTAGAGTTACCAGCCCAAATAAATGCTCCACAGAGTTCAAGTAGCAGACACATCTCAACATCAACTGTTCAGAGGAGACTACGTGAATCAGGTCTTCGTGGTCGAATTGCTACAAAGAAACGACTACTAAAGGACACCAATAAGAAGAAAATACTTGCTTGGTCCAAGAAACCTGAGCAATGGACATTAAACCGGTGGAAATCTGTTTTTGGTTCCAACTGCTGTGTCTTTGTGAGACGCAGAGTAGGTGAACGGATAATCTCTGCATGTGTGGTTCCCACCGTGAAGCAAGAAGGAGGAGGTGTGATGGTGTGGAAGTTCTATGCCGGTGACACTGTCTGTGATTTATTTAGAATTCAAAGCTCACTTAACCAGCATGGCTACCACAGCATTCTGCAGTGATATGCCATCCCATCTGGTTTGCGCTTAGTGAGACTATCATTTGTTTTTCAACAGAACAATGACCCAACACACCTCCAGGCTGTGTAAGGGCTATTTGACCAAGAAGGAGAGTGAAGGAGTGCTGCATCAGATGACCTGGCCTCCACAATCACCCAACCTCAACCCAATTGAAGAAGCCAACTAGTGCTCAGCATATGTAGGGAATTCCATTAACTGTTGGAAAAGCATTCCAGGTGAAGCTGGTTGAGAGAATGCCAAGTGTGTGTAAAGCTGCCATCAAGGCAAAGAATCTAAAATATATTTTGATTTGTTTAACCCTTTTTTGGTTACTACATGATTCCATATGTGTTATTTCATAGTTTTGATGTCTTCACTACTATTATACAATGTAGAAAATCGTTGAATGAGAAGGAGTGTCCAAACTTTTGACTGGTACTGTTTATGTATGTGTTATACACTACCGTTCAAACGTTTGGGGTCACTTAGCAATGTCCTTGTTTTTGAAAGAATAGGACATTTTTTGTCCATTAAAATAACATCAAAATGATCAGAAATACAGTGTTGACATTGCTAATGTTGCAAATGACTATTGTAGCTGGAAACGGCTGTTTTTAATAGAATATCTACACAGGTGTACAGAGGCCCATTATCAGCAACCATCATTCCTGTGTTCCAATGGCACGTTGTGTTAGCTAACCCAAGTTGATCATTTTAAAAGGCTAGTTGATTATTAGAAAACCCTTTTGCAATTACGTTAGCACAGCTGAAAACTGTTGTTCTGATTAATGAAGCAATAAAAGATTCTTTAGACTAGTTGAGTATCTGGAGCCTCAGCATTTGTGGGTTCGATTACAGGCTCTAAATGGCTAGAAACGAAGAACTTTCTTCTGTAACTCATCAGTCTATTCTTGTTCTGAGAAATGAAGGCTATTCCATGCGAAAATTTGCCAAGAGACTGAAGATCTTGTACAACGCTGTGTACTACTCACAGAACAGAACAGCGTAGACTGGCTCTAACCAGAATAGAAAGAGGAGTGGGAGGCCCCGGTTCACAACTGAGCAAGAGGACAAGTACATTTGAGTGTCTAGTTTGAGAAACAGACACCTCACAAGTCCTCAACTGGCAGCTTTATTAAATAGTGCCCGCAAAACATCAGTCTCGACATCAACAGTGAAGAGGCGACTCTGGGATGCTGGCCTTCTAGGCAGAGTTGCAAAGAAAATGCCATATCTCAGACTGGCCAATAAAAATAAAATATTAAGTTGGGCTTAAGTTGAGGAACTCTGCCTGATGCTCCAGATACTCAACTAGTCTAAAGAAGGCCAGTTTTATTGCTTCTTTAATCAGACAACAGTTTTCAGCTGTGCTAACATAATTGTAAAAAGGTTTTCTAATAATCAATTATCCTTTTAAAATTATCAACTTGAATTAGCTAACACAATGTGCCATTGGAACACAGGAGTGATGGTTGCTGATAATGGGCCTCTGTACGCCTATGTAGATGATTCCATTCAAAACCAGCCATTTCCAGCTACAATAGTCATTTACAACATTAACAAAGTCTACACTGTATTTCTGATCAATTTTATGTTATTTTAATGGACAAAAAATTTCCTTTTCTTTCAAAAACAAGGACATTGCTAAGTGACCCCAAACTTTTGAACTGTAGTGTATATTTAGGCAATAAGGTCCAAGAGGGTGTGGTGTATGGCCAATATACCAGGGCTAAGGGCTGTTCTTATGCACAATGCAAACCCCCGAGGTACCTTATTGGGATTATAAACTGGTTACCAACGTAATTAGAGCAGTAAATGTTTTGTCATACGTGTGGTGTATGGTCTAATATACCACTGCTGTCCGTCAATCATCATTCAGAGCTCGAACCACCCAGATTATAATTATATTTAAAGGTGGTATATTAGAAGTCATTCTAAAAGCAGTATGGGCTGCATGTTCAGAAGAGCAAAATACATTACATGAGCTTTACGCTTCATAGTATAATTAGGCAATTAGCTAACAAATTATCTAAGTGATTAGCTAATTAACCCTGAATTAATAAGCAATTAGCTCATTAATGACTTGGCTTATGGAGTGCAGTAATTGAAGTAATGGGGCAGTGGTGAATGGAGTTGATCTAGTCTAGTGGTTAAGGCCACTGCCTCCAGCATATATTGTCCCCCCTGCCTGCATGACATCGAATCCCGGCCTCATCATCCTTCTCACCTCTGTATCTCCCTTTAATTCATCTATCTATCTCCCCTTCATCCATGCCTGTCACTGTCAAAAACAACAATAAAATCCTAATAAATAAATGTTGAAAAGTAATTGGTATACCTGGAGAGGTCATGTTGATGTTGAGGGATTTCAGGCTGCTGATGTTCAGGCCAAGTGTCTGGGTGAGTGCAGAGGTCCTGTGTCACAAACATATCACACACACGCACACATGAACATTTGTCAACGATAACTTCCATTTACACAATATACAATTTAGTTCTTCATTTATTTTGAAGTCTACATGTCCTATAATGTCTCCATACCAGTTTATGTTGACATTGTAGGTGTTGGGGTCTCCTATGAAGGTTTCGAACAGAGCTTCAAACAGGTCAGAGCTGTCTTGAGCCAGACTCCGGGTCATTATGTGGAAGGCCTGGAGAATGGGCATGGCAGTCTCACACAGGAACCCTGGGCCAAGAGACAGAGCCTGCATCACCTGCTGGATGGAGTCCATATCCTCCAGCGCACACACCTGCAACACAAGTTACAAGTTTATTTGCAATGTGTAATGAATAGGCCTACATTGAAAATCTTCCTCACTCACAAAGCAGAACGTGCAAGATGAGTCATATGGACTGTGAATTTTGTCAGTATAGAAGCCCAATGGTAGCAGTCAACACACTGTAAATAAACCATGTTACTGTATGTGTGTGTGTCTTGTTGTAGAACACATGTAGCTCCTCGCTGTTGCAACAAATGTCTGTCTACCCTAGTCTTGGTGATGTTATGGTAGTCTAGACATTATTCCAGAGAGAATAGCCTCTGTATCCCTCTCGCCCTACAGATGCAAGTTTCATGAGAAGTACTGTGTTCTAACCTTAGAGGTCAGGTAGACCAGTATGTTGCTGAAGTTTCCATCTGACCAGCTGCTGCTGAAGAGTTCAGACCCTAACTGGATGGTCTGGAGTAGGAGGTGTAGGTTCACTTTGAAGGGAGGGAGAGAGGGAGGGAGGGAGAGAGATAGAAAAAGGGAGAGAGAGAGCGTGGGAGGGAAAGGGAGGGCAGTAGAGATGTGTTAAGGTGACATGGTAACAGAGTGTCCCACAGGGCATCATTACCACCTCTATTTCAGGGTGGCTTCTCTGAACAGCTAGCAGCAAATGATGTGGGACCCTGCATACTACTGACGAGGCAAAGGGACCAACTTTCTACATCTCAAATGGCACCCTATTCCTCACATAGTGCACTACTTAGGTCTCTGGTCAAAGCAGTGAGACCTCAAGGCGAAACATCTAATTAAAACAAGACACGAACTACGGTGAATAGTAAATATTGGTGCACTGCACTGAAAACCCAGAAGAAAAGCGAGTGACTTAACATACTCTTTGAATCATTTAGGATCTCAGGGGTACTGCAGTGGAGAAAATAATAAAAAGGGTATGATCCTCAAGCTAGGATCATACCTCTGGGAAATGAAAGGGTTGTAGCTGAAGTAGCTGTGGTGCAGTTTTTCAAGTGACTATATTGCATATACAGAGATATAACCTTGTTACATGGCATTATAAAACAAGTACAGTAGCCAATTAAAATGTGGTCTCAAAGCTATTATATTTGTGTGTGTGTGTGTGTGTGTGTGTGTGTGGGAGGGGGGGTATTTAGTGATTGAATTCTTACTTGGCTAATGCGATTTAATAAGGTTTAATAAGGAGCAGAGTGTCTTTCTCTTGGAGATGTGCCATATGCCTCCTGGCTTATCTGGAGTTCTAACAAAGCTCACATTATTAAGCCCATCCTATTGCACTGCCTGGTTTCAATATGAAATATGTCCATTATATAATAATGGTGTTTGGAATATGGCTACATTAAAAACACATTGTGAGCAATGATGTATATAAACTCTGGATTGCTGATGCTATGTATTGGCCAATGAGAGGCTTTGAAGCAACCGGTCAGCCATATTGGCACTCCCCCAGAACGAGCAGTCCTCCATAGGAATGGATGGAATTCTACAGTATATATTGTATGTATTTAAGTGTATATTTTGATGTTGTAGTGGGGACAGTAACATTAGTACTTTCAAAAAATTATACTTTAAGGAAAATGTATATATTTTCATATATTTTTTGTATGTTTCGCTCACATAATTTACCAATAAGGCACAAGAGGCAGTGCTGCATCATGAATACAGTCACAGGTAAATGGCGTTGTTTGGATCGACACGATACCAACATATTAAAATGACAATAAATTACACATTTTCATCAAAACTTTCGTCAAATTTCATTCTTCCACCTCAAGATATTGTCTGGACAAAAATGTGGTCATTAGTTCTTTTGGTCATGTTGCTACAAACGCGACCCAGTTGTTAATTATTTTTCACAAAGTTGCTATGCAAAAGGACTGGTCGTCCGTTCTAAACAGAATGGTTGCTATGCAGGCTGGATAATGTTCTTGTCACTTGTCACCGACTTCAGATAACTCAGTCATGTCAAACATTGAAACTGGAATGATGGTCCACTTGCTGCATTTTCGTTTGTTTGAGTTATTTTCTATTGGTATTTACTTGGATATGTCCATGATAAAGACGTTGATGTGTGATTCAACTAGCTCTACAGTATGTATGGTACTACAGAGATCGTTATTCAAAAGTTAAACATTGTTTCTGAGGTCAGACAGGCAGACAGAGAGACTTATATTAACCCCTGCTGTACGAAACTAAATGCTAGGTTGGAAGCAAGGATAAATATTGTGCGAGTAGAGATAAATACAAGCGATGATTCGGACAGCAACATGAGCATGATATTCTTATGGAGTGATCATTTTTAGATGGAACTGTTAGCAGGCATTGGTGTGTCTATGACGGCCAATACAGCATAGTGTGGAAAGCATACTCGTCCAATCAGTATCCAGGATCCAAACAACCAGTTTTATAATATAACTTTAAACTATGCATTAAGGTGTCGATAATATCATAAAATTGGCAAAAACAAATGTAGACATTAAAAAAATGCATTTCTATAGCTTCCAAAATATTTTTTACAATGGTGGGGTAGTGCCAAGATGGAGGCACGATGGCTTCAAAACAGCTCCCCCTGTCAGTCATCTAGTGTATATAAATAATTGATTGCACTGGATTCCTCAAGTAGGAGTTCCTAGTAGGAGTTCCTAGTAGGAGTTATATAAAGGTCAAATAGAGAGGCGGAGGGAAGGTCTGACTTCTGACTTCTGTATCAGAGGACACCTGACACGTGGGGCTATAGAAATCAAATTATGCATATGAACATTTAACAGTGTGAAGACTGCATGTGGTTGACTGCATGAGGGTTAGTAGGAGTCTGTAGGAGTCTAGAGGAGTCGCTATGCAATTAGACACAATGTGAGTAGGAGGAGGAAAGACACCAGGGGAGTTTGTCTGTGAAAGTTAGTAGGAGAACATACAGTTAGAGGCATTTTGGAAAAAATGTATTTATTCTAGAATGTTCTTATTTAAATGTATTTAGGTACATCTTCCCACTCTAAATCAACTAATATGGTAGCTTAATGACTTTACACATTTTGGATATTACGATAACATTGTGCCACCAGTAGTAACACCAATGATGGTAAGACTAATGAGACATTTTAGGTTGTTGAGGATATTTTCTTAAATGGAGGCCAAATATGCTCAAATCAAGGGTATGCTCAAATCAAGGATATGCTCAAATCAAGGGTATGCTCAAATCAAGGGTATGCTCAAATCAAGGGTATGCTCAAATCAAGGGGTTGCTCAAATCAAGGGGTTGCTCAAATCAAGGGGTTGCTCAAATCAAGGGGTTGCTCAAATCAAGGGGTTGCTCAAATCAAGGTTATTAACCCTTTAAAAATAATTGACTAAAGTGATATGATTAAAGATTTTGCTCACAATGTTATTTCCCTTCATTTACATTTAGTAACACCAAGTGACACTTTGGATTTAGACACACCAAATGATCAATGTAATCCTCAAATTGATGACATTCTAAAAGGGTGTGATAAGCTAATCATTGTCTTTAATATAGACACCTCCCCCGATAACAGTTTGCCACTGGAGGGAATGCTCAAGGTCCTTGTATGTCTTCGAGTGATTTTCAAGGCGCTAACACCAATGACATATGGTATAACTGAGGGACAGAAATTATACTAGTAAATAAAATAGGTATTTTGATAGCTTTGTTCGTTTTTAATAATCTATACAATATGATATGAAATACTTTTGTTCACTTTCTAGCATTCATAATAGATAGATATCTCTAAATCCCCAAAATATGTCACTATTAACTCTGCACATCACTACTGGGAACAAGACAGTTTGCTTACCCTACTGTAATGTACTTTGAACAATCCATAAACATTGTATAAAGGACTTGCGTTAAGTTTTATAATTGATAAACAGCTCAATATTAACAAAAACATATATGATGTGTAACTATTTGTCATTTTAAAGTGTTTTCATGGTTGCAAAGGCAAGGGACGCAAATGCTACCGCAACTCATGAACGACCCCACTACTTTTGACCAGAGCCCTATGGCCCTTGGTCAGAAGTACTACACTAAATAGGGAATAGGGTGCCATTTGGGATGTTGGCATAGTTAGAGGTATTCTAGGGTTAGAGGCTAGGATAATGGAAGAATGAAGAAAAGTAATCTTGTCCACTCAGCGGATTCCCGTCCATCAAACAAACGATGGAAACTAAATGTGATTTTTTTTGTCTTTGTAATGTCTTTCTGGAGCCAATCGGTCAGGTCTATAGTGAGACTTGTCTCCTTTATTTATCCTCCATTTAAACAACGTGAGTCCTATTGAGCAATACATCTAATTTCAAGGGAGTCCCGACTGAGCCATGAACCCCTGAACCACTAAGAGAGGAGGGGGAGGGAGTCAACAATTGATTGATTTGTAAATGAAGAGTAAATGAAGAGTAAAGTAACTAGGCTTACCTTGTGATTCAGTGGCCAGGCCCATTGTGATATTCTTAATAAGGGGAGCATAGGGAAAGTCCTCGGGAACCCTGTTAGATATGTCTGTCAGAACCATTGACAACCTGTGGGAGTGGGGCGGAAGACAAAAAACCATCATCATCAGCTGCTCCTCTCATTTCTGCATGTAGTACTGTAAACTATAATTAGTTACATCTTTCATCATGGTTGTTATGCACATGATCCTAACAGACAAGATGATATTATTAGTAGATTATAATATTAAAGTAAATACCAAGTAACTGGAAAATACTGCTTCTGAGATAAAATAATAAGTCATCAATGCTGAGATCTCTGAATGCTACAGCTGTGAGCACAAGCCATTGTCATGGGACAGACGAGACACTTATTCAGCTTCATTAACCATTTATCTCCAAAGCAACAGCAAAACGTAGCCTGGTCCCAGACCTGTTTGTGCTTTATAGCTAACGTCTATGATCATGTTCATGCCAACGACCATAGAAGTTGGCAGGACAGGACAAACAGATATGCAATCAGTCTAAAAACAGAAAACGAACTTGTGTGTCCAGTTGGTCTCGTTCATCATTAGCAGATGTCCAGTGTTCATCTTGGCTGCAGCCAATACCAGACGAGCCACTCTGGCCTCCATGCTAGTGTTTGCCAGGCCCAGGAGACCCTGAACGTTATGGAGAAGCAGCTGGGTGACATCAGCAGTCTGGGCCAGGGGGCCTCGGCCAGACCGTAACACCTGCAACATCTTCTGGATGGCATGTTCCAGGTCTCCTAAATGGTTAACAGACACAAATATATTCATTTCTACAGTGCTAGTTGTAATGTAAGCATTCCTTCAAGGAGGAACAAGTATATGTTGGTTAATTTGTTTGAATCAATACATTTAAAATGTTCAGCAAATGTTTTGCTTGATCTTAACTGTAAGTGCTCATCCATGGAGGAGATAATTATAGCTTGCCAGTCCCTGACACAAGAGGGACCATAACCTTGTATCATAGTTCCCTGGTACAAAAAAAAAGATGGAGAAACAATTACCTATGATACTGCCTGCTGTCTGCAGGCTGGGGTATGAAGACAGAGAGACCAGGAGACTCTGAACCGAGCTGGAGATGACAGCCATAGCGCCGGCTATGTCCCCAGTGGTGGTGGTGTAGTTGATAGCTATGGCGGTGATGTGCAAGATATGGAGGGAGACGTTGAAGTAGTGTTCACTGCCATCGGGCATCAGGGGTGCCACAGCCATGGCAGCCTGGTTGAGGGATGCCAGCATGGAGGGTACGTGGACGGCTGATTGGGGCATTGATAAACCTTGCCACAGGCTGGTGGACACCTGGTGATGATGATGATGATGTTTTTTAATTGTTCAAAAATCATTGTACAAATAGCAAGCCACAAGCTCAATTGCAAGAACAATTTACAATGTAATGATGCAATATGAAACATTACAAATATGGCTAACATATTTACTGTTGACCCACTTATGTATGCATTCATAAAGCACTTATAACAGCTACAAAAGACATTATAATATCTGTCAAAGGCAGTCACAAACATTACCTGTTGTGACACTCTAAACAGGACCTGGACCGTGGCACCAGCACTGTCCCCCTGGTACCCTGTTGGGGTGTTGGTTAGGTTGAGCATGGTAAGGATAGACATGGTGATCTGCTTGGAGATCCCCAGGAAGGATGGAGGGATCTGGGCCGTGTTGGAGACCCCAGAGAGGGCAGCGAGAAGGACGGACTCCAGAGGGAGAACGTATATCCTCTGGTCCTCAGGCAGAAAGGCCACCAGGGCAAGGAAAGTCTGATTGATCATTGCCTCTTTCTCGTGAGGGCTGCTGAAGTTGTGACTTGCAGCGGAGAGGTTGAACAGGGTATGAGTGACTAAGGCACTGTTCAGGAAGAGAGGGTGAGTGGTGGACTGGATCGGCTTCCTGTCCGGAAGGGTCGTCTCCCTATCGGAGGCCAGGAGATGATCCAGTGAGGCAGAGAGCATGCTTGTAGCCTTCATCATGTTCTTCATGTCCCGTGGGTGTGAAACCAGCAGTGCAAAGCCTTTCACCATCTGGCCAGAGGTGTTGAGGTACATCAGGCTGTCTGTGGGTAGGTAAGAGGTGAACACAGCAATGGTCTGGTCTAGAGCCATCATGTACGGAGCCAGACTCATGTAAGCTTCTGGTCTGGACAGAGAGCTGAGGATGTTCTGAATGATGGCATTGATCTGAGCTGTAATATCAGAGACCTCTTCAAGGTTATCTGCCAGGATGTCGTTGAAGGCGGTGAGAAACTGAATGGTCATGTTGGATCCATTGTTGGGGCCACTGTAGATGATCCTTGCCACCTCAGCACTCAGCTGCCTAACCATATGCTCCACCCTCTGGGCGACCTGTAGTGGGGGATGCTGGGACAGCACCATGGTCATGTCCGCCATCTTGCCCAGGCCTGCTGACAACTTCTGTATCTTGGCCAAGTCCTCCATGATCCAGTCTTCATGGGCTATCTCCACGAACAGCTGGCTGTATGCCTGCCACTGTCTGGGGAGGGTGAGGTAGGAGAGGATGCCCAGGGCCACGTCGATGGGGTCGTCCAGAGGGGGGGGAACTGAGGGGCCCCATGTCATGGCTCCGGCCCTGGACATAGACCTGGAGACGTTCCCCATGGATGGTAGTGATGGTGGTACCATACCAATGTCCCTAGAGACCCCTTTGAGCACTACAGACAAGTCAGGGTTGCCGAAGAACATATGGGCAGTCTCCATGATGTCTGGCATGGTGGGTGGCATTGCCAGGGCCTGGAACAAGACAGGGTAGTCCAAGTAGAACAGATCAAGGAAGTCATCCATTGGCTCTTTCATTGGCTCCCTCCTCATCAATTCGCGGCGGACCCTCCTGGACACACCTTCATTGTGGTGGGGGAAGGGACTCCTGCTCCGCCCGGTCATCTCGTCTTGTAATTGGCTCAGGTAGTAGTCCAGCGGGGCGAAGAGATCACTGGTCTGAGATACCTAAAAATTCAGAAAAAAAGGCCAGCACCTACTTGAATATGATTTGCAATTGAAGCTTTGTGTTTATTTTATTTCACTTATAATAACATCATATCTTAATTAACCACATGCATGTGTCTGGGATACCTGTCTGAGCATGGTGATGACGTGCTCTGCTAGCTCCATGGACATCTCAGAGATGGGAGGGAAGGGGACACTCATCTGTCTCAAAGTGGATAAGAAGGCCTTCACCACCTCGTACATCCTGGGCAGAGCCTGGGTTACCAGATCCAACCCGGAGGCGGTAGAGGAGCCCCACCAGCCGCTGAACTCAATAGCCTTCTCCAGGATGAGGTTTGTGGTGTTGACAGATAGGAACTGCTCCATGACGCTGTAGACCATAGGCCAGTCTCCCAGCAACTGTACACGGACCAGCTCCCTGATCATATCTTTCAGCAGCTTGTTGATCGACCCTCCATCTGGCCTGGAGAAGATGTTATCTGTGAATGGATGAATGGATTTCAATTTCTGTAACGTTCATGTGACCAATCGGCTATGTGATAATTAGACACAATTTTAAATGACATAACAGTGCAAAGTTGCACCTGTGAGTATGGCCTGGATGGAGTCCTGGGTGAGATTAGACCCGGTGAGGAGCATCTCTAGGGCTTCCATCAGGAGGTGCTGGGCAGATGTGGCATTCTGCAATAGAATAGAATAGAATAGAATATTGTCCATTTGGTGAAAACTGAAATTCCGCTTCTGCCTTTTCCCAACACCCCCAGACAAACACACACAGACACAGACACACACTCTCTCTCTCACACACACACACAAACGTTGAGAGGCACAGGGGTCAGCAACCACCGGGTGCATGGAGAGCACTTCTGGGTTAAGTGATTGCCTTGATCAATGGCACAAGGGAAGAAGATGGCACAGCACCTGGAGGAGCTGGCTGTAGACCATGGTGTAGTTGATAGTCATTTCCATGGCTTGGAGGTAGGGACGCATCCACAGGTCCAGGTCCTCGGTGAAGTTCATGCCTGTCAGGAGGATCTCCATGGCTTCCATGAACACATGCTGTGCGGAGGTGGAGTTCTGAAATAGAATAGAATAGTTTACGCACACACACACACACGCACCCACACACATTGAGTGGAGATTGTAAGATACCTGGAGTAGATGGCTATTCTCCAGAGTGTAGTTTAGGGTCATCTCTACAGCCAGGAGGTAGGGTCTCATCCAGGGGTTGTCCATGGCCAGGGCATCCAGCTGATCCAAGGCCATCCTAAGATCCTGAGTACTGGGGAGGAGAAGAGACATGGATTAGGACCAATGACTGTAAACTAATCATTTACAACAAGAATATACAGATCTGTATGTTTAAGGTTATGACTGTGAGTGAGGACAATAGGAAGCGGTTTCCAAGCTCGATGGAGAATATGTGTTCGGGAAACACATAGATATAGATCAATTGAATGCTTTCACAGATATTGTAATTTCATACATGCAGGATAGAAATGCTACTTATGTGTCAGTGAAACTACTCTCCCATTAGTGAAATAGCAGCAAGAGATATGTTGGTGTCAGAAACAAAGAATAGAATAGCATATAGCTAAAGTTGGATAGCCTGTGGTTAAATTGAAACAGAGAATGTATTTACTGCATGCTTTCATGTACTGCAACTGCTATACTTTTCCCCTACATAAAATAATAATGAGTCAGTAATAGCATTATTTCTCAATCTGGATTGAATATAATCATAATTCATCATCATCATCATATTTTTTGGGGGGTACTTATTCATAATTTTGGGATATAATTTAGGCCGTGGTATAAGATTGTTTCTTTCTTTGGGATATTTCCATTACAGTGGTCAGTGATCTACGACTCTCGCCGTCAAACTTGGTCTACATTACAGATGGCACCCTATTCCCTTCATAGAGCGCTATCACATTGGGCCCTGGTCAAAAGTAGTGCATTATATAGGGAATAGGGTGCCATTTGGGATGCAATCGTGATTGATTCCATGAGATATGTATAATGTGATTCTTATCAGCACTGAGTTCATTATTACAGAAAACGAAATCAATTAAAGAGGAAAAGAGACTCAGATAACTGAATAATAGTTAGACATCACTATCTGCACACACACACACACACACACAGACACACACACACACACACACGATCTGTGTTCAGGTAAAGAGTCAAACTAAACTAATGCACATTTGATTGTTCCAAATTCTCTTATGTAATTTAGGAAGGAATCTATATTGGTTTGCCTCTGGTTTGTGCGTGTAGGTGATAAAATTACACTGATTTGTGTCTTTATTGGTTATTTAATTCTCTCTCTAACCCTCTGAGATAAACATTTTATTCTGCCTAATGCTTTTCTCCTCGTCCTTCTCGATGTCTTGTATTTGAGCACTCCCAGGGCCCATATTCACAAAGTGTGTCAGAGAAGAAGGTCCGTTCTAGGATCAGTTTTGCCTTCCAGATCATAATGAATATGATTATATGGTCAGAGTGAACCTGATCCTAGCTCAGCACTTTTTGAATACAGTCAGAGAAACAGCTTATAAACAGCTTATAAAGCAAACAGGGTGTGTCAATCGGGTATACTGAGAAAGGCAGAATACACAAGAACACAAAGCAGCACCGGAGATGACTTGCACTCTTCCTCTGACTGTCAAAGTGTACCTTGTGGTGACCCAAAACAACCATTAGTGGCACATAGAAACAAAGTCATGCCAACGTTGTGCGAAGGTCTGGTCAGGTAAGTATTTGTCACTGTTATACCCTTTTTACACTATTGTTCTGACCCAAACCGTCCTATACTGATATTTTCATTTCACATTGTCCTTTCCAGCCACTACCATATGGTGGATACGTAACCAGGCCAATGCAGTACAGCTCAGCTCAGTCTTGTGAAAGGGGCATTAGTGTTTTGGTTGTTAACTAATATATAATAATAATATTTAGCAGACACTTTTGGGTGTCCCCAGGGGGAATTGACCCTGCAGAACTTGGGATTGCAAGTGCCATGCTATGCCAACTGAGCCACACAGGACTCACCTCTGGCTCAGTTGTAGTTGGAGAAACTGTGTGTTCCAGTGAGCCTGGTCCTCGGTGGTCATATTTAGTCCCTGTAGCTGGTATAATGTGTTGAACAGCATTGTACCAAGTTGCTCAGTAACTATGGTGCGGTTAACCTGGACCCAGTAGAATGAACGCAGAGCTGCCACCATCATAGCTGCTGTAGTGTCCACTGATACTGTCCCATGCCCCATCCCCATGCCCTGGGAAGAGAACACAACAGAAGACAACAGGCAAAGGAGCTGTGTCAGTAACGTAGCACCAGAGTTTACTAGGTGCTACCACAGTGCCCTCTAGTGGGGAAGTTTTACAAACTGAAATCCTAGTGATGTGTGATTACTACTACTCACGGTCATGTTTGGATTGGCATAGACATAGTTGGACGCAGCATCGGCCTCCATGACTGGTAGCAGGCTGATGTTACACCACAAGCCCAGGCTGGCCTCACTCAGCCCAGCAGCCTCTCTAACTGGCTCCCAGGCTTTCAGGACCTGCCTGCACTCCAAGGTCTCACTCCTATTAGCAGCCTTATGATGGGTGAAAATGAAAAACAGCAACAAGGAGGGACAGTGAATTTAGATTTCTGTTTAATTGGAAAATGGACTCATTCTTCTCCACAAGCAGTACCAGTAAAGGGAAGGGCAGAAGATTCACACCGTCATCAGTGATAGTATGGTGACTTCAACATTGTCTCATACATACAATGGGGGATAAAATATCGGCCTTATTTGACTTCTTTATTCTGGACAGTCATCAGATTCTCTCTAGGGTAAACACACAACAATACAGTATATCATATGAAGGGTAATAGAACAGACGATAAAGTAAGACGGTCAAGTGTGTCAATAAAACGTGTATGGCCTCCCTATTTATGTAGAAACACTTCCTTTTATTATACCATATTATACCATATACCATTATACCATAAATATGTATGGCATGACTAAGAGTCTGGTCACATGAAAGGTGATCTATTGAGAATGAATCGTAAAACTTACTAAAACTAAACTCAATGGTGTAGTTTTTCCTTGTCTCTTTTCCTTGTTGAATCATCCACAACTTGAAAGGAAGTTGGGGAAGCTGTGACCTATTCTCTTTCTATTCATCTTTTATTGTACCTTATTGTCCAAGCTTGGGCGTAGGCTGGAATCTCAGGGGAGAACTTTGTCCTGATCCACATTTACCCTTTTCACACTGTTGTATCAACTCAAACTAAACTGTGCTGGCTCTGATATTTTGTTTAAATGTGTCCTTTTCGGCATGGTTCCAGCATCTATGGTGGGTGTGTAACCTGGCCAGCTCAGTACTGCTTAGTTTTGTTTGGCTGGGTTTGGCTAGGTAATGTGAAAATACCTATTGTGATACATCTCCCTCCTGATTCTTAAGGTTGTGAAACTGTTCTAGACAACTTTTTTAGGCAATATTGACAGGTAATGTGGCTGACAACGAGATGGGATATCAGTTTTGGCAACGGTCAACTGAATATTCATTTTTTTAACTGAACACAATGATCTTGGGCCACCGTTCAGATAGCAAAGGTAAGTCTTTGCTCATTGGGTCGTCATTAAGAACAGCTCTGAACCAGATTTTTTTTAAAGTATATTTGTGACCATTCCTGAGACTGTTCTCTCAGGGACAGATATCTAAACAGACAAACAATAACCTACCCAAGTCAGGACGAACGTTTAAAACACGAGGAGCCTATTGTCTTTCAACAGCAGCATAGCTTGAGGTATTTAGTTTCCCTTCCACTGAAGCCATCAAACCGGTAAGTTCTTTAACAATTGAACATGAATTCATGAAATTGGCTCATGTTATTTATTGTGAAGAACATGACATTCCTAGTGAGGACTGAGGACATTGTGTTACCAACCACGTAACCTAGTAAATGTCACGAAGAGGGTGAACACCAGCAGTTGTCAGTAAGGCAGAAAGAAGAAAACAAAGAGAATGCACCCAGTGCTCTGACCAAACCTGTATGGCAGCTTCCACAGTGAGCTCGATGGCAGGGATCATTCCCTCAGACACGTCAGCCATGTTGAAATCACTGCCATTCACAGCTTGTACCAACTCTGACATCAGGGCAGCCAGTGGCTTCTGGAAACTCAAGATGAATGCTGGGAAAGAGAGCGAAGGGGGGGGGGGGGGGCAGAGAGAGAGAGAGAGAAAGAGAGTTTTACAATGGGACACTTATGGGAACATTTGTGAGCAACTAAGATCAGTATTTGCATAAATAACTTTCAATGCTAGGCTACAGTTCACTAAATCCATAACTTGTGTATCTAATGTACTGTATGTCTAATGTACGGAATTACTAGCAATCTGTGGTACAAAGGAAACAACAGTGCTGTCAAGGGTGTATGGAAAAAAAGGTGTATGGAAAGCTGCCTCTCAGTCTCACCTGTCTCAGCCTGCATATTGTTGACCAAGGCTCCCATGACTTGGCTCATCACAGAAACAGCAGGGGGAACAGAGTCCCACACCGGGGTGTCCCTGAGGGTCGACAGGAGGGCCCCAATCATCCCCTCCAACCTGACAACACAGGGAAGCAGTTGGTTTAGAAACTTTACAACCAACATAATATAGCTAACTTAAAACTATCACTATATACACATAACAGGCGATTATGCTGTGGCCCACAATGCTAGAAAATAAAATATAATACTATACTACCCAAACAAACATGATAATGTTCTCCCTACTGACTAAAATATAATACTATACTACCCAAACAAACATGATAATGTTCTCCTCACTGACTAAAATATAATACTATACTACCCAAACAAACATGATAATGTTCTCCCCACTGACTAAAATATAATACTATACTACCAAAACAAACATGATAATGTTCTCCCCACTGACTAAAATATAATACTATACTACCCAAACAAACATGATAATGTTCTCCCCACTGACTAAAATATAATACTATACTACCAAAACAAACATGATAATGTTCTCCCCACTGACTAAAATATAATACTATACTACCAAAACAAACATGATAATGTTCTCCCCACTGACTAAAATATAATACTATACTACCCAAACAAACATGATAATGTTCTCCTCACTGACTAAAATATAATACTATACTACCCAAACAAACATGATAATGTTCTCCCCACTGACTAAAATATAATACTATACTACCAAAACAAACATGATAATGTTCTCCCCACTGACTAAAATATAATACTATACTACCCAAACAAACATGATAATGTTCTCCCTACTGACTAAAATATAATACTATACTACCCAAACAAACATGATAATGTTCTCCCCACTGACTAAAATATAATACTATACTACCCAAACAAACATGATAATGTTCTCCTCACTGACTAAAATATAATACTATACTACCCAAACAAACATGATAATGTTCTCCCCACTGACTAAAATATAATACTATACTACCCAAACAAACATGATAATGTTCTCCCCACTGACTAAAATATAATACTATACTACCCAAACAAACATGATAATGTTCTCCCCACTGACTAAAATATAATACTATACTACCAAAACAAACATGATAATGTTCTCCCCACTGACTAAAATATAATACTATACTACCAAAACAAACATGATAATGTTCTCCCCACTGACTAAAATATAATACTATACTACCAAAACACACATGATAATGTTCTCCCCAATGACTAAAATATAATACTATATTTTATTTAACTAGGCAAGTCAATTAAGAGCAAATTATTATTCACAATGACAGCCTACCCCAGCCAAACCTAGACGACGCTGAGCCAATTGTGCACCGCCCTATGGGACTCACAATCACGGCCGGATGTGAAACAGCCTGGATTCAAACCAAGGAATGTAGTGACACCTCTTGCACTGAGATGCAGTGCGCCACTCGGGAACCCTATACTATCTTACTATAGTTAAAACACCATGGTAATTCTCTTCCCTCTCACTATCTAACCAGATACCACTTTCGTCCTTGTACGGATGACCCCTGACCCCTGAACCTACTTATCCCAGCTGCTTTGGTTAGCCTGCTGAGTGAGGATCTGTATCAGCACAGGGAGTATGTCAGGGAGCATCTCAGGAGAAGGCAGAGGGAAAGGCATGATACCCTGCTGCCCAATGATGAGGGGTAGCACAGAGTTTAGGAGACCAGTCATCTGAAAGGATACAAAAATATCACGTTGCTAGTGTTCTCCATTGGACAACTATTAACAACAGCTCCATTTATTAAGGCATGGTTATTAGACGTAATATGTGTATTTGGAAATTGCCTTCATTGTTAGTCTTCTCCAATTATGAAGTATTCAATTGTTCATTGGAAATTAGACAGAAGGAAAGATTGATTAACTGAAATTATTATTGGAATTGTCCACACCATGAGCTACTGTGACTCTTGAATGTCAGTGAGACAGCTCAATCTTTGTATTTTTTATTTTTTTATTTAACCTTCATTTAACTAGGCAAGTCAGTAACCCATTGAGGAAAAACACTGGCATATATTTTAAACTGTAAACTGGACAAACCACAAAATGTACAATCTTGATATATGCATTGGATAGCATTTTGTGCTTTGGCATGTTGTTGACTGCCTGAAGTATATGTCATACAACTGACAAGCCTTCAGCACATGTATAAAGATGACTTTGCAGAACTGCCACTGTCGTAGAAGGAATTAGATTACAGATTTTTTAAAACATTTATTTAACTAGGCAAGTCAATTAAGAACAAATTCTTATTTTCAATGACGGCCTAGGAACAGTGGGTTAACTGCCTTGTTCAGTGAAAGAACAGGTCGGGGATTCTCGGGGATTCGAACTTGCAACCTTTTGGTTACTAGCCCAACACTCTAACCACGAAGCTACCCTGCCACCCCATTTCACTGATAATAAACGCAAAGGTGTAATATATTATGCCTTACCTGACCAGCAATTTCTGCAAGGTTTTCAGCAGTCATATCATTACCAATGTTAGCCCATAGACTCATGTTGCTCCAAGGGCCCATGTTGCTACCTGTTGACGATAATAATGTTACAATTATGAAAAATGACAGCATATCGTTAGTTATTAACATAACAACTGTAGCCAACAATCAAACAAATGGATAGCTTCTGTTAGCTAACTTAATTGTTTTCCAAGAAGACAGATTCTGACAGTGAGACAGATAGATGTACAATATATTTTGCCATGTTGAATTCTGGCCACTGTTAATATACAGATACAGTCATTTTTTCCTAGAGGACACAAACTCTGACTTTGGCATGTCAATAAACTGTGCTTAAAGTGTCTGGCTGAGATCCTGGTAGGGTTATTTAATAATGAAGTGTATGGTGCCAGCAGTACTATATCACAGGCCATTAGGACAGTAGACGCACTGTCCCAAATTGCCACCTTTCCCTATATAGTGCACTACCCTATGGTCCCTGGTCAAATGTAGCGCACTACTGTATGTAGGGAATAGGGTGCGATTTGGGACGTAGTCCTACAGTGATATTGAGGAGCTGTTATAGGCAACTTGCCTTGGCTTTGGCTGGAGTCCAGGATGACATGAGTGATGTTGATGATGATAGAGAGATAGACCTCGGCACTGCTGTCAGGGGCCAGGAGGCCCTGGACCATCTTCAGCTCGTTCACAATGCTGAGAGGAAAGAAAATGTCATTGTTATCGTTATGTTATCGTTTATCGTCATCAGCAGCAGCAAAAGTAGCAGCATCATTGTCATCATCTTCACTGTGAGGGGAGGGAGTAACAAAACAACCTGATGATAATATTTTTTGTCATCATCAACAGCATCATCCTAAAAAACACTGACGTCTTCTGATTTTCAGTGAGCATTTAGAATCAGTAAGGTTACATCCTGAATAGCACCATATTATCTCGGGAACTTCTTTTGACCAGGATCCACGCACAGCACTACTGCCATTTGGGACGCAACTTAAAATGCATTAATATTGACAGTCCACACACAGTACAACTCACATCTCATTCCACTTATCAGGCCCGCCCGGTCTGGAGACTGTCTCAAGGTAGGTGCTAATGAACCTGAACCCTGGCAACAGATACCCAACAGCCTCCTGGGGGACCAGCAATCTAACCACGCCCTCCGCCCTCCTGACAATCTCCATGGTGATGTTGAGTGACTGGGCGTTGCTCATGTTAGGTCTGAATGCCAGCTGGAGGGCATCCTGAAGAATAATCTGGACCTCTTCACCCAGTAGAATACCCTGGATCTCTGCAGTGCCATTCTGTGGTGTGAGGCCCATGGTGAAGCCACTCAGGACAGAGCTTGCAGCATCCATGAATGCCTGGATGAACTGGTCACTACCCAGACCTCCTTCTTGACTGGCCACCAACAGAACCTGAAAGGATAGGAGAGGAAAGGAGAGAATATTTATTTTTTTAAATAGAAGAAAAGGGAGAAGATAAGAGAAGAGAAGAAAATAGAAGATACCAGATTTTGTGTTAGAAATCCCCAAGTGGAAATTTGTTTGTTTGTCATACTACAGCCATAGGGGCTGTAATCCTAATTTAAAAGTATCAATTTTCACTTTGTATCCCATTGACAGTTCAAATTCATCCCATAGTAAAATATTTACAAATACTGTCAACACTCAATGGGACTACCTGTGTCAAATGAAATTACCTGGTTGAGAGCCTGGCTGTTGTGTTGGATGGCTGTGAGGTAGGCCTGTTGCTCTGGGGTGAGGAGAGAGCCAAGAGTCCTGAGAAGTTGCTGGAGGTCCATCCCAGGAGTAGTCACGTTCATCATCCCACCGCTTATGTTCCAATGCAGCATATTGGTCAGGACCTGGGTCACACGGGGCTGTCTCAGCCAATCCTGTGTCAGGTTGAGGTACTCCCTGATCTGGGTTTCGACCTCGCTTAACAAGCTGTGGTTTAGCCAGTTTACGTTCCCGAAAGAGTTCTGCAAAACCTCTTGGTAAGCAATGTTTAACTTTAACAGGTTCAGGTTTTCATTGAGTATCCTGATGACCGATTGGCCGATTTTACTCACATCTGTTCCATTGATGGGGTATTGGATACTTCTCATCAAATACTCTACCTCTTTACAAACAAAGATGGTGAATTCTGTCTGAGACAGTTGGAGAGCCAGCTGCATCTCTGCCATATGGAAGAAAGGGTCAAGGATTTCTGAGAAGGCACTGGTGCTGGTTTCATTCTCTAGCTTCCTCAGGTACCACTGTGCTATCTCCAAATACACTTTCTGTGCGTAATTTGGATCCTGCATAAGTGGATCAGTGGAATTGAGTGAGTAGACTGGAGAATGTCCAGAGGCGGCGAGTTCGATCAAACCCTCAAGCACAGTGAGTTCATTATTGATCAGGGTTTCGGCCTCATTAATCAAGCTGTAGTTTAGCCAATTGTTCCCCATAACCGCTTGGTAAGCAATGTTTAACTTGAACAGGTCCAGGTTACCTTTGAGTATCCTAATGACCGATTGGCCGATTTTACTCACATCTGTCCCGTTGATAGGGTATTGGATACTTCTCATCAAATACTCAACTTCTGTACTAAAAAAGATAGTAAATTCAGTCTGAGAGAGTTGGAGAGCCAGCTGCATCTCTGCCATATGGAAGAAAGGGTCCAGGAGTTCTGAGAAGGTACTGGTTCTGGTCACATTCTCTAGCTTCCTCAGGTACCACTGTGCTATCTCCAAATACACTTTCTGTGTGTAATTTGGATCCTGCATAAGTGGATCAGTGGAATTGTGTGAGTAGACTGGAGAATGTCCAGATGCGGACAGTTTTATTAAACCCTCAAGGACATGGAGCTCATTACTAATCAGCTCCACAGACTCCAGGTTGAGATGCTGTAGATTCTCTCTGATGCTGGCTATGGTATCTGTAATAGCCTCAGTTGTTGGTATGAGTGGGGTTGGGCCAGAGCTGGCGGCAAGGCCGATACTCACAGAGTGGTTGACCAGGATGGGGAGGAGGGAGATTAGCGCTGTGCAGTTGGACTGGCATCCTGGAGGTATAGGCAGAGCAAGGATAAAACCAGTGACCTTCTCACTCAGCTCCAGTGCACACTGGGCCAGGCTGATGGGATTGTTGGGCTGGGGCTCCAGGCATTGTTGCACGTTGATGACGCCCATGATGCTAGCCAGGAGAGCTGGTGCATTGGTTGCGCCGGCCAGGGCAGCCATCTTCTCCAGCTCCCCCAGGGTAAGGTTGGATTGTAGCATAGCTTGCTGGAGAGAGGATACGCTGATGTTGGGAGTCGATGTAATCTGCTGGAGGAAGAAGGCAGTCTGGTCCACGGTCTTGAGGACAGACTCTGGCGTGAGGGACTTATTGTTAGACATGTCGGTATCGTGCCAGGCGAAGAGGAGAGTAAGCAGGTTGACAGTCACTTTCATGGACTCCTGGCTTATCATGCTGGGTTTAGCTTGGCCCCCACTGAACGTGTGGTCCCCACTAGCTGCCAGGATCTGGAGCACCTGTAATAATAACAATAATAATACAAATAATAATACATTGGATTTAAAATGCCTTTAAAAAAAAAAGAAGGACAATGGATAGCAAAACAAATACAAAACCAACCTGTGGGACCGCAGCCGTGCAGTCCTGACCTGCCGCTGTACATGACACCAAGCTCTCCATCACAGCCTGGAAGTGGCTGACCATCCCAAGGTACTGCTGTTGGAGCTGTAGAGGTAGTAGGGCCGAGAGTCTCTGTAGTAGGGTCTGTAGGGCAGCCTGATCCCCAGCCTGGCTGAGCTGCTGGACGTACAGGAGCTGGAAGAGGTCCACCACAGCCAAATGGAGGTCTGTCACCTGAGCTGTGGTGAGGTTCCCATCTGGAAGCAAGAGCTGCTCATATCTGCGCAGCTGTAGACTCGAGACCAGCAACTCCTGTAGTTGGATCACGTACCCCAGGAGAATGGGCGTTGAGTCGCCGTTAGGAGCATCCAGCACAGTCTTCAGCCGCTCCATGGCCCGCAGGATGTTGTCTGCTATGCCCGCTGAGCTCTGGTTGGTGAGAGGATTGAGCAGCTGTCTGAGGAAGGCCAGGGAGGTAGAGTTGAAAGAGCCAGAGTAGGTGATCAGAGCATCTCCCATGCTGAGAGACAGAGGCAGGGTCAGGTTTCCCTGAGCTACTGAGAGCCACTGCATTAGCAGAGCCTCCACCCCGGCCAGGTCTGGCATGTTGGCGTTCTCGACAGGGAGCCCGGTAACTAGATGCCGGGTGTCCTTGGCCACCTGAGAAATTTTCATTGACTTTATTATTATTACATATTATGATATTTTTGGGTGTTTTAATGATGTTCTGAATCATTAATCATATCTACAGTTTCACATCTACAAAACATTGATCTTGAATAAATAATACAATTGCAAAATACTATACGGTGTGGTTTCCCGGACACAGATTAAATTTAGTCCTGGTCTAAAAATCATGCTCTATAAAGAATCTCCTTTGAAAATGCTTTCTAGTCCAGAACTAGGCTTAATCTCTGTCTAATGTTTTTGGCTACCTTCAGGGCAATGGCCATCACAGATGAAGCATTGGGAGCCTGGAATCCACCTCCCTGGGTCCACAGGGCTTCCAGAGGCTTCAGGCCCAGGGCCTCTAACATCTCCCCCAGGAGAGAGAGGGGCAGCTCGGAGTTGGTGCTAAACTGCTCCAGGGACATGAGGTTGGAGACCAGCGTGATGTCCTTGTTCAGGATGGTGATCAAGTTCTCCAGGAGGGCTGGGATGGAGCCGTCCCCTAGGACTAGGTCGGACCTGAGGAGCTGGGTGACCGCGCCTGTGGCAATGTTTCCATAGACAGCCTGGAGGAAAGACAAGGAGCCCTGGACATGCCTGTGGAAAAGAGAACAAAAATGTTGTTATCTCTTTCACTTGGCACCAAACACATACCTCATAATCAACTAGAAAAGGTACATTTACATCTAATAAACCACTAATCAAAATCAATAACAAATAATATGTTTGAGTAATAATCTACTAGTCTATATGTTGTAATAATAATCTAGTCATAAAAAATATGATCAATTGACAACAACAAAACAGATCAATGAGAGCGCATCACTAAGAAGTAAGTGTGAATCGGAGTCATTACAATGTGAGGAACAATTAGACACAATGTGAGCAGGAGAAGGAAAGACACCAGGGGAGAAAGTCTGTGGCAGAAGTGACGTTACAGTAGTTAGATAACACTTTACTTAGAGGCACGGTATGCATCCCAAATGGCACCCTATTCCCTATATAGCGCACTGCTTTTGAAAACAGCCCAATGGGCCCTGGTCAAAAGTAGTGCACTAAGTAGGGAAAATGGTGCCATTCTGGAAACAGCCTAAACCATAAACTCCACACCTATGGCCAGGCTCTATCCTTCTCTGACCTATGAGATCACTTACCTAAGTAATACAGCAGGGTTAGCAGAAAACTCCTGTACCAGAGCAGCGGTGGTTGGGATAAACTGCTGCCAGGTAAACCCAGTATTGCAGATATAGGTGTATGTGGTAGAATCAACAGTACCTGTTATGATATATATTATATATTGTTTTAAAACAGATAGAGCTCATGAGTGGAACAGACAGAGCCTGCGTCCAAAATAGCATCCTATGTAGTGCATTACTTCTGACCAGGGGGCTCTGGTCAAAAGACGTGCACTCTATAGCGAATAGGGTGCCATTTGGGACAAACAGTTTATCTTGTCATTATGTATCTTTGTCACAGAGCTACTGCTCAGCATTGATGACAACACCAAGACAACCAGGGCAATGAGTATTCACGTTATCGAAATGTGCACACGTGTAATGGTGGCCATATTGCCAAAAATGCATGTAGCTTTGAGCATTGGATATGGATACTGGATATAGCTGACTATGAACATTTGCTTATTCCTCATTATAATGAGTAATCAAATTGCCAGCTCTCAGCATCTTCTGTTCCATGGTATGATTGGCACGTAACTGATCAGTTATAACAATAAGTAAATATCATACTGTCTATTTGTGTACTTGTGAGCTAAAACTGACCCTAACCCTCCAGGCGGTCTACTTGTACATCAAGCTGCCTCACCTTACAAAAACAGGTAATAGGCTCCTGCCCTATGGTCCATACTGGCTTGGACAAGGCATATAGTACCTTTGGAAAGTATTCAGACCCCTTGACTTTATCCACATTTTGTTACGTTACAGCCTTATTCTAAAATAGAAGAAAACAATGTTTTTCCCTATCAACAAACACACAATACCCCATAATGACAAAGCAAAAAAACAGTTTTTTTTTTACATTTTTGCTAATTTATTAAAAAAATTCAAACAGAAATACCTAAGTATTCAGACCATTTGCTTTGAGACTTGACATTGAGCTCAGGGGAATCGTGCTTCTGTTGATCATCCTTGAGATGTTTCAACAACTTGATTGATCCGCCTGTAGTAAATTCAATTGATTGGATGTGATATGGAAAGGCACACACTTGTCTATATAAGGTCCCACAGTTGACAGTGCATGTCAGAGTAAAATCCAAGCCATGAGGTCGAAGGAATTATCAGTAGAGCTCTAAGACAGGATTGCATTGAGGCACAGATCTGGGGAAGAGAGTTCCTCTGTGGAGATGGGAGAAACCTCCAGAAGGACAAACATCTCTGGAGCACTCCACCAATCAGGTCTTTATGGTAGAGTAGCCAGATGAAAGCCACTCCTCAGTAAAAGGCACATGACAGCCCGCTTGGAGTTTGCCAAAAAGCACCTAAAGACATTCAGACTATGAGAAACAAGATTCTCTGGTCTGATGAAACCCAGATTGAACTCTTTGGCCTGAATGCCAAGTGTCACGTCTGGAGGAAACCTGGCACCATCCCTACGGTGAAGCATGGTAGTGGCAGCATCATGCTGTGGAGAGACTAGTCAGGATTGAAGGAAAGATGAACAGAGAAAATTACAGAGAGAACCTTGATGAAAACCTGCTCCAGAGCGCTCAGAACCTCAGACTGGGGCGAAGGTTCACCTTCCAACAGGACAACGACTCTAAACGCACAACCCAAGACAATGCAGGAGTGGCTTCGGTACAAGTCTCTGAATGTCCTTGAGTAGCACATCCAGAGCCCGGACTTGAACCCGATCGAACATCTCTGGGGAGACCTGAAAATAGCTGTGCAGCAACGCTCCATATCCAACCTGATAGAGCTTGACAAGATCTACAGAGAAGAATGGGAGAATCTCCCCAAATACAGGTGTGCCAAGCTGGTAGCATCATACCCAAGAAGACACAAGGCTGTAATCACTGCCAAAGGTGCTTCAACAAAGTACTGAGTAAAGGGTCTGAATAATTATGTTCTTTTCAGTTTTTATTGTTAATACATTTGCAAAATTAGCAAAAAAACGTTTTTGCATTGTCATTATGGGGTATTGTGTGTAGATAGATGAGGGGAAAAAAACAATTTATTCAATTTTAGAATAAGGCTGTAAAGTAATAAAATGTGGAAAAAGTCAAGGGGTCTGAATACTTTCCAAATGCACTGTACGTACCTTACCTTATGTGTGCATGTGTTCTTTATGTGTTTGTTGTATTGGTGTATGCATGCCTGACTCACAATTTGGTGAAGCGGTGACATTGGGCTGGTAGTTCATTATCCAGTAGGCGATGTGGAAGTATGACTCCATAGACGGCCACATTGAGCTGTTCTGGAGGTGAGAGCCCACAGTGACGAATGCCCCCAAACCCCTGAGAGACATAGAGAAATGGATGTTGAGTTTATACATGACAACCAACTCATAACATATACACACTTACATATCCCACTAACATATTGGATAGCAATACCTCATCTCAGCTAGGGCTGTGGCGGTTATGAAATTTTGTCAACCGGTTAATGTTATGCAAAACTCTGCTGGTCTCACGGTAATTGACCGTTAATTAACATAAACATGTTTAGCATCTCCAGGCCTCCACACATACAAGCCAGTGATGTGCCTTTGGAACATCTACATTTAAAAAGGTCTATTAAATCTATTATTTATTTTAGTCAGGTCTAAAGAAACATTATGATGTGAGGAAAATGTATTTCAGATAAACAGAATATGAGTTGGCCTTTTACTGTATGTTATCTGGCTATGCTCCATGCCGTAGGCTGTAGGCTTGTTCATTTAGCAGACAAGATATGTTTAAAAGTCCCGTGCCATTATTTTATATTATATGACTTTATAGTAAGAAGAATAGAATTAAATATAGCTGAATAAAATAGGAAGGATTTTTTTCCAGTCCGGAGGGAGTGCACATATGAAATGGCTATGCTAAGCATAAACGTGATCATTTGAAACAGGTCCTATAAAATAGATTTAGATTTATTTGGAAAATGTTGTTGTGATTGATAAACCTTAGAATGTCTTAAAAATCAAAACATATATGGGCTGCATGACGAAACTATTGATGATTTGAGAAAGTTGCAAAAAAAAGCTTGCGCTATGTTCATTGCCTCAGAATGCACCGCTGTTCTCTCATCAAGTGATCATATTTTCACCCATCAGATTATTCTCAATTTAATCTCGTCTTCACAAATATGTCAAATTAATTTCGATATAGAACGGCCCATTATCAAATGGGCAGGAACAGGGGGTGGGGCAAAAGACAGGGAATGGAGGCCGCAAGCTTCCCACCGTCCCTTTGTCAATGATCCCTGGTAGCCTACTTCGGTTTTATAGCACAGCTGTGCTTAATATGAGCAGCTGGAAAAGAAATACAACAACACTTATTTCACTTCATGCATCAACCACTGTTTGAGGTGCATGCTATTGCTGCGCGACAGTTCATATTTCGCCCACACTCTGCATGCCGTGGGCTCCCCAACCCTGTTTCTGCAGCTACCCAGTGCTTAATTTGGGAAACCAAGTGGGAAACCATAAAGGAATAAAGGAGAGAGAAGGAGATGGAAACACTTGGTGGTGAGATATTCTGTACAGCTAAAGGTAATGTGCCACCCGATTAACCCTATTACTAGGCTATTCAAAATCAAATACAAATGCACTATAATTGTAGGCTACCTGTAAGCTCCCCTACACAATCAATGAACCAACAGCAACGCCTAGGGCTATTCATTCTCTCCCAGACTCATGAATAGCAATTTGGAGCATAAGCTAACCAGTCCATCCAGTATGCATAATAATACAGTACACGCTCAAAGGTGATTAGGCCTACTCAAATTTGTTTAATTTTGGAGTATAGGCTAGACCAATGATGTAGCAAGGACATCTTAAATCAGTTTTATTTTATGTTTTTCTGCCATGCATGATAAGCGGTAGGCTATGTATTGTACAATTTAGTTTTTAGGGCTCATTCTAATATGCATATGGGTGCTTTGAATTAATCATCACCTTAGAAAATGGTATCCATTTTGTTGTGTTAAGGCTTTGATACAACATCCACATCAACCATGTTTTCCACTCAGCTTCAACTTGTTGTTGAACTTCTTTCTTCAAACTGATCATCACAGTGAGGTGAGATTTAAAAGCTCATACTGTTTTGATGGTAAGTGTTGGATGTGATTTTTGATTGCATTTGCATTGACATCAGAGTGGTTAGAGGGACAATAGAGCCCTGATTACCAGGTTGTTAGGACCTGATGGTCATTAGCAAGTTGGGAACTACCAGAGTATGTCCAGAGCACATAAAAGGACTCAACGGTCAAGTAGAATCTCACTTTACATCAATGATATATTCAGTATCATTTCTACATGTTGTATTTGCTAACACATGTTGATAGACTCAAAAAAAAAAGTTTGGACACACCTACTCATTCAAGGGTTTTTCTTTATTTGTACTATTTTCTACATTGTCGAACAACAGTGACGATATCAAAACTATTAAATAACACATATGGAATCATGTAGTAACCAAAAAATATATATTTTAGATTAAATATTCTTCAAAGTAGCCACTCTTTGCCTTGATGACAGCTTTGCACACTTTTGGCATTCTCTTAATCTCAAATATAAAATATATTTGGTTACTACACGATTCTGTATGTATTATTTTATAGTTTTGATGTCGTCACTATTATTCTACAATGTAGAAAATAGTAAACATAAATAAAAACCCTTGAATGAGTAGGTGAGTCCAAACTTTTGACTGGTATGGTACATACTGATAACTCCGCTTGTGGATGCAAGGATATTGTATACTCATTTATACACAAACCTTGATTATATTATCTCAAGACAGCATGGTCATCCTGTGGTTGCTAAAGGTACACTGACCATGACAAATGAAAAAGAAAGAGTATACACTCATCTCTACTTGGTCGATTTATTTGACCAACGTTTCGGCCAAAGGGCCTTCATTAGTGTGTCTACGCACTAACCTTGTCATGAGAATCTGTGTCCAGTCCACTGCAGTGATGTTCTCAGGGACCCAGCCCACCAGGTAGGCAGCATCCAACAGATTACTGAAGTTCCTCAAGGCCACTTCACCACTGACAAAGGAGCCAGCCAGTGCATGCCACTCAGTGAGGATCATGGGAACGGTGACATTGGCGATGGTAGTGCCCTGTACTATGTTCATAAGCTGAGTCGCCTTGGATATAGAAGGAAATTACAAAATGATCAAAGAAAGTTGAATATGTTTTAGGATATAACATAACAACAATTGCTGGCTTATACTAAAGCGTCTTAATATCCCAAAAAATGTACTTAAAGTAACTTCTCAAAATTACAGAAAATGGTTTCTGGAAAAAAATCTATAGAAGGAAAATCCACAGGCTCATATATGACACAGTTTCTGTTTACTGTTTACTACCAATGGTATTCTCACTAGACCATTCATCAATGTTTCTAATGGAAATGACCTACATGGTCTAAACCAGTATTGGGTCTGAGGGAGGTGTGTGTTGTTTGTATTCTCATTTTGTGATAACCTTTTAATCTTCAGTTATTTTATCAGAACCTCATTTTCTAGGGGTGACCTAGCCAATAAGACACAACCTGTGAGAGCTGTCCAGGTACACATGACTTACCTTGTCAACCACAGGCATCCACTCAGCCAGCAGAGCGTCTGGGAGACGAGAGTTGTTCCCTGGGCAGAAGAGGGCGTTCCACAGGCTGGGGTCCATGGAGCTCAGAGAGGAGAGCCAGGACCACTGGCCCAGCAGATCTTCACACCTTACTGGTCCCTGAGATATTAGGACCTATTGGAAACCAACAAGCAATGAATAAATGAATGAATGAATGTCACTGAGCCATTATAACCTATTGGAAACCAACAAGGAATGAATGAATGGATGGATGAATGTCACTGAGCAATTAGAACCTACTGGAACCCAACAAGTAATGAATTAATGAATACATGTATTTATTAATTAATTAATGATTGAATAAATCTATTAATTAAATAAATAATTAATGATTGAATGAATGAATGAATGTCCCTGAGCCATTAGGATCTTTTGGAAACCAACAAGAACATCATATCACTGAAAATATAGGCACTGTGTATAACCCATACACAGTGCCTTCAGAAAGTATTCATCATCATTTTAGAAATGTTTGCAAATTTATTAGAAATAAAAACCTGAAACATTACATTTACATAAGTATTCAGACCCTTTACTCAGTACTTTGTTGAAGCACTTTTGGAAGCAATTACAGCCGCGAGTCTTCTTGGGTAAGACGCCACAAGCTTGGCACACCTGTATTTGGGGAGTTTCTCCCATTCTTCTCTGCAGATCCTCTCGAGCTCTGTCAGGTTGGATGGGTAGCATTGTTGCACAGGTATTTTCAGGTCTCTCCAGAGATGTTTGATCGGGTTAAGGTCCGGGCTCTGGCTGGGCCACTCAAGGATATTCAGAGAATTGTCCTGAAGCCACTCTTGTGTTGTCTTGGCTGTGTGCTTAGGGTCGTTGTCCTCTTGGAAGGTGAATCTTCGTCCCAGTCTGAGGTCCTGCGTGCTCCGGAGCAGGTTTTCATCAAGGATCTCTCTGTACTTTTCTCTGTTCATCTTTGCCTCGATCCTGACTAGTTTTCCAGTTCCTGCCGCTAATAGATATCCCCACAGCATGATGCTGCCACCACCATGCTGCCACCACCATGCTTCAACGTAGGGATGGTGCCAGGTTTCCTCCAGATGTGACACTTGGCATTCAGGCCAAAGAGTTCAATCTTGGTTTCATCAGACCAGAGAATCTTGTTTCTCATTTTCTGAGAGAATTTAGGTGCATTTTGGCAAACTCCAAGCGGGCTGTCATGTGCCATTTACTGAGGAGTGGCTTCCGTCTGGGCACTCTACCGTAAGGGCCTGATTGGTGGAGTGCTGCAGAGATGGTTGTCCTACTGGAAGGTTCTCCCATCTCCACAAAGGAACTCTAGAGCTCTGTCAGAGTGACCATTGGGTTCTTGGTCACCTCCCTGACCAAGGCCCTTCTCCCCCGATTGCTCAGTTTGGCCGAGCGTCCAGCTCAAGAAAGAGTATTGGTGGTTCCAAACTTCTTCCATTTAAGAATGATGGAGGCAACTGTGTTCTTGGTAACCTTCGATGCTGCAGACATTTTTTGGTACCCTTCCCCAGATCTGTGCCTCGACACAATCCTGTCTTGTAGCTCTGCCGACAATTCCTTCGACCTCAAGGATTGTTTTTTACTCCAACATGCACTGTCAACTGTGGGACTGACACGTTCTGACCTTAGTTCCTTTGTTTTGTCTTTGTTTAGTATGGTCAGGGCGTGAGTTGGGGTGGGCAGTCTATGTTTGTTTTTCTATGTTGGTTTCTGTGTTCTGCCTAGTATGGTTCTCAATCAGAGGCAGGTGTCGTTAGTTGTCTCTGATTGAGAATCATACTTAGGTAGCCTTTTTTCCACCTGTGTTTCGTGGGTGTTTGTCTTCCAGTGCCAGTGTTTGTTCGCCACACGGGACTGTTTCGTTGATGCACGTTATTTTGTTTTGTTCCAGTGTTCTGTTGTTTTTATTAAACATTATGAAACACTTACCATGCTGCGTTTTGGTCCTCGATCCTTCTCGCTACTCCTCCTCAGAAGAGGAGGATGAAATCCGTTACAGAAACACCCACCACAAAAGGACCAAGCAGCGTGGTAACGGGCAGCAGCAGAAGAAGCAGCGATCGCAGGACTCCTAGACATGGGAGGAGATTCTGGACGGCAAGGGACCCTGGGCACAGGCTGGAGAATATCGCCGCCCCAAGGCTGAGCTGGAGGCAGCGAAAGCCGAGAAGCGGTGGTATGAGGAGGCAGCACGGCAGCGCGGCTGGAAGCCCGAGAGGCAGCCCCAAAAATGTATTGGGTGGGGGCACATGGGGAGTGTGGCGAAGGCAGGTAGGAGACCTGCGCCAACTTCCCATGCTTACCGGAGAGAGGGACCGGGCAGGCACCGTGTTCAGCTCCTCGTATCGGCCGGGCTAGAGTGGGCATCGAGCCAGGTGCAATGAAGCCGGGCTCAGCGCATCTGGTCTCCAGTGCGTCTCCTCGGGCCGGTGTACATGGCACCAGCCTTACGCATGGTGTCCCCGGTTCACCAGCACAGCCCAGTGCAGGCTATTCCACCTTGCCGCACTGGCCTGGCAACGGGGAGCTTTCAACCAAGTAAGGTTGGGCAGGCTCGGTGCTCGAGACCTCCTGTGTGCCTTCACAGTATGGTCTATCCGGTGCCACCTCCACGTACCAGCCCTCCGGTGGCAGCCCCTCGCACCAGGCTGTCTCTCCGTCTTCTCCCTACAGGTGCTCCCGCCTCTCCAGCGCTGCCAGTGTCTCCCATCTGTCCTGAGCTGCCAGAGTCTCCAGTCTGTCCTGAGCTGCCAGAGTCTCCCGTCTGTCCTGAGCTGCCAGAGTCTCCCGTCTGTCCTGAGCTGCCAGAGTCTCCCGTCTGTCCTGAGCTGCCAGAGTCTCCCGTCTGTCCTGAGCTGCCGGAGTCTCTCGTCTGTCCTGAGCTGCCGGAGTCTCCCGTCTGTCCTGAGCTGCCAGAGCCGTCAGTCAGCCAGGAGCTACCAGAGCCGTCAGTCAGCCAGGAGCTGCCAGAGCCGTCAGTCAGCCAGGAGCTGCCAGAGCCGTCAGTCAGCCAGGAGCTGCCAGAGCCGTCAGTCAGCCAGGAGCTGCCAGAGCCGTCAGTCAGCCAGGAGCTGCCAGAGCCGTCAGTCAGCCAGGAGCTGCCAGAGCCATCAGTCAGCCAGGAGCTGCCAGAGCCATCAGTCAGCCAGGAGCTGCCAGAGCTGCCTGTCACGCCGAACACAAGTGTTCTATAGGATTGAGGTCAGGGCTTTGTAATGGCCACTCAAATACCTTCTTTGTTGTCCTTAAGCCATTTTGCCACAACTTTGGAAGTATGCTTAGAGTCATTGTCCATTTGGAAGACCCATTTACGACCAAGCTTTAACTTCCTGACTGATGTCTTGAAATGTTGCTTCAATATATCCACATAATTTTCCTACCTCATGATGCCATCTATTTTGTGAAGTGCACCAGTCCCTCCTGCAGCAAAACACCCCCACAAGATGATGCTGCCACCCCCCTGCTTCACGGTTGGGATGGTGTTCTTCTCCCTTTTTCCTCCAAACATAACGATGGTCATTATGGCCAAACAGATGAACATGGTACCTTCAGGCGTTTGGAAATTGCTCCCAAGGATGAACCAGACCTGTGGAGGTCTACAATTTTTTTTCTGGGGTCTTGGCTGATTTCTTTTGATTTTCCCATTATTTCAAGCAAGGAGGCACTGAGTTTGAAGGTAGGCCTTGAAATATATACACAGGTACACCTCCAATTGACTCAAATGATGTCAATTAGCCTATCAGAAGCTTCTAAAGCCATGACATCATTTTCTGGAATTTTCCAAGCTGTTTAAAGGCACAGTTAACTTAGTGTATGTAAACTTATGTAAAATTGTAATACAGTGAATTATAAGTGAAATAATCTTTCTGCAAACAATTGTTGGAAAGATTACTTGTGTCATGCACAAAGTAGATGTCCTAACTGACTTGCCAAAACTAGAGTTTGTTAACAAATTTGTGGAATGGTTGAAAAATGAGTTTTAATGACTCCAACCTAAGTGTATGTAAACTTCCGACTTCAACTGTAAATGCATATTACAAAAAAAAACAAGACAATGGTACTACTCTCGCAATCATTGGATTTAAATAAATGTATTAGGCTCTAATATTTTGATTTCACATGACTGGGCAGGGGCGCAGCCATGGGTGGGCCTGGGAGGGCATAGGCCCACCTACTTATTACAGACAGAAATACTCCTCAGTTTCATCAGCTGTCCGAGTGGCTGGTCTCAGACGATCCCGCAGGTGAAGAAGCCGGATGTGAAGGTCCTGGGCTTTCATAGTTACACGTGGTCTGCGTTTATGAGGACGGTTGGAGGCACTAAAACAACGTTGGAGGCACTTATGGTAAAGAAATTACCATTCAATTCTCTGGCAACAGCTCTGGTAGACATTCCTGCAGCCAGCATGTCAATTGCACTTGAGGTACATCTGTGGCATTGTGTGGTGTGACAAAACTGCACATTTAAAGTGGCCTTTGAATATCCCCAGCACAAGGTGCACCTGTGTAATGATCATGCCGTTTAATCAGATTCTTGATATGCTACACCTATCTGGTGGATGGATTATCTTGGCAAAAGAGGAATGCTCACTAACAGGGGTGTAAACAAATTTGAGAGAAATAAGCTTTTTGTGGGTATGGAACATATCTTGGAATTTTTATTTCAGCTCATGAAACATGGGACCCAACACTTTACATGTTTTGTTTATATTTTTGTTCAGTATACTTCTGGTTGTAAACAGATTATAAGTACTTTAGTTCTTTTTATGATGTCATTTCAACCAGTTTTGCCTGCTTTTCCCAATTCAAGCCAGTCCACTCACCTTCATGATTGTCTTCACTATTGAGTCCATGACCTGTCCAGCAAAGTTGTCAGCAGCAGCCTGGTTGGACATCAGGGAGAGGAAGGTATCCTGGTAGGTATGGGCGTCTGACGACACCTTCCCCATCATCTCTGTGTGTCAGAAATAAAACACAAGGTGACCATGGTCAATTCAATTCAAAATGCTTTATTGGCACAACAGAAGTATACAGTTCCAGTTCATCTTCATTGGATACAGTATATGCAGCACTCATACAGTACTATACACAGAGTACATACCCACTAGAGTATCCAAGCCTGTCGTAGCCAGCTGCATGGAGGCATGGCCGGTGGTGAGGGCCATCTGAACGTAGTTCCAGCCAGGAATGCCCTTCAGAAGCTCCACTGCTACTGAGGACACACTCAGGAATCTGCCAAATCAGAGTTTAGATGTCACCCATGGGAGAATGGACACTATGGATATACTTTGGGCTTCTTTGCTTGGTAATATACTTTCTTATGGAGTTTATAGACTATTCTGAAGCTTCCAGGTACTAAGATCAGTTACACCTATTTCAGGTAGATTCAAATGGAAGTCCTATCATCACCGACGACTACTTTAAGTCTATTTCCAAACCTTGTTGAATGACAAATAAAATATTGAGCTGCCAATTTTAAATGTGCAGTATTTGACATGTATCTAGCACCAGAACTACACAATGAGAGAAACAAAACAATATTCACTCACAGCTCTTCCTCTATGGTCTGAGGCTGTGTGTCACTGCTACGCTGGGACCTTGTGTTGTTGGAGGAGCCGTGGCCCTCGGGGGCCACAAACAGTCCCATCAGGCTGTGGACGAGGCCTCTGGCGAAGGTAACATCCCCCGGAGCAGTGTCTTTACTCGAGGCCAGGAGGCTCTGAGGAGGGGAAACACAGCAAGCCACACAGAGGACCAATAAACTCCATTGAACCCCAATCTCCTTTGCGACCCTGTATGCACAGTATGTTTTATACAGTTACCACTGATCATCAAATAAGCCCATTAGGGATCAAACAGTCAGCCTGAAGAAATATATTATTTCTGAACCCGACGGTTCAGTGAGTGAGCACACAGATGAGAGGCGGCTTAGCTCACTGCATCTGACTGGTAATAAGTTTAAAGCTCTACCCCTAGCCTCGTGGCAGCCTGGCAGAAAGGTGTAATTGGTCATCTCTGGGGTCCTGTTATACAGGTGGCCCTGTGAGTTCCCCCATCAGTCCCCATTGCTCTGTTATGTTGTTGTAGCTAGGATGTTACCAAGGTAACCCTTTGTTTGGTTTGCCCCTGTGTCTCTGATTGAGTGTATGTATTGAGAAGGGGGTAGAGCGAGGAAGGGAGGGACAAAGAGAGAGAGGAGGAAGAGAGATAGAGAGAAAGTGGAATTATGTAATGTATTCATGTCTTTACATTTGAACAACAGAGAATAGAATAAGGGGGAAAAGGGTTTGTAATGCTATTCAGAAAGGAAATGCAAGACAGCAACAGGCCCTACCCCAGACATAACATTCACTGCCTGTTTTCCTCTGTTCTCTGCTCATCTCTGTGCTGATGCCATAACACATTGCCACCTACACACACATACCTGTTGGGCCACCTTGTCGGCACTGATCCACCCCAGCAGCATATCCATTGTCACTCCAGTACAAGCTGCTTGGAGCTCAACACTGAGGTTTCCTGAACATATGTAGGAATGCAGGAGTGCCTTGTCCATTGTAAGTGCCACAGCCTAAAGGTTGGGGTTGGAGAGGTTCATGTTTGAGTATGCATCAGTAAAGTAATTTATACTATAATAATCCCATAATTACTTTGAACTAACATAATTTTTTAGGAGTAATTGTACATATCTCCTTCAAAGGGATAATTCGGGATTTTGGCAATGAGGCCCTACTTCTCCAGACATTTGTTATGTCGCTGTGTCCAGTATGAAGGAAGTTAGAGGTCGTTTCTCGAGACAATGCTAACTAGCGTTAGCACAATGGCTGGAAGTCTATGGCTGGAAGTCTATGGGTATCTACTAGCATGCTAGCAGATACCCATAGACTTCAGTCATTGCGCTAATACTAGTACTGGCTCGCGAAACTACCTCTAACTTCATTCATACTGGACACAGAGACATAAAAATGGTATCCACCAGTTCATCTGACTCTAGGCAAGTAGATAAAGGGCATCATTGCCAAAATCCTTCAAATAACATTCAAATAACAAAAATAACAATAAAACAGGCACCCCGCCACTTTTTGGGGTAAATAGCTTAGGGATGGGACTGAAGAACTCTCAAATTCATAGACTGAGCTATATTGTCCCTTTTAGAAAATTGGTGATGAGTATCACTGTTGAGTAAGAACAGATTTTACATCCATCCTGATATCAGATAGAAGCATTCCTAGTCACTTCCTGGTACCTAGACTAATCAGATTATATTATTTAGTATGCCGTCATACAGGCTAAATATTTATTTACTGGAGGATATTCAGACACATACTGTGCTGTACTAAGAACAGATTTAGCCCAGGGAATGGAATCTTTAGCCTGGTCCCAGATATGTTTGTGCTGTCTTGCCAATGTGACATGACAATGAACACAGGAGTTGGCTAGACAGCACAAACAGATCTGGACCAGGCTAGGGAAGCTTAACTCACATTTCTAAAGCATTCAAACGGGGCCTTTGGCCAGGGAAGGGAGGTTTACCTGGTCTAGTGGTATCCTGACCTGCTGCATGAGGGCGTTGACAACTGCTGGTACTGAGGTATTGGGTGGCACCATGATAACATCACCAAGGGTGATGTAGACATCTGTGTAAAATCATATTTTTTGAGAAATGTCAGATAAAAGTGGCCTATCTAAAGAGGTTACTGACAAGTGAGAGCTGAAAACATGACAGTCAACATTCCTCTGAGGGGTTTGTATTTTGATCTAGTATAAATGTTGGATGTAAGTTCACATTCTAGTTTCTTTCATGGTGTTCCCTTCCAAATCAAAAGAATGTTGTTTGATTCTGTAAGTCATGACAAATAAAAACACTACCTCTGTCCTCTTCCAATTAACCTGGCTGATTCACATAGCTGAACTTAAATGAGCTAGTTTTGTAGTTGCCAGGATTTATTCTAGCACAAATTGTTTATCCAAAAGCAACAGGTCAGAAACTCCTGATACTTGATTTAATAGTTATTAAAGCGATTGCATCTTGTTTTAACCCAGATGATAACGCCATAACATGGCGAAACAGTACTGTGCTTTGTTAGGGAGTTTCCCCTTGGGATAAAGGTTTATTGTTGTTGGCCTGCATGTGGAGTCTGAATTCAAAAATGTAAAATGCATCTGATTCTGACCATCAGATTATATTTATGTCTTCCCAACTGAATAAATACACTGACAAATCAAAAACATGTAAATGAGTGCAGATGGACATGTGGTGCTTTAGGTAAATTAGTAATTAGAGAAAGAATAAGGATGTTAATAAGAGAGTCATCAGAAAACAATAGAGATAGTAAGTAGACATGGAGATCAAACATGATGTAAGAAAAAGGTTGGAAGTGATTTAAAGAGGGCCACAATGTAAATATACATTTTTTTGTGTAATCCTCAATAATTGTATTTATGCATGTTGTCTTTTTCTACTTGTGTTTAAATAAATTGTCTAATAAACATATCTGATTTTGTTGATTGCTTTGTTCTTGGCATAGGTACCGTACCTCTGCCATGCCAGTTCCTGATGTACTGGAGCAGGTTGATGCTTCCGACAATAGCAGGGTTCACCATGGAGACAACTGAAAGATTAGCCTCTGGGAAGTTGCTCTCGATGGCAGCTATAGTCCTACACAGGAGAGGGGAGGAGGAGAAAACATATGCCTGATAATGATTTACTCACCTAATGTAGGCTATGGTGAGCACAGACATGGAGATATCGGAGTGTGCACACATGCACGTAGCACACACAAGCATAATATTGGATCATAAATTGTGCTTCCTGTGTTATACTTATGCTACAATGTTTATTCTATTCTACTGAGCAATTTACTTTATGTTTGTATTCTTATCGTATCTTATTTCTTATTGTTGTTGCATTGGCGAGAAGGAGCCTGGAAGTAAGCATTTCGTTGGATGGTGTATAACATGTGTAAAAAAAACTTGAAACACACATGCACACTCACACACACACATTCCAGACACCTGCAGCAAGATGAGTTTATTATGCTTATGTAATACCTTGAAGAAACTAGTTTTGACATGACTTTTGTCACGGAGAAGAAAGAGCCTGTCATTCATCATGAATAAAACACAGCTTAGGAGGTATGCATTTTTCCACCATGGTGCAGTTGACAAACCAGATTGTTGAGATAAAAAGGAATGGTAAAGTTCAGCAGTGTTTGTCGAAACTCCCTCTATAGTTCATCCTGTACTCTATAACTATCTATCTCTTGCTAAACTCACATAACCACACTACAGGCAGAAAATTCCCCTAGGTACAGATCTAGGATCAGCTTCCCCTCTCCCAATCCTAACCTAAACCATTGGTGGGGGAATGCCAAACTGACCCCAAATCAACATCTGGGGGCAACTACACCCTACACCCAGAACCACCCAAGGTTTGAAGCTAGGGTCAGTACAGTTTAAAACTCCATCAACACTATACCCTCCATACTACAACTATCTCTCTCCTCCCAAACTCTGCCCGCTTCCTCAACAATACTCTCCTGAGAGCCTGGTTCTTTTCCAGGGTCCTTCCTTCTAGTTAGTTGTTTCCTTGTCGGTGTGCTTCTGCTTGCTCTTTGTGCTCTAGGCCGGGTTACTGTTAAGCACTTTGTTAAGCACTTTGTTAGGCACTTTGTTAGGCACTTTGTTAAGCACTTTGTTGAGCACTTTGTTAGGCACTTTGTTAAGCACTTTGTTGAGCACTTTGTTAGGCACTTTGTTAAGCACTTTGTTGAGCACTTTGTTAAGCACTTTGTTAAGCACTTTGTTAGGCACTTTGTTGAGCACTTTGTTAGGCACTTTGTTAAGCACTTTGAGCACTTTGTTAAGCACTTTGTGAGGCACTTTGTTAGGCACTTTGTTAGGCACTTTGTTAAGCACTTTGTTAGGCACTTTGTTGGGCACTTTGTTGAGCACTTTGTTAGGCACTTTGTTAAGCACTTTGTTGAGCACTTTGTTGAGCACTTTGTTAGGCACTTTGTTAGGCACTTTGTTAGGTACTTTGTTAAGCACCTTGTTAGGCACTTTGGTTAGCACTTTGATAAGCACTTTGTGACAACTAATAATAGTAAATGCCATTGAGCAGAGGCTTTATCCAAAGCGACTTACTATCATGCATGCATGCATTTTCATATGGATTGCCTTAGCGGGAATCAAACCCATGATCCTGGCATTTCAAGACTTCTAAGAGCCATTCTCTACCAACTGAGCCACACGTGACCAACTATTGATGTAAAATACATTTGATTAATTCATTACCTCTTGATGTTTTGCAGAAGACTCTCCCCCTCATCCAGCACCTGATCCAGAATCTTATCGGGGGTGGTGGGCATGAGGAGACGTGGCAGGCCCAGTAGCCCCTCCCACAGCGAAGTCTCCCTCTGCAGCCTCTCAAACACCACAACTGCCGTGCCCATTGTGGTCAGGGCCTGCGCTGGGTCTTTCAGCAACAGTTCCGTCAGCACCTGAGGGAACCAGCAGCATGCTTCAACATTAAACATCAAACATGATCCATCTATCTTATGTCTGAGTTTGCATAATATTAGTATTGTGTTGCCATCCTCCCAAGTCTTGTTTGTCACTGTTGGAACAGTGAGGAAGAGAACATTTGAGAGCACACACACATACACACACCTGGTTGATGGTGAGCAGTGAGACCTCCAGCAGGGTGTTGTTGGACTTGCAGAAGGTGACCAGTCCGTAGGTGAGGGGGTCGACAGAGGACATGGAGGACACGTTAAGGACCATCAGGGAGAAGGAGCACAGAGACTTCTTCAACAGGTTCACTGAATCCAGCATCGCATCCAGCACTTCCTGCTCGCTCGCACAGGGTAGAAGGATGGCACATAGGTATTTGGACTGAGTTATATATACAGAACATCATCTCAATACAAACCATTTTCTTAACATAATCACTGTCGAAAAAGGTTGTTCTGAATAACCTAAGACAATAGACTACACCCATATAACTGTTCTAACAGGCTAGAATACTCTTGTGATTGATTTATGGGTTGCCATATTTGTCCTTCTTTCCAAACATTACAGACCTACACTACATCTAACACTGCAGGGAAATGAACACTGTATAACCCTTGTACAGAGTACTCCACACCATAGACACTTCCAAACAAATACATCTGTAATAGAATGAGTATTTCAAAAGAGATTACTGGAGGATAGCAATTATATTAGAAGTATTACAGTTTACTACTATTCCACCTCAGTCATGATGATATCTAACCCAAAGGACAAAGTTAGCCATCCCTGTTATCTACAATAAGAAGAGATGCATCAGGTGTCAATATGACCCCAGAAAAAAATTACTTTATTACAATAGCCTCTGTCCAAAACTGTATTCGATTTAAATACTGTCAGGCCCAGGCAGAGGTTACTTTTTTATTTTGGATACTTATACATATACATTACCAATCAAAAGTTTGGACACACCTACTAATTTAAGGGTTTTTCTTTATTTTTTACTATTTTCTACGTTGTAGAATAATAGTGAAGACATCAAAGCCATGAAATAACACACATGGAATCATGTAGTAACCAAAAAAGTGTTAAACAAATCAAAATATATTTTATATTTGAGACTCTTCAAAGTAGCCACCCTTTGCCTTGATGACAGCTTTGCACACTCTTGGCATTCTCTCAACCAGCTTCACAAGGTAGTCATCTGGAATGCATTTCAATTAACAGGTGTGCCTTGTTAAAAGTACATTTTTGTGTTTAATGTGTTTGAGCCAATCAGTTGTGTTGTGACAAGGTAGGGTTGTTTTACAGAAGATAGCCCTATTTTGTAAAAGACCAAGTCCATATTATGGCAAGAACTGCTTAAATAAGAAAAGAGAAATGACATTCCATCATTACTTTGAGACATGAAGGTCAGTCAATACGGAAAATGTCAAGAACTTTGAAAGATTCTTCGAGTGCAGTTGCAAAAACAATCAAGCACTATGATGAGGACCGCCACAGGAAGGGAAGACCCAGAGTTACCTCTGCTGCAGAGGATAAGTTCAATAGAGTTACCAGCCTCAGAAATGGTCAATTAACTGCACCTCAGATTGCAGGCCAAATAAATGCTTCACAGAGTTCAATTAACACACATCTCAACATCAACTGTTCAGAGGAGACTGTGTGAATCAGACCTTCATGGTTGAATTGCTGCAAAGAAACCACTACTAAAGGACACCATAAGAAGAAGAGAATTGGACCAAGAAACATGAGCAATGGACATTAGATTGGTGGAAATCTGCCATTTGGTCTGATGAGTCCAAATGTGAGATTTCTGGTTTCAGCCGCCGTGTCTATGTGTGACACAGAGTAGGTGACCGGATGATCTCCGCATGTGTGGCTCCCACTATGAAGCATGGAGGAGGAGGTGTGATAGTTTGGGGGTGCTTTGCTGGTGACACTGTCAGTGATTTATTTAGAATTCAAGGCACACTTAACCAGCATGGCTACCACAACATTCTGCAGCGATACGCAATCCCATCTAGTTTGCGCTTAGGGGGCTATCATTTGTTTTTCAACAGGACAATGACCCAACACACCTCCAGGCTGTGTAAGGGCTATTTGCTGCATCAGATGACCTGGCCTCCACAATCACCAGACCTCAACCCAATTGAGATGGTTTGGGATGAGTTGGACCGCAGAGTGAAGGAAAAGCAGCCAACAAGTGCTCAGCATATGTGGGAACTCCTTCAATACTGTTGGAAAAGTATTCCAGGTGACTACCTCATGAAGCTGGTTGAGAGAATGCCAAGAGAGGGCAAAGCTGTCATGAAGGCAAAGGGTGGCTACTTTGAAGAATCTCAAATATAAAATATATTTAGATTTGTTTAACACTTTTTTGGTTACTACATGATTCCATATGTGTTTTTGATGTTTTGATGTCTTCACTATTATTCTACAATGTACAAACTTTTGACTGGTACTGTACATATTGATGATTTCCATCAGACGCACCTTGTCTCCCAGTAGGGTGTTGTTAAATCCCTCCATGGGAGAGTTGTACTTTGATTTATCTTGGTGGCTGGCATCTGGAAAATATGAAGGATATAGTTAATATATAAGCCCGCATGGTACCATTCATTACACCATCCTTATGTCATTGTATAAATTGTAACAAATATAAACAAGAGACATTGCCACAAAGATAGTTAACATAGGCTACAAGGGAAACAAATCAACATAGTCATATAGAGTGTAGTATTTATTAGCAGTTCACCTATATGTTTTTAGACTTTCCTATGGTTTCTCTAGCCTGAGTGCCAGTCTGTTTGTGCTATCATGTCAACTTCTTGTTACTTATTGTCATGCCAAACATTGACAAAAATGCTTGGCTTGACAATGACAGCAATAGTTTTGGCAAGAGCACAAACAGATCTGGGACCAGACCATGGTTTTATGTTACTGAGGAAGTGGACCTACTCAGAAACATATCCCAGAGCTCCATTATCTGAGGCTGGTCAGATGTCTGGTGCAGCACAGCACGGACTCTACCACCCATCCCAATGTCCATTAGCATGGGGGTGCCATGGGGCAGCAGGGTTACCCTGTTATATATGGAGAGAGGGGGAGGAGAGGAGAGGAGAGAGAAAATACGGTGAGAGTGGTTATGCAGAGAGAGAAGGGGTGGAGAGAGTGGACCACTTAGACTGGTCTCAGATCTGTTTGTGCTCTTTTCAACTCCATTGCGTTCATTGTCAAGCCAAACAGTCTGGCATGACAATTCAATAATGAGAGAGCAGAAAAAGACAGCCACCTAAGATATTAAAATAAAAGGCAGCAGTATGTGAAAATATAAATGTACCATATAGTAGAGTACAATGACAAGCAATAATCTTTACAAATGCCTACCATCATGCATAGCCTCTTCACAATCTTTTCACACAACCCTACACTTTGACAACAAACACCCATCAGTTACTTATGTAATAGCTGTTGTTTTTAACACAAAGAAACACTTACTGCACTTGAATGGCTGTGATAATGAGGATTTATGAAAGGCTGAAGATGTGTCCAAACAAAGAGGTAGAAAATAGAAGCTATGAGGCATTGTGAAAGCAACCTGTCAATCAGCCATGTAGCCAGTTACGTATTCCACCAGGTAAAGGGGAAACCAAACAGGTTCTCCTATTGTTGGCGCCCTCATGGAATGTTCTTATGCTCAACAACAATAAGTAGAATTAAGTGACAACGACAGCATGGGCTAAACATGATGATGGAGTCACTGTTGATTCCACAGAGGAACTTGAAATATGCAACACACCTAACTCTACAAAGCAAGACTTTTCCATGGTCAAACGTTCAGAAAATGACTCAAATCTATCTTACCGTAAACATATTATCTGAAATGATATTGTTGACCAATACAAATTCAAAACTGTACTACAAAAAACTACTAATTAATGACATTCTCATTGTTGTTGACGACAGGCCATTAGTAGTCAGCAGAAAAAAACTGAGAGTTAGAAAGCACCCCCCCCCCCTCTCCCCAAGGTAATTTTCCATGAAGACACTAATCCCCTCCCTTGTGATGTGATGCAGTACCATCAAGGTGTCTCCCTCCTCTGTGTTGTGGGGTTGCTGTTCTCCGACCTGTCTCTTTGTGTCTCTCTACTCACTAAAACTATACCAGATGATAAAATGAGCCTCAACGCAAAACAAAAATATATTTATTCCTCAGTGGCATCACAATATTGATGAATCTGAGAGGAATAATTGATGTGACACATCCACAAATGACTTAATGTATCATTATATTCATTTGTTCAGTTCTGGTGGATGTTGAGGTTTGACTTTTGACTTTTATAACTTATATTATGACTCATGAGGCATTTCTGCTCTGAAATCAAAGACAGCCTGTTTCCTCACACTATTCCCTGACTCTATCCTTCTAGGCAGTGGAATTGCAAAATCAAAACCACAGCATCATCCAATTCTGATAGATAACTTGACCACAGAAGCACAGTAGTTCAGGTTCAGGAGAATGTTGTATGAGAACGGACAGTGATAGATGAGTTGAATATCCCCCCTTACTATGCAAAGTGCTTTGAGCATCTGGAAAAGCACTATATAAAACTACAAAGTTATGTGAAGACAGAGTACCTCTTTGCATCGTGTTCTGTCCAGGATGCCCTGGTGTTTTTAGTTGGACTCTTGGAGAACAGACGAGTTGTGTTGTGGCAGGAGCTGTCTGTGTTACACATGAGGGTCTGGAGAAAGGGGAAGAAACCTGTACTGGGGAGGTTCCTCGGGGCCACATAGCCTGGGACAGACAGACAGACACACCAAGTCATTTGGGTAGCACTTAACATTATAACATGGAATCGAAACATACTGTGTATATAGTTAAGACAATACAGTACTGTTTCTCAGTATTAATTAACTGGTATTTCATAGGAAAGTAAAAATGTGTATTTTATAGGACGTACTTACAAACAATTCAACATAGTTGGTAACTACCTGACACCAAATACTGTTGGAATATACAGGTAATAACATGGTAATAAAGTGGAAACTACTGGTAATTATTAGGCCCACTGTTTCTCACATTAATCACCTTATAATTGTTAATAATATGTTATTACTTCAAATACCCTTAACGTAGTTCACATAGTTCTGTTGCATAATTTACATTCCATCATAATACAATAACTTATATTTGTGCAATAATTTTCCAAATGGTGAAATGATTGCTAAGCAAACAAATGTCCATTATGTCCAGAGAACCTATGGAAGAAACATGAGGAAACACTGGACCTGTCTCAGAGGTCATTAATCTGGTCACTCACATGATCAAAAGGTTACACAAACATGACTAAGCAATATCAAACACATATACAGTGAACGCTAACCTGATTATTTGGATTGGTAATGAATATGGAGAAATGTCATGATCTATATTACTAAAAATACTGATCTCATCATTTGACCAGCCCATCACTAATAAAAACTGATAATACAGCAAACACTATGAGAATATGACTTGATGGAGGACATAGGACATTCCGAGCAATGAAGCACAGAAGATGGTGTCTTTCATTTCATCTAACCTCAGTCAACAAACATTCCATCCAATCTCTGGAGCACCCACACATCACCACACTGGAAACAATACAGGCCTCTGAATGATCTCTGTGGTGTCAAGTCATTTAGGGCAAGGGTCACTATCATCAACCCTCCCTGCCCTGGCATTAACAGACAAATTATACCTTGTCTGTCAACTCTACAAAGCTAAAATAATTGAGAGTGGCAGGTGGAAAATCCTATTCGATAATTACAGATGGGGGGAAAATCAATACAGTTTCATATGGGGATATTATTTTTGGGGCAATATCGCAATATTACTTTTGCGCTAGTTGGCTGTACCTGCACCAAAACTCCCGTATTTTTCCTTCATAGCTTGTTCTCCATCTTCTTTCTGAATGGGGAGCCAATTTGTTTTCAGCACTTTTATTTCGATGACTGATCATAACTAGATTTATCATGGCTCTCTCTTGTCCCTCTGCAGTAGACATGTGGTCAGCAATATGTTCAGAACATCGAATCACAATAAAATCACAGTATCAAATTGCAATACATATAGAATCGTGAGAATCATAAGAATCACAATACATATTGTATCGGCGGCTAAGTATCGTGATAATATCGTATTGTGAGTTCAATGGCAATTCCCAGCCCTACCGATTATGCATCTTAAATGTAAGTTATTTTGGTCATGCTTTGTTGACTTAAAACTGGACAGAAACAACACAATTTACTGGTATTGCTATACGAAAGCCCATAGACCAATCATGATGGCATCTCAACTAACACAATTTGGTCACTCCTATTTGTGTTGTTAGTGTCTTTTATTTGCTGAATCACATGATGAGGAGCTTTGTGAGAGGTGAGGACCCCAGGGTCACGAGATCTCCCACGTCATATTGGCCGTCTTAACTAACTCTTTAGAGTTTTACGTCAGGGAGGGAAACATACACACAAATCTTTTCATCTGTTGTTTTCAAGGTTTGGAAAAGATATCCAGGACAAAACCTTGTGACTGAAGATGAAGCAAACAATGTAGTTAAACTCTGTCACTAAAGGAAATGTAATTTAACGCAGTAGTATAGTGACCACATACATCTGTAAAAATTATTAACTCAAGTGAAATCACTTTAGTTTAGTATTGACTGATGTATTCTCTAATCTCAAGGAGTAAATATTTTTTTAAATGTGTCATAGATTCACCAACAAGTTATTACGCAACGTCCTAAATCAGTGCACCTCTCTAGAAACGGTGCTTTACTTACATGATTCTTTCATCTTAGGGGGGAACTGGGAGCGGGTGATGGCCAGGATGATGAAGATGACCAGTGGCCAAACCAGGAGGGCCACAGTCCAGCCCTGATGGACAGAATGCAAAGTTTCAGATCAGCCCTAACACACACAACACCTTACAAAAAACACTGACAATTTCTGAAGACAGTCAATGTTGCTTTCATTTGTTCATCGTTTTGTATAAATGTGTTTAAGTGCATTGAAATTACAGAACATGTAATGGTGATCTAAATGTGTGTCTTAGTGTGTAATAGATCATCAGAGACTTAGAACATGAGAAAATTAGTTTGGTATGACGTCATTATTTATGTTCAAGATGTCACTCATGCTCTTCATATAATTATTGAAGGAATAGCTTTCACAATAAACCAGCTTGTTTTTTTACATACCGGTTGTCTAATGACACCAAGGGCATTTTTCCAAAGTAAAAGTCGCAGCTGTTGGAAAAATCCGGCCATCAGTAAAGGAAGCTGGAGGAGAAAACGATGGGGGAAAAAGGACTTGTCAAATGATGTATATGTCATTGTTGAATACTATAAAATACAAATCATTATAATATGCTCAGTACTATAATATAATCAGTACTATTTGTAGCATTATATAAAGTAATTTAATCATTGCATTTAACAGACACTAAGGAAAAATCCTATAGGGTTTCGATATGTATGTAATTTATCCTGAATTCGAAGATTGAAAAAGTGTGAGGTTTTGTCGTGTTATTTGAATGCATTAAAATCTGAGCAAATGGCTTTAATGTAGTCTATCTACTTTGTGTCTCTGTGAATATAACATTGGTTGTAAATAGTTAGAGATGTTTTTTTTTATGATAGAGAAACTAGACCATGACCTGAATTCCCTAATATAATTTGGCCAGATCTAGGCCAACATTGTTTTTTTTATATCAATACGATCACGTTACAGATTCTCCCCACATTAGCCTGGCTATCATCATCTTTAGAACATATTCAAATTAACACAAAACATATAACACGAAAATAACATTTCAATTCCAAATAGGTTACATTTTTTCTTGATTTTTCGCGGGTAGCCTAAAGTCTTATCGGATATTATCGACAGACTCCAACCGGGACATCGTAAAAGTAAATCCTAGCAGTCGCTCTCCGTCAGTCGGAACAACTTGAAGAAAAGAAAGAAAACAGGCTACTTCAATCCACAGCTTTTAGTGATTTAGTATAATATGCGGAATAATCTGTGGGCCCAGCCAACAGTTACAGTCCAAGGTGGTTGTCTGAATCCAAATGAGTTTGCCGTGATTCTTGGCTTCTGCAGGTGCTTCAAAGACAGTCATGGACTAATAATGCAGCCTTAAGGGGCGGGTGTTGTAACTTGCCTGTCCTGTTTATTTGAATGTGTGTGTGTGTATGCGTACGTGTGTGCGTAAAATTCGCTCCCAAGCTAATATTATAAAATGTTATAACTATTTTAATGCAGGCTACAACATGTTGGCTATGAAGTTAATTTGCCTTCGATTTGTGTTGTGAATTCTGTTCTCCAATAGCTAATTGTGGTCTTATTAGTGAGCGGCAAGAAACAAGCAGCCCACGTTACCCAACACGTTACATATTGCAAACCACAACTTCCCACCCGGCACAAACTGGTTGAAATAGAGTTGTTTCAACGTAATTTGTCAACGTATTGTGAAGTGGATCTATGTTTAAAATACACTTGATTTGTACAAAATAATCAACATAAACTGTTGTTTTGAGATTGAAATTTTAACCACAGGATTATTTCATTATTGTAACCCACTTTCAACATAGACAAATCTTGTATAAAATATGTTGAATATGTGCCTTTGAAAGAATGTCAGATTTTCAACTTTATATCCACTATCAAAACAATTAACAATAGGCTGGGCAGCACTTCCTACAGTTATGTTGACATGAAGCTATTTGGTCTCTCATCCAGGGTTTTAACCAAAACCAGCACTGCTTAGCTTTTATATTTGTCACTCACGATTAACAATGTGCTATGAGAATGATTATTAAGAAACCTCTTCATAACTAAATATATTCACTGTTGCTTTGAAGTCATTCCAAAGAATATGTTCAACAGAGCAAATCAAATCAACGTTTATTTGTCACGTGCGCGGAATACAACAGGTTTCACTTACAGTGAAATGCTTACTTACAAGCCCTAACCAAAAGTGCAATTTTTAAGTAAAAAATAGGTATTAGGTAAACAATAGATAAGTAAAGAAATAAAAATAAAACAGTAAAATGACAGTGAAAATAACAGTAGTGAGGCTATATACAGGAGGTACTGGAACAGAGTCATTGTGCGGGGGCACTGGGGCTAATTGAGGTATTATGTACATGTAGGTATAGTCCGGGTAGCCATTTGATTACCTGTACAGGAGTCTTATGGCTTGGGGGTAAATGCTGTTGAGAAGCCCTTTGGTCCTAGACTTGGCCTTCCTCTGACACCGCCCAGTGTAGAGGTCCTGGATGGCAGGCAGCTTGGCCCCAGTGATGTACTGGGCCATACGCACTACCCTCTGTAGTGCCTTGCGGTCGGAGGCCGAGCAGTTGCTGTCACGTCCTGACCATAGAAAGCCTTTATTTTCTATGGTGGAGTAGGTCAGGGTGTGACTGGGGGTGTTCTAGCTTATTATTTCTATGTGTAGTCTAGTTTTTGTATGTCTATGTTGGCCTGGTATGGTTCCCAATCAGAGGCAGCTGTCTATCGTTGTCTCTGATTGGGGATCATATTTAGGTAGCCTTTTCCCACCTGTTGTTTGTGGGATCTTGTTTTTGTATTGTTGCTTTTGAGCACTACAAGGCTGTACGTTCGTTTGTTTGTTTCTCTTTATTGTGTTTATTGCTGGTTCACATTCAAATAAATTATGATGAACCCAAATCACGCTGCGCCTTGGTCTACCCATTATGCCGATCGTTACAGTTGCCGTACCAGGCAGTGATGCAACCAGGATGCTATCGATGTTGCAGCTGTAGAACCGTTTGAAGATCTGAGGGCCCATGCCAAATCTTTTCAGTCTTCTGAGGGAGAATAGGTTTTGTCGTGTCCTCTTCACGACTGTCTTTGTGTGTTTGGACCTAGTTTGTTGGTGATGTGGACACCAAGGAACTTGAAGCTCTCAACCTGCTCCACTACAGCCCCGTCGATGAGAATGGGGGTGTGCTCGGTCCTCCTTTTCCTGTAGACCACAATCATCTCCTTTGTCTTGATTATGTTGAGGCATAGGTTGATATTCTGGCACCACCCAGTCAGGTCTCTGACCTCCTCCCTATAGGCTGTCTCGTCGTTGTCTGTGATCAGGCCTACCACTGTTGTGTCGTCTGCAAACTTAATGATGATGTTGGAGTTGTGCCTGGCTATGCAGTCGTGGATGAACAGGGAGTACAGGAGGGGACTGTGCACGCACCGCTGAGGGGCTTCAGTGTTGAGGATCAGCGTGGCAGATGTGTTGCTACCTACTCACACCACATGAGGGTGGCCTGTCAGAAAGTCCAGGATCCAGTTGCAGAAGGAAGTATTAATTCCCATGATCCTTAGCTTAGTGATTAGCTTCAAGGGCAATATGGTGTTGAAGGCATGTATAATCATTTATAATATTTAGGCCTAAATAGCATTTGCAAAGCCATCAACAGCTATTGTTTCAATTCAACACAGGGTTAAACTAAACATAGACAATTAATATAGGCCTATGGTTTCAAGCTTTGGATTCTTTCAATTATAATCTTCAAGTGAATCATTGATGATTACAATTGAAATAACATCTCATCGAATACAACAATAAAAGTTAAAGAATAGGACTAAATCAAATTCATTTGATATGAACTGCATTTAAAGTTTGATTAGATTAGATTTAGTCCTATTCTTAAACGTATATGTTTTTTGGGTTGAAATTGAGATGTGAATACAACATACAGTACCAGTAAAAGGTTTGGACACACCTACTCATTTTCTTTATCTTTAATATTTTCTACATTGTAGAATAATAGTGAAGACATCAAAACTATTTTTATTAAACACATGGAATCATGTAGTAACCAAAAAAATGTTAAACAAATCTAAATATATTTTACATTTGAGATTCTTCAAAGTAGACACCATTTGACTTGATGACAGCTATGCCCACTCTTGGCATTCTCTCAACCAGCTTCACCTGGAATGCTTTTCCAACCGTCTTGAAGGAGTTCCTACATAAGCTGAGCACTTGTTGGCTGCTTTTCCTTCACTCTGCAGTCCAACTCATTCCAAACCATCTCAATATGGTTGAGGTCAGGTGATTGTGGAGGAAGGTCATCTGATGCAGCGCGCTGTTACTCTCCTTCTTGGTCAAATAGTCTTACACAGCCTGGAGGTGTGTTGGTGTAAGGGACCTCTGTTAGGAAAATTATGATTAAATGACTGAACAAATCATTTTAAATGGAACTGTAACTAAGTAAACTTATATTCTGTTTTATTATATCTGATTAACAATATGAGTTCATAAGAAGGGATTGTGTGACACGGACAAGGAGTAATTAAAGTTAATGAACATCATTCCAACTAGGCAGAAACAAATGAGTTGTGGATTAAGTAAGCAGATAAGGTAGTTAACCTATGGTTGAATCGACAAAACTGAGCTCTGGGGTGTTTTAGATAAGGCTGTGAGTGCATTCCTAGGTTTTCTGTTAATTAGAACTGTCAGCTAAGTGGTGATCAATAATGTTGAGGGGTCAAAAGTTAATTCAGTTATGTTGTGTGTCCTGTGTGAACCTTTAAAGTTCCCTTTGACCCGGTCTGGAGGAGGAGATTCATTTTAGGAGCAATGAAATGACGTCATGTTATTGTATATAAACTGTTGCTCGTGGTAACGTGGCAGCGCACTCCGAGAATAAATTCTGTTACCTATTATTGATAAGACAGGTCTCCGTCTATTTTATGCAAACAAGAATCTTACAAATTCTCATAAAATAGATTAAGGGAATTCAATTAATGAAAACACATTGGTATAATTAAATTACAGTAACAACTTCATCCTCCTCTTCTGAGGAGGAGAAGCGAGAAGGATCGGAGGACCAAAACGCAGCGTGGTAAGTGTCCATAATGTTTATTTTAAAACATAAACTGAACACTACGAAATACAAAACAATAAACTTGAAATGAACGAAACAGTTCCATGTGGTGACAAACACTGACACGGAAGACAAACACCCACAACCCAAAACTGAAACGCAGGCTACCTAAGAATGATTCTTAATCAGGGACAACAATTGACAGCTGCCTCTGATTGAGAACCATACTAGGTCGAACTCAAAAACCAACATAGAAAAACCAACATAGACTGCCCACCCAACTCACACCCTGACCATACTAAAACAAAGATCAAATAACAGAACTATGGTCAGAACGTGACAGTACCCCCCCCCCCCCCCCCCAAAGGTGCGGACTCCGGCAAAACCTGAACCTATAGGGGAGGGTCTAGGTAGGTGTCTGTCCACGGTGGCGGCTCTGGTTTGGGTCCCCACTTCACCATAGTTTTTGTCTGCCTCTTAGCCCGCCTCCGTGGCCTCTTTAGAGCGGCGACCCTCACCGCTGACCTTGGACTGGGGACCCAAACCACGGGCCCCGAATGGACGGGAGACTCCGGCAGCACCGGACAGGCGGGAGACTCCGGCAGCTCCGGAGTGAAGGGCGATTCCGGCATCGCCGGCGTGACAGACAGCTCTGGCAGCTCCTGGCTGACTGACGGCTCTGGCCGCTCCTGGCTTACTGACGGCTCTGGCCGCTCCTGGCTGACTGACGGCTCTGGCAGCTCAGGACAGACTGGCGACTCTGGCAGCTCAGGACAGACTGGCGACTCTGGCAGCTCAGGACAGACTGGCGACTCTGGCAGCTCAGGACAGACTGGCGACTCTGGCAGCTCAGGACAGACTGGCGACTCTGGCAGCTCAGGACAGACTGGCGACTCTGGCAGCTCAGGACAGACTGGCGACTCTGGCAGCTCAGGACAGACGGGAGAGTCTGGCAGCTCGGGACAGACTGGCGACTCTGGCAGCTCAGGACAGACTGGCGACTCTGGCAGCTCAGGACAGACGGGAGACTCTGGCAGCTCAGGACAGATGGGAGACTCTGGCAGCTCAGGACAGACGGGAGACTCTGGCAGCTCAGGACAGACAGGAGACTCTGGCAGCTCAGGACAGACGGGAGACTCTGGCAGCTCAGGACAGACGGGAGACTCTGGCAGCGCTGGAGAGGAGGAAGGCTATGACAGCACAGGACAGGCGGGAGCACCTGTAGGGAGAAGACGGAGAAACAGCCTGGTGCGGGGGGCTGCCACCGGAGGGCTGGTACGTGGAGGTGGCACCGGACAGACCGGACAGTGAAGGCGCACTGGAGCTCTTGAGCACTGAGCCTGCCCAACCGTACCTGGTTGAATGCTCCCTGTAGCCAGGCCAGTGCGGTGAGGTGGAATAGCCCGCACTTGGCTGTGCTGGCGAACCGGGGACACCATGTGTAAGGCTGGTGCCATGTACACCGGCCAGAGGAGACGCACTGGAGACCAGATGCATAGAGCCGGCTTCATGGCGCCTGGCACCGGAGATACCTTGCGCTCCACTGCATAACATGGTGCCTGCCCGGTCCCTCTCTCTCTCCGGTAAGCACGGGAAGTTGGCGCAGGTCTCCTACATGCCTCCTCCCAATACATTTTTGGGGCTGGCTCTCGGGCTTCCAGCCGCGCCGCCATGCTGCCTCCTCAAAACACCTCCTCTCGGCTTTCGCTGCCTCCAGCTCAGCCTTGGGGCGGCGATATTCTCCAGCCTGTGCCCATGGTCCCTTGCCGTCCAGAATCTCCTCCTAAGTCCAGGAGTCCTGCGAAACACAATTACAGTAATATTTTTGTAATACAGTAAATAGCCTAATCTTACAACTAATTTAATAGTAGTTATTCAACCTTAAAATTATTTTTTTTATTTTTTTTATTTAACCTTTATTTAACCAGGTAGGCTAGTTGAGTTCTCATTTGCAACTGCGACCTGGCCAAGATAAAGCATAGCAGTGTGAACAAACAACACAGAGTTACACATGGAGTAAACAATTAACAAGTCAATAACACAGTAGAAAAAAAACGGGGGAGTCTATATACATTGTGTGCAAAAGGCATGAGGAGGTAGGCGAATGATTACAATTTTGCAGATTAACACTGGAGTGATAAATGATCAGATGGTCATGTACAGGTAGAGATATTGGTGTGCAAAAGAGCAGAAAAGTAAATAAATACAAACAGTATGGGGATGAGGTAGGTGAAAATGGGTGGGCTATTTACCAATAGACTATGTACAGCTGCAGCGATCGGTTAGCTGCTCAGATAGCTGATGTTTGAAGTTGGTGAGGGAGATAAAAGTCTCCAATTTCAGCGATTTTTGCAATTTGTTCCAGTCACAGGCAGCAGAGTACTGGAACGAAAGGCGGCCAAATGAGGTGTTGGCTTTAGGGATGATCAGTGAGATACACCTGCTGGAGCGCGTGCTACGGATGGGTGTTGCCATCATGACCAGTGAACTGAGATAAGGCGGAGCTTTACCTAGCATGGACTTGTAGATGACCTGGAGCCAGTGGGTCTGGCGACGAATATGTAGCGAGGGCCAGCCGACTAGAGCATACAAGTCGCAGTGGTGGGTGGTATAAGGTGCTTTAGTGACAAAACGGATGGCACTGTGATAGACTGCATCCAGTTTGCTGAGTAGAGTGTTGGAAGCCATTTTGTAGATGACATCGCCGAAGTCGAGGATTGGTAGGATAGTCAGTTTTACTAGGGTAAGCTTGGCGGCGTGAGTGAAGGAGGCTTTGTTGCGGAATAGAAAGCCGACTCTTGATTTGATTTTCGATTGGAGATGTTTGATATGAGTCTGGAAGGAGAGTTTGCAGTCTAGCCAGACACCTAGGTACTTATAGATGTCCACATATTCAAGGTCAGAACCATCCAGGGTGGTGATGCTAGTCGGGCATGCGGGTGCAGGCAGCGATCGGTTGAAAAGCATGCATTTGGTTTTACTAGCGTTTAAGAGCAGTTGGAGGCCACGGAAGGAGTGTTGTATGGCATTGAAGCTCGTTTGGAGGTTAGATAGCACAGTGTCCAATGACGGGCCGAAAGTATATAGAATGGTGTCGTCTGCGTAGAGGTGGATCAGGGAATCGCCCGCAGCAAGAGCAACATCATTGATGTATACAGAGAAAAGAGTCGGCCCGAGAATTGAACCCTGTGGCACCCCCATAGAGACTGCCAGAGGACCGGACAGCATGCCCTCTGATTTGACACACTGAACTCTGTCTGCAAAGTAATTGGTGAACCAGGCAAGGCAGTCATCCGAAAAACCGAGGCTACTGAGTCTGCCGATTAGTATATGGTGATTGACAGAGTCGAAAGCCTTGGCAAGGTCGATGAAGACGGCTGCACAGTACTGTCTTTTATCGATGGCGGTTATGATATCGTTTAGTACCTTGAGTGTGGCTGAGGTGCACCCGTGACCGGCTCGGAAACCAGATTGCACAGCGGAGAAGGTACGGTGGGATTCGAGATGGTCAGTGACCTGTTTGTTGACTTGGCTTTCGAAGACCTTAGATAGGCAGGGCAGGATGGATATAGGTCTGTAACAGTTTGGGTCCAGGGTGTCTCCCCCTTTGAAGAGGGGGATGACTGCGGCAGCTTTCCAATCCTTGGGGATCTCAGACGATATGAAAGAGAGGTTGAACAGGCTGGTAATAGGGGTTGCGACAATGGCGGCGGATAGTTTCAGAAATAGAGGGTCCAGATTGTCAAGCCCAGCTGATTTGTACGGGTCCAGGTTTTGCAGCTCTTTCAGAACATCTGCTATCTGGATTTGGGTAAAGGAGAACCTGGAGAGGCTTGGGCGAGGAGCTGCGGGGGGGGCGGAGCTGTTGGCCGAGGTTGGAGTAGCCAGGCGGAAGGCATGGCCAGCAGTAGACTGCAACTCCTCCCCCTTTGGCAGTTCTATCTTGACGGAAGATGTTATAGTTGGGTATGGAGATTTTTGGTGGCCTTCCTGAGCCATGATTCAGACACAGCAAGGACATCAGGGTTAGCAGAGTGTGCTAAAGCAGTGAGTAAAACAAACTTAGGGAGGAGGCTTCTGATGTTGACATGCATGAAACCAAGGCTTTTTCGATCACAGAAGTCAACAAATGAGGGTGCCTGGGGACATGCAGGGCCTGAGTTTACCTCCACATCACCCGCGGAACAGAGAAGGAGTAGTATGAGGGTGCGGCTAAAGGCTATCAAAACTGGTCGCCTAGAGCGTTGGGGACAGAGAATAAGAGGAGCAGGTTTCTGGGCATGGTAGAATATATTCAGGGCATAATGCGCAGACAGGGGTATGGTGGGGTGCGGGTACAGCGGAGGTAAGCCCAGGCACTGGGTTAAAGTAACATATCCATGGCCACATTTTGAGGTTGGCCTAATGTAACTATAAATGGCTTCTTATGTAATCATATAAAGCTTGCAAAGGTCACAGGTCTGTGGAAGTCTTCACAATTGCTTTAATAATCTGTGCAGGATCTTAAACATTATTGATAACTTGCGCTATGTACTTTAAATGTACTCTCAACTGCAATCCAGGTCATTTGGTTGCGCTATTTGATGAAGCACAGTTAAATTGTTGTATAAACGAACAATATATCTGACACTGTATTTGAACTTTACTGTGCTTTAAAATGGTTGAATGCACAGTGATAACACATTCTGTTGATAACTAAACCAAAAATCCAACATTGTTTTTCTATTGGAATTTGGTTGTGCTTTTAGATCAGATTTGTCAAACATATTCCCACGAGGGGGTCCAATCCGGCCCACACGTGGTTTAAGTTTTAAAAAAACTCACTCAGGATTCTTTTAAATAATTAAAACCAAATTGAAACTGTGTAGAAATTATAATGGACCTATATTCATAGAGTTTATTTTCATGGGGAAGGGAGACGTAAATTAGGGCTGGTTCATCAGAGTTAGACACAGTCTGTCCTTTTTAGAGTCAAGGGAGTCAAGTTACTTATGTGCCCTGATTTGAGGCCCTTCAGAAGGCTTCTAGCCACCTCACTCAGTTCACTATGGTGTCTGAATAAAGTCAAGTATCTCCTTACTACTAAAACTGGTATTTTTCTTTCTCTCCTGTGCTCTCCCTCTCTCTTTGTATCTCCTTACTACTAAAACTGGTTATTCATTCATAACAAAGATGTTATTTTTATTACGTTTGCAATTGCAACAAATAATCTGCTCAGACCCCAACCAAGGAACATCAAAAGTCGTGCTATAAATTCACAGACAACACAAAGATTCCTTGATGTCCTTCCAGATTCCCTCTGTCTACCCATGGACGCCAGAGGACAAAAATCAGTTAACCACCTAACTGGTAAAAACAGAATGTATAAAATAAAAAAACAGACACCTTATTCACATAAGTATTCAGACCCTTTGCTGTGAGACTCGAAATTGAGCTCAGGTGCATCCTGTTTCCATTGATCATCCTTGAGATGTTTCTACAACTTCATTGGAGACCATCTGTGGTAATTTAAATTGATTGGACATGATTTGGAAAGGCACACACCTGTCTATATAAGTCCCACAGTTGACAGTGCATGTCAAAGCATAAACCAAGCCATGAGAGCTCAGAGACAGGATTGTGTTGAGGCGCCCATCTGGGGAAGGGCACCAAAACATTTTTGTAGCACTGAAGGTCCCCAAGAACACAGTGGCCTCCATCAATCTTAAATGGAAGAAATTTGGTCGCCTGGCCAAACTGAGCTATCGGGGGAGAAGGGCCTTGGTCAGGGAGGTGACCAAGAACCCACTGGTCCCTCTGATACAGCTCCAGAGTTCCTCTGTGGAGATGCGAGAACCTTCCAGAAGGACAACCACCTCTGCAGCATTCCACCAATCAAGCCTTTTATGGTAGAGTGGCTAGACAGAAGCCACTCCTCAGTAAATGGCATTTGATGAATACCTGCTCCAGAGCGCTCAGGACCTCAGACTGGGGCGAAGGTTCACCTTCCAAAAGGACAATGACCCTAAGCACACAGCCAAGACAATGCAGGAGTGGTTTTGGGTCAAGTCTCTGAATGTCCTTGAGTGGCCCAACTAGAGCCCGGACTTAAACCCGATTGAACGTCTCTGGAGAGACCTGAAAATAACTGTGCAGCAATGCTCCCCATCCAACCTGACAGAGCTTGAGAGGAATTCTATAAACCTGTTTTTGATTTGTCATTATGGGGTATTGTGTGTAGGTTGATGAGGTGAACTAACTATTTAATCAATTTTAGAATCCGGCTGTAATGTACAAATATGTGGAAAAAGTCAAAGGGTCTGAATACTTTTAGGGGAATTATTTGTTGGGGTAACATGAATTGAAAGAGCAGTGTCTTCTTTCATTTACTTCTGCCAATTCAAAGTCTATTTGGTTGTGAATCGTCCTTATTATGCTGTACCACATTTTGGTGAGCTTGAGAAACCTTTGTTCTTTTTGTTTTGTTTTCCTTTGTTTTGTTTTCCTTTGTTTTGTTTTCCTTTGAGTGTAGCCTATGATAGAAACTTTGCTGCTTGGTTGACAATGCACTTTTCCAACAGAGAGAAGCAGATATGTGGCTAAATATAGTATGTTGATGTGCCATTTTTGTTCCACTTGACCTGTTAAAAGGTAAGTTCAAAGCCGCATAGTGAACATGGATGGACCAGTTCATTATGGTGAAACCCCAAATATTATCTATATTTTATATGATCAGATATCAACATAACTCTTGACAAAGATTACAATTACAGTAACGTTTGTTCTACAGACTACATATACTGTATAAAAATTGAATGACAAATGTTGTGAAATTTTTTGTACTTTTTCAATTGTATGACTGTCATTTGGGAAAGGATTTCATTTCAAACTATTTTCAAGACTCTAAATCAGAGCTCATACCGTATTTTCGCTGATTACATCATCTTTTTTCTTTCCTTTTTATACAACAAAAGGACTGACACAGCTATCACCTGTCACTAGACCCAGCCCTGTTTTTATTCCTGAGAAAGCAAATATGTTCAATGACGATGAGGACATGTATTGGTTCATTTCAAGAGGAAAAACCTCAGAATGTATCTTATCAGTTGATCAAATACAGTTTGTTTGTACAATTGAGAGTTATTTTTTTAAATAATGAGAGTTGACTACTATAGCACAACAGTAGGCAATAATCCTATTCAAGAGTTAGTTGTTCGGCTATGAGAGAGGAGTTTTGCAAGTCATTGTATATGTTTTTCAAGTCTGAAATAGTTCAATGTACACTACCGTTCATAACATAACATAATAAACGGCTCTCTATCCACCGGATGTGTACCAAACTCACTAAAAGTGGCAGTAATAAAGCCTCTCTTGAAAAAGCCAAACCTTGACCCAGAAAATATAAAAAACTATCGGCCTATATCGAATCTTCCATTCCTCTCAAACATTTTAGAAAAGGCTGTTGCGCAGCAACTCACTGCCTTCCTGAAGACAAACAATGTATATGAAATGCTTCAGTCTGGTTTTAGACCCCATCATAGCACTGAGACTGCACTTGTGAAGGTGGTAAATTACCTTTTAATGGCATCAGACCCCGAGGCTCTGCATCTGTCCTCGTGCTCCTAGACCTTAGTGCTGCTTTTGATACCATCGATCACCACATTCTTTTGGAGAGATTGGAAACCCAAATTGGTCTACACGGACAAGTTCTGGCCTGGTTTAGAACTTATCTGTCAGAAAGATATCAGTTTGTCTCTGTGAATGGTTTGTCCTCTGACAAATCAACTGTAAATTTCGGTGTTCCTCAAGGTTCCGTTTTAGGACCACTATTGTTTTCACTATATATTTTACCTCTTGGGGATATCATTCGAAAACATAATGTTAACTTTCACTGCTATGCGGATGACACACAGCTCTACATTTCAATGAAACATGGCGAAGCCCCAAAATTGCCCTCGCTAGAAGCATGTGTTTCAGACATAAGGAAGTGGATGGCTGCAAACTTTCTACTTTTAAACTCGGACAGAACAGAGATGCTTGTTCTAGGTCCCAAGAAACAAAAGAGATCTTCTGTTGAATCTGACAATTAATCTTAATGGTTGTAAAGTCGTCTCAAATAAAACTTTGAAGGACCTCGGCGTTACTCTGGACCCTGATCTCTCTTTTGAAGAACATATCAAGACTGTTTCAAGGACAGCTTTTTTCCATCTACGTATTATACTAACCTAATGGTATTTGGTTGAGAAAACACAGTGCTTGTGTAAACCTATACTACTGTTCAAAAGTTTGGGGAAATTTAGAAATGTCCTTGTTTCCATGAAAACATACATGAAATTAGTTGCAAAATGAATAGGAAATATAGTCAAGATGTTGACAAGGTTATAAATAATGATTTTTAATTTGAATAATAATTGTGTTCTTCAAACTTTGCTTTCGTAAAAGAATCCTCCATTTGCAGCAATTACAGCCTTGCAGATCTTTGGCATTCTAGTTGTCAATTTGTTGAGGTAATCTGTTGAGATTTCACCCCATGCTTCCCAAAGCACCTCCCACAAGTTGGATTGGCTTGATGGGCACTTCTTACGTATCATAAGGTCAAGCTGCTCCCACAACAGCTCAATAGGGTTCAGATCTGGTGACTGTGCTGGCTACTCCATTATAGACAGAATGCAAGCTGACTGCTTCTTCCCTAAATAGTTCTTGCATAGTTTGGAGCTGTGCTTTAGGTCAGTGTCCTGTTTTAGGAGGAAATTGACTCCAATTAAACGCCATCCACAGGGTATGGCATGGCGTTGCAAAATGGAGATATAGCCTTCCTTTTTCAATATCCCATTCACCTGTACAAATCTCCCACTTTACCACCACCAAAGCACCCCCAGACCATCACGTTGCCTCCACCATCCTTGACAGATGGCGTCAAGCACTCCTCCAGCATCTTTTCATTTTCTCTGCGTCTCACGAATGTTCTTCTTTGTGATCCGAACAGCTCAAAACTTAGATTTGTCTGTCCATTACACTTTTTTTCTCCAATCTTCCTCTGTCCAGTGTCTGTGTTCTTTTTCCCATCTTAATCTTTTACTTTTATTGGCCAGTCTGAGATATGGCTTTTTCTTTGCAACTCTGCCTAGAAGGACAGCATCCCGGAGTCGCCTTTTCACAGTTGACATTGAGACTGGTGTTTTGCAGGTACTATTTAATGAAGCTGCCAGTTGAGGACTTCTGCAACGTCTGTTTCTCAAACTAGACACTCTAATGTACTTGTCTTCTTGCTCAGTTGTGCACCGGGGCCTCCCACTGCGCTTTCTATTCTGGTCAGAGACAGTTTGCGCTGTTTTATGAAGGGAGTAGTACACTGTGTTGTACGAGATCTTCAGATTCTTGACAATTTCTCGCATGGAATAGCCTTCATTTCCTAGAACAAGAATAGACTGACGAGTTTCAGAAGAAAGTTATTTGTTTCTGGCCATTTTGAGCCTGTAATTGAACCAAACCCCCAACTACATTACTGCTACTCTCTGTTCATCATATATGCATAGTCACTTTAACCATATCTACATGTACATACTACCTCAATCAGCCTGACTAACCGGTGTCTGTATGTATCCTCGCTACTGTATATAGCCTATATAGTCTTTTTACAGTTGTTTGATTTCTTTACTTACCTATTGTTCACCCAATACGTTTTTGCACTATTGGTTAGAGCCTGTAAGTAAGCATTTCACTATAAGGTCTACACCGGTTGTATTCGGCGCACGTGACAAATAAACTTTTTGATTTGATTTGCATAATTCACTTTAATAACTCTACCTACATGTATATACAGTATATTACCTCAATTACCTTGACTAACCGGTGCCCCCACACATTGACTCTGTACCGGTACCCCCTGTATATAGCCTCGATATTGTTATTTTACCGCTGCTCTTTAATTATTTGTTATTTTTTGGGGAAATGTCTCTTAAAACTGCATTGTTGGTTAAGGGCTTGTAAGTAAGCATTTCACTGTAAGGTCTACACCGGTTGTATTCGGCGCATGTGACAAATCAAATTTGATTTGATGCTCCAGATACTCAACTAGTGTAAAGAAGGCCAGTTTTATTGCTTCTTCAATCAGAACAACAGATTTCAGCAAAAGGGTTTTCTAATGTTCAATTAGCCTTTTAAAAGGATAAACTTGGTTTAGCTAACACAACGTGCCATTGGAACACAGGAGTGATGGTTGCTGATAATGGGCCTCTGTATGCCTATGTAGATATTCTATTAAAAATCAGCCATTTCCAGTTACAGTAGTCATTTACAACATTAATAATGTTGACACTGTATTTCCGATCAATTTGATGTTTTCTTTAAAAAACAAGGACATTTCTAAGTGACCCCCTCCCTTTTGAACGGTAGTGTACATTGAACTATTTCAGACTTGAAAAACATATACAATGACTTGCAAAACTCCTCTCTCATAGCCGAACAACTAACTCTTGAATAGGATTATTGCCTACTGTTGTGCTATAGTAGTCAACTCTCATTATTTAAAAAAATAACTCTCAATTGTACAAACAAACTGTATTTGATCAACTGATAAGATACATTCTGAGGTTTTTCCTCTTGAAATGAACCAATACATGTCCTCATCGTCATTGAACATATTTGCTTTCTCAGGAATAAAAACAGGGCTGGGTCTAGTGATAGGTGATAGCTGTGTCAGTCCTTTTGTTGTAAGAAAAAGGAAAGAAAAAATATGATGTAATCAGCGAAAATACGGTATGAGCTCTGATTTAGAGTCTTGAAAATAGTTTGAAATGAAATCCTTTCCCAAATGACAGTAATACAATTGGGGCGGCAGGGTAGCCTAGTGGTTAGAGCGTTGGACTAGTAACCGGAAGGTTGTGAGTTCAAACCCCCGAGCTGACAAGGTACAAATCTGTCGTTCTGCCCCTGAACAGGCAGTTAACCCACTGTTCCCAGGCCGTCATTGAAAATAAGAATGTGTTCTTAACTGACTTGCCTGGTAAAATAAAAAAAATTGGAAAAGTACAAAAAATTTCACAACATTTGTCATTCAGTTTTTATACAGTATATGTAGTCTGTAGAACAAACGTTACTGTAATTGTAATCTTTGTCAAGAGTTATGTTGATATCTGATCATATAAAATATAGATAATATTTGGGGTTTCACCATAATGAACTGGTCCATCCATGTTCACTATGCGGCTTTGAACTTACCTTTTAACAGGTCAAGTGGAACAAAAATGGCACATCAACATACTATATTTAGCCACATATCTGCTTCTCTCTGTTGGAAAAGTGCATTGTCAACCAAGCAGCAAAGTTTCTATCATAGGCTACACTCAAAGGAAAACAAAACAAAGGAAAACAAAACAAAGGAAAACAAAACAAAAAGAACAAAGGTTTCTCAAGCTCACCAAAATGTGGTACAGCATAATAAGGACGATTCACAACCAAATAGACTTTGAATTGGCAGAAGTAAATGAAAGAAGACACTGCTCTTTCAATTCATGTTACCCCAACAAATAATTCCCCTAAAAGTATTCAGACCCTTTGACTTTTTCCACATATTTGTACATTACAGCCGGATTCTAAAATTGATTAAATAGTTAGTTCACCTCATCAACCTACACACAATACCCCATAATGACAAATCAAAAACAGGTTTATAGAATTCCTCTCAAGCTCTGTCAGGTTGGATGGGGAGCATTGCTGCACAGTTATTTTCAGGTCTCTCCAGAGACGTTCAATCGGGTTTAAGTCCGGGCTCTAGTTGGGCCACTCAAGGACATTCAGAGACTTGACCCAAAACCACTCCTGCATTGTCTTGGCTGTGTGCTTAGGGTCATTGTCCTTTTGGAAGGTGAACCTTCGCCCCAGTCTGAGGTCCTGAGCGCTCTGGAGCAGGTATTCATCAAATGCCATTTACTGAGGAGTGGCTTCCGTCTAGCCACTCTACCATAAAAGGCTTGATTGGTGGAATGCTGCAGAGATGGTTGTCCTTCTGGAAGGTTCTCGCATCTCCACAGAGGAACTCTGGAGCTGTATCAGAGGGACCAGTGGGTTCTTGGTCACCTCCCTGACCAAGGCCCTTCTCCCCCGATAGCTCAGTTTGGCCAGGCGACCAAATTTCTTCCATTTAAGATTGATGGAGGCCACTGTGTTCTTGGGGACCTTCAGTGCTACAAAAATGTTTTGGTGCCCTTCCCCAGATGGGCGCCTCAACACAATCCTGTCTCTGAGCTCTCATGGCTTGGTTTATGCTTTGACATGCACTGTCAACTGTGGGACTTATATAGACAGATGTGTGCCTTTCCAAATCATGTCCAATCAATTTAAATTACCACAGATGGTCTCCAATGAAGTTGTAGAAACATCTCAAGGATGATCAATGGAAACAGGATGCACCTGAGCTCAATTTCGAGTCTCACAGCAAAGGGTCTGAATACTTATGTGAATAAGGTGTCTGTTTTTTTATTTTATAAATTCACCCAAAAAAATTGAAACCTGTTTTTGATTTGTTATTATGGGGTAGTGTGTAGATTGCTGAGGATTTTTTTATTTAATAAATTTTAGAATAAGGCTTTAACGTAACAAAATGTGGAAAAAGTCAAGGGGTCTGAATACTTTCTGAAAGGAACTGTATACCATTATTATACCATTACTATCAGCCAAATCTGATTATCATTTTCACACATACTAGGTGCTGCCATTATGATTGATAAAACAATGGTTTATATATGTAAAGTTAGCAGACATGAGTGCAAACAAGTGAAAATAAAGTGGTGACCTTGAAAACATCTGACCTATAAAACATCTGTTCTTTAAAACGTATTTGAAGGTTTTTGTCTATTCACAGTTTGCACAATTCTCAAAACAATAAAAACATGACACAAAAAACACTATTAGAACATATATTGTACATATATACAGTTGAAGTCGGAAGATTACATACACCTTAGCCAAATACATTTAAACTCAGTTTTTCACAATTCCTGATATTTAATTCTAGTAACAATTCCCTGTTTTAGGTCAGTTAGCATCACCACTTTATTTTACGAACGTGAAATGTCAGAATAATAATAGAGAGAATGATTTACTTCAGCTTTAATTTCTTTCATCACATTCCCAGTGGGTCAGACGTTAACATACACTCAATTAGTAGTTGGTAGCATTGTCTTTCAATTGTTTAACTTGGGTCAAATGTGTCAGGGAGCCTTCCACAAGCTTCCCACAATAAGTTGGGTGAATTTTGGCCCATTCGTTCTATATGATTGAGGTCAGGGCTTTGTGATGGACACTACCTTGACTTTGTTGTCCTTAAGCCATTTTGACACAACGTTGGTAGTATGCTTGGGGTCATTGTCCATTTGGAAGACCCATTTGCGACCAAGCGTTAACTTCCTGACTGAAGTCTTGAGATGTTGCTTCAATATATTCACATAATTTTCCTCCTCATGACGCCATCTATTTTGTGAAGTGCACCAGTACCTCCTGCACCCTCACAACATGATGCTGCCACTCCCGTGCTTCACGGTTGGGATGGTGTTCTTTGGCTTGCAAGCTACCCCCTTTTCCCTCCAACATAATGATGGTCATTATGGCCAAACAGTTCTATTTTTGTTTCATCAGACTCCAAAAAGTATGATCTTTGTCCCCATGTGCAGTTGCAAACCGTAGTTTGGCTTTTTTATGGCGGTTTCGGAGCAGTGGCTTCTTCCTTGCTGAGCGGCCTTTCAGGTTATTTCGATATAGGACTCGTTTTACTGTGGATATAGATAATATATGTACCTGTTTCCTCCAGCTTTTTCACAAGGTCCTTTGCTGTTGTTCTGGGATTGATTTGCAACTTTTGCACCAAAGTACGTTCATCTCTAGGAGACAGAATGCGTTTCCTTCCTGAGTGGTATGACGGCTGCATGGTCCCATGGTGTTTATACTTGCGTACTATTGTTTGTACAGATGAACGTGGTACTTCAGGCATTTGGAAATTGCTCCCAAGGATGAACCAGACTTGTGGAGGTCTATAATGTTTTTCTGAGGTCTTGGCTTATTTATTTTGATTTTCCCACAATGTCAAGCAGAGGCACTGAGTTTGAAGGTAGGCCCTGAAGTACATCCACAGGTACACCTCCGATTGACTCAAATAATGTCAATTAGTCTATCAGAAGCTTCTAATGCCATGACATCACTTTCTGTAATTTTGCAAGCTGTTTAAAGGCACAGTCAATTTAGTGTATGTAAACTTCTGACCCACTGGAATTGCGATACAGTGAATTCTAAGTGAAATGATCTGCCTGTAAACAATTGTTGGAAAATTTGTTGTGTCATGCACAAAGTAGATGTCCTAACCGACTTGCCAAAACTACAGTTTGTTAACAAGACATTTGTGGAGTGGTTGAAAAACGAGTTTTAATGACTCCAACCTAAGTGTATGTAAACGTCCGACTTCAAATGTATATATAAAAATAACAAAGCTCCACTTTAACACTGCAATTGGCATGTTCTTTGAGAGCTGTTGAGAGGGGTGTCACAACATTGCATCAGTAAACTATTTTCCAGTGTGTGGGCTGTTCACACTCCTTCTCGCTGTCCCCACAGAAGCGGTTGTAGGTAGTTTTGGGGTCGAATCCCAGAATCTCTCTCTCCTCGTGGATCCGGAAAGAAAAGGTCGACACAGATGTTCCGATAAAATACCTGGGAAATGGGAGGGCGATAGAGGGAATTCAATTCAATGCAACTATATCTATCCCACCAGGGGCAATTAAGAAAGACTTCAACACATGAAAAACAGTATACAATAGACTTCACATTCCTCATCACCCCATACAGTACACAACAGGCTAATAATATTGATTTAAATGCAGTGCAAATATTCTAAAGTGCAGTAGAAGTGTAATGATGTGTTTAACACTCCAGTACTGCAATAGATTTCTAGTGGTGTGATCCAGAACCTAACGTGACTGGAATGCACCCTCAGACCATGTGATTATAAGGGACAATGGCTTTCAGGTCCATATGTGGGTCTGACGTACACAGGTGACAAAGACAACTATTGTACCATATGATCTGTTAGTTCAGTTGAAAATATTTACTTAATTTTAACAGCAGAATCTTAGACAACATAGAGTACAATATATATACAGTATGTCTGAAGTACAGAGTCTTATCATGAACACCTAGATCTGCCATCTCACATTTAAAATGGGATACAAAAACTTCAATGATCTTAGCTTACTCCTTCAAGTGTATTTAAATGATTCTGTTTATCCCTCTATCATGGGTGGCTTATTACATTTAAACATTTTGATGTCGAGTAATGATGATGTAAAGCAAACCTCAAATATTTTAAGGAAATGTTTCGGACTATTTTTACACTGCTCTGACAATCGAATTCCCTTTACAGACATTTGATAAAAATATGATCTTAAAGGAAACTTACAGCCTAATAAAATAATTATAATACTGTAAGTGGTATCACATGACCCACTATCCTACAGAACGTGAGGGTAACAAAAGCTGTTTAACTACAGTATGCTCGTGTGCACTTCAACAAAAGAAAAGTACAAGAATGTCTGCATCATGTGTACTTGTCACAGCTCCCCACCCTCAGTCTGCACACATTGTGCAACACTTTCTTTCAACTGAGTGGTGGAACATAGAAGCATTCATTGTGAGGAGAGCTGTACCTGGCATGTGCGCAGATCCATTGGTCGACGATAGCCACGCCCCCGTCCTTGAGTAGTTCCAGGTCCTCCCAGGTGGGTTCAAAGCGTGTAATCTCTGGTAATATCCTCTTCAGCTCCTCCAGCTCTGCACAAGACAGACAGATGCCTCATCAGGAACACACTGGCCTTAGAGCCATACTCTGACTGGCCCTATTGTCTAGATCTAGAGATTAGATTAGAAAAGTGTATTGAAGTGTCACTCCACAATGACACAATAATACAAAAACGACAACTCAAATTTTGTTTTGAGACACTAAAAAACAATCATAGTCAAACATGGTACCGGCGGTATCTACTGTATAATACATTATATCATACACATGTAAGCATTATCAAAAAACAAAGTACAGTAGAAAAATGACAATTAGTCATTTATAAAGAAACATCCCTGTTGGGGGATAAGGTGGCAGGCTTTGGCACAGGCATTTACATTATTGTTACCTGATAAAATTTCACACGATTTGTTATTTTCATCGAGACCGTTAAAATTAGAATTTTGTCTGGAGAGCTGACGAAAAAGACAATCCTTAATGTCATTGTATAACCCACAGACACTCTGTAACGGTTGTCGTCCAGAGAAAGAGAGGAGGACCAATGTGCAGCGTGGTAAGTGTTCATATTTTTAATAAAATAACTGAACAAAACAACAAAAACGACAAACGAACAGTCCTGTAAGGTGATGAAAAACACTAAACAGAAAATAATCACCCACAAAACACAGGTGGGAAAAGGCTACCTAAGTATGATTCTCAATCAGAGACAACGATCGACAGCTGCCTCTGATTGAGAACCATACCAGGCCAAACACTGAAATACAACATAGAAAAAGAACAGACTACCCACCCCAACTCACGCCCTGACCAAACTAACACAAAGACATAATAAAGGAACTAAGGTCAGAACGTGACACTCTCTGTGGAGTAGGCTACAGACAGCATAAACCTGCCAAACTTCTACTGGGTTATACGGTTGGGGTCAATTCCATTTCAAAAGTCAACTGAAATTCTAATTCCTAACACAATTATTTTGTTATTTTCTTAGGGTTGCAAATATGAATGGCTTTATTTTCAACTTATTTATTTTGCATTCAACATCAATCAATGGCACCAAAGTACAACTGTACCTTCCTCATCTGCGTCAGTAGCAACAAAGACTCTGTCTAGTTTCTTTTTCTTCATGAGGTCCCTGATCTTCTTGACAGCTCCTTTGAGGCTGGGCACATCCTCTCTGTGACCCCAGATAAAATCCTTCCTTCTCAGGTGGACACCCAGGTACGGCCCCCCTCTGGCAGAACCCAGCTTATTCTGAGTTTACACACAGAAATTAATAACACGTCAAACCATTCATGCCCAATTAAAAGTACCCACTAATAGCAAAACAGAACTATTCTTAGCTTAAGACATCCCCCCCCCCCCATTTTTCCCACACAGTACATGTTGCTAGTGCAACAAGTAATCAATGTGGATAGATAAATACATGTAATTTAAATGTGCGAGGTGTGTATGTATGTGAAAAGGTCTGAAAACCTTAATGCGAGTCCAGTCCTCATTGTATACGGTCTGGTCCTGCTCATCTGTGGAGTTCAGGTACTTTGCACGGAACTCGTCCCCTAGGAGACGCAGGTGTTTGGAAAAGACCATACTGCGGCGAGTCTACAGAGGAGAAGACACAAAAAGACTTAGACAAAATGGAGGAGTGTTAAACAAATCAGGAAAGAACTATTCACAACTCTGCATTAAAGTAACTATCCAGTGTTACCAGATTTCTATGAAATATGACCTATAATTAATTACAATATACAGTTGAAGTCGGAAATTTACATACACCTTAGCCAAATACATTTAAACTCAAAATTAAATTGCTGACATTTAAACCTAGTAAAAATTCCCTGTCAGTTAGGATCACCCGGTCAGTTAGGATCACCACTTTATTTTAAGAAAGTGAAATGTCAGAATAATAGTAGAGAGAATGATTTATTTCAGCTTTAATTTCTATCATCACAATCCCAGTGGGTCAGAAGTTTACATACACTCAATTAGTATTTGGTAGCATTGCCTTTCAATTGTTTAACTTGGGTCAAATGCGTCGGGTAGCCTTCAACAAGCTTCCCACAATAAGTTGGGTGAATTTTGGCCCATCCATCCTGACAGAGCTGGTGTAACTGAGTCAGGTTTGTAGGCCTCCTTGCTCGCACACGCCTTATCAGTTCTTCCCACAAATTTTCTATGGGATTGAGGTCAGGGCTTTGTGATGGACACTCCAAAACCTTGACTTTAATGTCCTTAAGCCATTTCGCTACAATTTTGGAAGTATGATTGGGGTCATTGTCCATTTGGAAGACCCATTTGCAACCAAGCTTTAACTTCCTGACTGAAGTCTTGAGATGTTGCTTCAATACAGTGCCTTGCGAAAGTATTCGGCCCCCTTGAACTTTGCGACCTTTTGCCACATTTCAGGCTTCAAACATAAAGATATAAAACTGTATTTTTTTGTGAAGAATCAACAACAAGTGGGACACAATCATGAAGTGGAACGACATTTATTGGATATTTCAAACTTTTTTAACAAATCAAAAACTGAAAGATTGGGCGTGCAAAATTATTCAGCCCCCTTAAGTTAATACTTTGTAGTGCCACCTTTTGCTGCGATTACAGCAGTAAGTCGCTTGGGGTATATCTCTATCAGTTTTGCACATCGAGAGGCTGACATTTTTTCCCATTCCTCCTTGCAAAACAGCTCGAGCTCAGTGAGGTTGGATGGAGAGCATTTGTGAACAGCAGTTTTCAGTTCTTTCCACAGATTCTCGATTGGATTCAGGTCTGGACTTGCGAAAGTATTTCGGCCCCCTTGAACTTTGCAACCTTTTGCCACATTTCAGGCTTCAAACATAAAGATATAAAAAATATATATTCAGCCCCTTTACTTTCGGTGCAGCAAACTCTCTCCAGAAGTTCAGTGAGGATCTCTGAATGATCCAATGTTGACCTAAATGACTAATGATGATAAATACAATCCACCTGTGTGTAATCAAGTCTCCGTATAAATGCACCTGCACTGTGATAGTCTCAGAGGTCCGTTAAAAGCGCAGAGAGCATCATGAAGAACAAGGAACACACCAGGCAGGTCCGAGATACTGTTGTGAAGAAGTTTAAAGCCGGATTTGGATACAAAAAGATTTCCCAAGCTTTAAACATCCCAAGGAGCACTGTGCAAGCGATAATATTGAAATGGAAGGAGTATCAGACCACTGCAAATCTACCAAGACCTGGCCGTCCCTCTAAACTTTCAGCTCATACAAGGAGAAGACTGATCAGAGATGCAGCCAGGAGGCCCATGATCACTCTGGATGAACTGCTGAGATCTACAGCTGAGGTGGGAGACTCTGTCCATAGGACAACAATCAGTCGTATATTGCACAAATCTGGCCTTTATGGAAGAGTGGCAAGAAGAAAGCCATTTCTTAAAGATATCCATAAAAAGTGTCGTTTAAAGTTTGCCACAAGCCACCTGGGAGACACACCAAACATGTGGAAGAAGGTGCTCTGGTCAGATGAAACCAAAATTGAACTTTTTGGCAACAATGCAAAACGTTATGTTTGGTGTAAAAGCAACACAGCTCATCACCCTGAACACACCATCCCCACTGTCAAACATGGTGGTGGCAGCATCATGGTTTGGACCTGCTTTTCTTCAGCAGGGACAGGGAAGATGGTTAAAATTGATGGGAAGATGGATGGAGCCAAATACAGGACCATACTGGAAGAAAACCTGATGGAGTCTGCAAAAGACCTGAGACTGGGACGGAGATTTGTCTTCCAACAAGACAATGATCCAAAACATAAAGCAAAATCTACAATGGAATGGTTCAAAAATAAACATATCCAGGTGTTAGAATGGCCAAGTCAAAGTCCAGACCTGAATCCAATCGAGAATCTGTGGAAAGAACTGAAAACTGCTGTTCACAAATGCTCTCCATCCAACCTCACTGAGCTCGAGCTGTTTTGCAAGGAGGAATGGGAAAAAATGTCAGTCTTTCGATGTGCAAATCTGATAGAGACATACCCCAAGCGACTTACAGCTGTAATCGCAGCAAAAGGTGGCGCTACAAAGTATTAACTTAAGGGGGCTGAATAATTTTGCACGCCCAATTTTTCCGTTTTTGATTTGTTAAAAAAGTTTGAAATATCCAATAAATGTCGTTCCACTTCATGATTGTGTCCCACTTGTTGTTGATTCTTCACAAAAAAATACAGTTTTATATCTTTATGTTTGAAGCCTGAAATGTGGCAAAAGGTCGCAAAGTTCAAGGGGGCCGAATACTTTCGCAAGGCACTGTATGTCATGCAAAGTAGATGTCCTAACCGACTTGCCAAAACTAAAGTTTGTTAACAAGAAATGTGTGGAGTGGTTGAAAAACTAGTTTTAATGACTTCACCCTAAGTGTATGTAAACTTCCGACTTCAACTGTATGATTGTAGGTTGTTAACCATTACCAGACATAGATACATTCTTTACAACTTGACACCAGACTTACATCCCAGTAGTCCTTTCCTGCGTAGTGATCATGGAGGACAGTCTCTGCTTTGTCCAACATCACAGAACTGCGGGGATATGAAAGGAAAGAGCTCCATCAGTGAACAAATGTCCACATCTCATACAGTACATACAACAAATCCAATAAAGACTATGCTGCCAACTCTAGAATATTACTTTTTGTTTTAGTTTAAATAGGAAGTCCACATTAAACCTGTAATAGTGGTATAATTAATACACATCCTTAGACAAGAAGATTAGGATTCAATAATTGTATCTATCTTAGCCAAACAGACATTTATTGACTCACGTTGATGTGATGTTGTTCTGCAGGAGTGGTGCCAGGATGGAGGCATGGCCCTGAGCTGACAGACAAGTGACGTTCACACCCCTGGTTTCCTCATAGCCCCAAAACCATCCTCTAACAGCGGGAAAGGAAGGAGAAGAAAGAGGTGAGACATGCTTTCAAATTAGGGAAAACTGCTCACATCGAACATGACAATTTTATTTATATGAATATAAGTCATACTCACTACACCCACTATACTACTACTACTACTACTACAGCTTGTTCCACTGCCATAAAACATATTTTAATAGCTGAAACAAGTATTTACCTTTGATAATTCAACTTCGCGAGACATAAAAGGTAGGTAAGCACAGATGCCAAACTCATTGTTAGTGTCCACATGCACTAGTCCTATGCATCTTTGGAATGTATTGTGTTGAATGTATTGTGTTCCTATCCATCTCTGAACCTGGTGATTACTGTACCTGTAATAACCCTGTTTGTCTTTGGAGTACAATAACCGTTCAACGCAGGGTCGCTGGTCCACTTTCTCCTCCCATTTCCCGTCAGTCCACCCTTCAGCGTAGTTCTGTAGCACCAGGACCTGTTCAATAAATGGGCCTCCAGACTCTGGAGCCAAAAACACGGAAATATAACATGTTACTTTAAGCCTGAAGGTATAATGTTTTATATCTTCTTATAAGCATGTATAAGCCTTTATAATCATGTATCATTATGCATAAATTATACCTATGGAACAATCCTAAACAGAGGAAAAAAATGGAAATTAGCCAGACGTCAGGGAAAGTCGACCAACCACAAAAACATGGGCATTTACTCAAGTGTCTGAGGGGTGACCAGAACGGTACTCTGATATTTTTCTTTTACAATTGCTTTTCCAGCACGATCCCAGCAACTATGGTGGATACAAAACCAGGCTAGCCGGGTACAGGGACTCGTTTCCAGCTGCGATGTAACTTAAGCATTAAATAAATAAATAAATAAACAAACAAGTTCAATTTGGTTTAAATAATGCAAAAACAAAGTGTTGGAGAAGAAAGTAAAAGTGCAATATGTGTCATGCAAGAAAGCTAACGTTTAAGTTCCTTGCACAGAACATGAGAACATATGAAAGCTGGTGGTTCCTTTTAACATGAGTATTCAATATTTCCAGGTAAGAAGTTTTATGTTGTAGTTATTATAGGAATTATAGGACTATTTCTCTCTATACCATTTGTATTTCATATACAGTGCCTTGCGAAAGTATTCGGCCCCCTTGAACTTTGCGACCTTTTGCCACATTTCAGGCTTCAAACATAAAGATATAAAACTGTATTTTTTTGTGAAGAATCAACAACAAGTGGGACACAATCATGAAGTGGAACGACATTTATTGGATATTTCAAACTTTTTTAACAAATCAAAAACAGAAAAATTGGGCGTGCAAAATTATTCAGCCCCTTTACTTTCAGTGCAGCAAACTCTCTCCAGAAGTTCAGTGAGGATCTCTGAATGATCCAATGTTGACCTAAATGACTAATGATGTTAAATACAATCCACCTGTGTGTAATCAAGTCTCCGTATAAATGCACCTGCACTGTGATAGTCTCAGAGGTCCGTTAAAAGCGCAGAGAGCATCATGAAGAACAAGGAACACACCAGGCAGGTCCGAGATACTGTTGTGAAGAAGTTTAAAGCCGGATTTGGATACAAAAAGATTTCCCAAGCTTTAAACATCCCAAGGAGCACTGTGCAAGCGATAATATTGAAATGGAAGGAGTATCAGACCACTGCAAATCTACCAAGACCTGGCCATCCCTCTAAACTTTCAGCTCATACAAGGAGAAGACTGATCAGAGATGCAGCCAAGAGGCCCATGATCACTCTGGATGAACTGCAGAGATCTACAGCTGAGGTGGGAGACTCTGTCCATAGGACAACAATCAGTCGTATATTGCACAAATCTGGCCTTTATGGAAGAGTGGCAAGAAGAAAGCCATTTCTTAAAGATATCCATAAAAAGTGTTGTTTAAAGTTTGCCACAAGCCACCTGGGAGACACACCAAACATGTGGAAGAAGGTGCTCTGGTCAGATGAAACCAAAATGGAACTTTATGGCAACAATGCAAAACGTTATGTTTGGCGTAAAAGCAACACACACCATCCCCACTGTCAAACATGGTGGTGGCAGCATCATGGTTTGGGCCTGCTTTTCTTCAGCAGGGACAGGGAAGATGGTTCAAATTGATGGGAAGATGGATGGAGCCAAATACAGGACCATTCTGGAAGAAAACCTGATGGAGTCTGCAAAAGACCTGAGACTGGGACGGAGATTTGTCTTCCAACAAGACAATGATCCAAAACATAAAGCAAAATCTACAATGGAATGGTTCCAAAATAAACATATCCAGGTGTTAGAATGGCCAAGTCAAAGTCCAGACCTGAATCCAATCGAGAATCTGTGGAAAGAACTGAAAACTGCTGTTCACAAATGCTCTCCATCCAACCTCACTGAGCTCGAGCTGTTTTGCAAGGAGGAATGGGAAAAAATTTCAGTCTCTCGATGTGCAAAACTGATAGAGACATACCCCATGCGACTTACAGCTGTAATCGCAGCAAAAGGTGGCGCTACAAAGTATTAACTTAAGGGGGCTGAATAATTTTGCACGCCCAATTTTTCCGTTTTTGATTTGTTAAAAAAGTTTGAAATATCCAATAAATGTCGTTCCACTTCATGATTGTGTCCCACTTGTTGTTGATTTTTCACAAAAAAATACAGTTTTATATCTTTATGTTTGAAGCCTGAAATGTGGCAAAAGGTCGCAAAGTTCAAGGGGGCCGAATACTTTCGCAAGGCACTGTACCTTTGACTATTGGATGTTCTTATAGGCACTTTAGTATTGCCAGTGTAACAATTACCTAAAACACAAGGCCAAATATACACTGGAGTTGCTTACCAAGACGACATTGAATGTTGCTGAGTGGCCTAGTTACAGTTTTAACTTAAATCAGCTTGAAAATCTATGGCAAGATTTGAAAATGGCTGTAGAGCAATGACCAACAACCAAATTGACAGAACATTAATGCATTTTTTAAAGAATAAAGGACAAATACTGTACAATCCAGGTGTGCAAAGTTCTTAGAGACTTACCCAGAAAGACTCACAGCTGTAATCGTTGCCAAAAGTGACATGTACTAACATGTATTGACTCAGGGGGTTGAATACTTATCTAATTGACATATAATTGTGTTTGAATGTTAGAATTTTGTGAATATCCTTGACAAATTTTTTTAAACAATTAAATCTACTTCAAGGTGTCAAAAAGAGGAAATACATTTAATGAGAGATATAAGAAAGATCAGGAAACTATGTATTTTTCTTTACATATATTTTCCCATTTATTTTAGGCACTAAACTATCTCCATATACAGTGCATTCTGAAAGTTTTCAGACCCCTTCATTTTTGCCATATAATTTTTTTACGTTACAGCCTTATTATAAATTGATTTTTTAAAATCTTCATCAATCTACACACATTACCCCATAATGACAAAGCAAAAACTGTTTTTTTAGAAACTTTAGCAAATGTATTAAAAATAAAAACTGAAATATTACATTTACATAAGTATTCAGACCCTTTATTCAGTACTTTCATTAAGCACCTTTGGCAGCGATTACAGCCTGGTGTTTTCTTGGTTATGACACTAAAAAGCTTGGCACACCAGTATTTGGGGAGTTTCTCCCATTGTTCACTGCAGATCCTCTCAAGTTCTGGATGGGGAGTGCTGCTGCACAGCTATTTTCAGGTTTCCCCGGAGATGTTCGATCGGGTTCATGTCTGGCTGGGCCACTCAAGGATATTCAGAGACTTGTCCCGAAGCCACTCATTGTTGTCTTGGCTGTGTGCTTAGGGTCGTTGTCCTGTTGGAAGGTGAACCTTTGCCCCAGTCTGAGGTCCGAGCACCCTGGAGCAGGTTTTCATCAAGGATCTCGATCCCTTGATCCTGACTAGTCTCCCAGTCTCTGCAGCTGAAACACATCCACAGAGCATGATGCTGCCACCACCATGCGTCACCGTAGGGATGGTGCCAGGTTTCCTCCAGATGTGACACTTGGCATTCAGGCCAAAGAGTTCAATCTTGGTTTTATCAGACCAGAGAATCTTTTTTCTCATGGTCTGAAATTCCTTTAGGTGCTTTTTGGCAAACTCCAAGCGGGCTGTCATGTGCCTTTTACTGAGGAGGGGCTTCCGACTGGCCACTCCATAAAAGGCCTGAGAGAGGAACTCTGGAGCTCTGTCTGAGTGACCATCAGGTTCTTGGTCAACTACCTGACCAAGGCCCTTCTCCCCTGATTGCTCAGTTTGGCCGGCCGACCACCTCTGGGAAGAGTCTTGGTGGTTCCAAACTTCTTCCATTTAGGAATGATGGAGGCAACTGTGTTTTTGGGGAGCTTCAATGCTGCAGAAACGTTTTGGTACCCTTCCCCAGATCTGTGCCTCAACACAATCCTGTCTCGGAGCTCTACAGACAATTCCTTCGACCTCATGTCTTGGTTTTTGCTCTGACATGCACTGTCATTGTTAAAAACCTGTTTTCATTTTGTAATTATGGAGTATTGTGGATAGATTGATGAGAAGTTCTTTTAAAAACATCCATATTAGAATAAGGCTGTAACGTGACAAAATGTGGAAAAAGGATACACGAATACACTATACTCTCACTAATTTTTGGAACTGGTACAGGGGATCTTCAGACGAGTCTTTTGAGACTTGTGGGCATCCTAGAGCAAAACAACCGAGATGTATACTGAACATATATATAAACCCAACATGTTAGTGCCATTTTTCATGAGCTGAAATCCAAGAAAAGTTCCATAATCACAAAAAGCATATTTCTCTCAAATTATATGCACAAATTAGTTTACAACCCTGTTAGAGATCATTTCTCCTTTACCAAGATAATTCATCCACCAGACAGGTGTGGCATATCAATAAGATGATTAAACAACATGATCATTACACAGGTGCACCTTGTGCTGGGGACAATAAAAGGCCACTCTAAAATGTGTAGTTTTGTCCCACAACACAATGCCACCGATGTCTCAAGCTTTGAGGGAGCAGGCAATTGGCATGCTGACTGCAGGAATGTCCAACAGAGCTGTTGCGAGATAATTTCATGTTAATTTCATTACCATAATCCGCCTCCAATGTAATTTTAGAGCATTTGGCAGTACATCCTAATGGCCTCACAACCGCAGACCATGTGTAAGCCAGCACAGGAGGGGGGGATTGGGGGGGATTGCTGAGGAGTATTTATGTCTGTAATAAAGCCATTTTGTGGGAGAAAACTAACTTTGATTGGCTGGGCCTGGCTGAGTCCTGTGACCATGAGACATCCCAAAAATGGTTCTTCTCACAAAACAATTGTGTTCTTTAGAGTCTCATCCTGCCATAGAGTGGCTTGTAGGCCAAACCGTTCAGACGGTTTTGTGAGAAGACCAATTTTTGGGATGACTCGTGGTCTGACAAACACCACTCTAGCCACTCACCTTTCACCGCAGATGCAGAAGGGCTACATAGGCCCTTCTTTTTTTATTACGTTAAGGGTTAAACCCACTTTGTAACATAACAAAATCTGAAAAAATTCAAGTGGTTTCTGAAGGCACTGCAGCCTATGTATTTTTAAGGCAGTAATCTCGGATTTCATTTGAAAGATTTTATCATTCACTTGTTTGTAACAATTGCAACATTGTATTTGTAGTCAACTTTGTAGTCAAGTTATTAATGAAGGCTCTGGGAAACACATCGACCACTAAAGATACACGGTAAGATGGTTCTAACGATGATTGCTACGAAGGCTCTGGGAAACGAGGCCCAGCTCAGTTCGAATCAGGTCAGCTCTGTAGTGTGGAAAGGGTATGAGACTGCTGAACTCACCAGCTATAAACTCCTCGTACTCTATGACAGGCACGTTGCCCTGCAAGCTGGTGAGGCTGAAGAACTCTCCCCAGGGGATCCTGATCTGGTGGATGTCTGGGCTCTGCCAGTGGTAAAGACGTCCCCAGGGGGGCAGCACCAGCACCCAGTCACTGTGTCTCCTCAGGGTCTTCACCAGGGATGCCATGCGAATGTACACGTCCCGACGAAGGTTGAAACCCTCTGGGGGGTTGATGTCGTAAAGCAGGTACCTGGCAGCATAAAGATATAGAGATAGTATTATATGTTTCATTGTGTTCTATTAGGCTATGCGCCTGGCTGGCAGCCTCATAAACATGAGTTCTGTTGGAGCTAGACACTGCGGTCAAGTGAGCCAATTTCTGTGCGTGAATACATAACACTTTACGGTATCATGTGTTTTCTGGTAGGGAAACTGAGTAGGATGCACTGTCATGCACAGATAGAGACAAGCGCCTTATCAACAATTATTTTGATACGATGCCCATATTATGTCAACTTAAAATATGGGTTAATATAACTGGTTAATCTTTATTACAGTGAACTTTGAGGTAACATTAATCAATTTTAACCCGACTAGTACATCACTAATCCATTGTCATTAACATTCAAAGCATAATATGCCCATATTATGACAGCTACAAGATAAGAAAAACACTAGTTTTCTTTAAATTACAGTGACATTTGATGGATTATAATTACAGTTAAAATGGATGGTAAACATTTTGTAACATGTCTGCCAACAATACATTAGTAATCCATTGTCATTAAAATTGCAACGCATAGCATGCCCACATTATGCCAGCTTCAATACTAGAAAAACTCTAGTTTACTTTATATTGGAGTGAACTTCGATGAATTATAATTTTAAGACAGTCAAATTGGATGTTAAACATTTTGACACGTCTGTACACTTATTAAAAAAATGTTGCCAAAGGAAAGCCATTTTTCACATCTGTAAATCTTAACAAACTTGTTTTTCTCTGAGAATAGACATTTTCCTTAAGGGGATGTACCCCCAATCTACCCTATCACCAGTATTTACATCCACATTTGAAGTAGAGGTTGACCGATTATGATTTTTCAACGGCGATACCGATACGGATTATTGGAGGACCAAAAATAGCTGATACCGATTAATCGGCTGATTTTTAAAATGTATTTGTAATAATGACAATTACAACAATACTGAATGAACACTTATTTTAACTTAATATAATACATCAATAAAATCAATTTAGCTTCAAGTAAATAATGAAACATGTTCAATTTGGTTTATATAATGCAAAAACAAAGTGTTGGAGAAGAAAGTAAAAGTGCAATATGTGCTAACGTTTCAGTTCCTTGCTCAGAACATGAGAACATATGAAAGCTGATGGTTCCTTTTAACATGAGTCTTCAATATTCCAAGGTAATAAGTTTTAAGTTGTAGTTATTATAGGACTTATAGGACTATTTCTCTCTATACCATTTGTATTTCATATACCTTTGACTATTGGGTATTCTTTTTAGGCACTTTAGTATTGCCAGTGTAACAGTATAGCTTCTGTCTCTCTCCTCGCCCCTACCTGGGCTCGAACCAGGAACACAGACAACAGCCACCCTCGAAGCATCGTTACCCATCGCTCCACAAAAGCCGCATCCCATGCAGAGCAAGAGGAACAACTAGTCCAAGTCTCAGAGCGAGTGACGTCACAGATTGAAGCGCTATTAGCGCACACCCTGCTAACTAGCTAGCCATTTCACATCGGTTACACCAGCCTAAACTCGGGAGTTGTTAGGCTTGAAGTCATAAACAGCTCAATGCTTGAAGCATTGTGAAGAGCTGCTGGCAAAACACAAGAAAGTGCTGTTTGAATGAATGCTTACGAGCCTGCTGCTGCGTACCATCGCTCAGTCAGACTGCTCTATCAAATATCAAATCAGACTTAATTATAACATAATAACACATAGAAATATGAGCCTTAGGTCATTAATATGGTCGAATCCGGAAACTATCATTTCGATAACAAAATGTTTATTCTTTCAGTGAAATACGGAACCGGTCCGTATTTTATCTAACGGGTGGCATCCCTAAGTCTAAATATTGCTGATACATTGTACAACCTTCAATGTTATGTCAAAATTACGTGAAATTCTGGCAAATTAGTTCGCAACAAACCAGGCGGGCCAAACTGTTGCATATACCCTGACTCTGTGTGCAATGAACGCAAGAGAAGTGACACAATTTCACCTGGTTAATATTGCCTGCTAACCTGGATTTCTTTTAGCTAAATATGCAGGTTTAAAAATATATACTTCTGTGTATTGATTTTAAGAAAGGCAGTCCTTTTTCACGAATGCGCACCGATATCGATTATATAGGACACGCTAAATGAACTAGTAATATCATCGACCATGTATAGTTAACTAGTGATTATGATTGATTGATTGTTTTTTAAAAGACAAGTTTAATGCTAGCTAGCAACTTAACTTGGCTTCTTACTGCATTCATGTAACAGGCAGGCTCCTCGTGGAGTGCAATGAGAGGCAGGTGGTTAGAGCGTTGGACTAGTTAACCGTAAAGTTGCAAGATTGAATCCCCGAGCTGACAAGGTAAAAATCTGTCGTTCTGCCCCTGAACGAGGCAGTTAACCCACCGTTCCTAGGCCGTCATTGAAAATCAGAATGTGTTCTTAACTGACTTGCCTAGTTAAATAAAAGGTGTAAAAATAAATAAATAAAATCAGCCAAATTGGCGTCCAAAAATACCGATTTTCGATTGTTATGAAATCGGCCACTCCGATTAATCGGTCGACTTCTAATTTGAAGGATATTTTTTCCTTTAAAGTTATATAAAGTACAACAAGTAGTAAAGTAACAAGTAATAAACAAGATGTTTCAAAGGGATAGATAGTAAAAAATATATATATATATTTTTAAACAAGTGTTCACCTGCAATAAATAAGGTAGCTCATCTTGCTACCAACCCAAGTTGTCCATCCAAAACATTGAGTTAATCAGGCGCCCCCATGTCAGTTAACCTCTCCATAAATATCACTCTAAAACACCCATGAGTTAGTATTTGTAGTTTTTTTCAGCCTGAGGCCTAGTCCACTATATCTTTCTGCGATTTCAACAAATGTTATTTACTGACACTATACTGGTCTGTAGTGTGCGATCTGGTAGGCCTATGATTTCTTCCTCTATGTCCGTCCTTATGTATATTATGGGCAGGTACGGCTGACACGTTTTCTTGAAAAGACAGCACACTTTGACCAGGGTCATCACCATGGTTTTTTCTTCTGCTGCATGTTTCACGATTTCAACCATCTTAGATGGCGTTGTAGCTGTCATAATATGTGCATGTTATGCTTTGCAATGTTAATTTTTATTTTAAATTTTTTTATTTCACCTTTATTTAACCAGGTAGGCTAGTTGAGAACAAGTTCTCATTTGCAACTGCGACCTGGCCAAGATAAAGCATAGCAGTGTGAGCATACAACAAAGAGTTACACATGGAGTAAACAATTAACAAGTCAATAACACAGTAGAAAACAAAGGGGGGGTCTATATACAATGTGTGCAAAAGGCATGAGGAGGTAGGCAAATAATTACAATTTTGCAGATTAACACTGGAGTGATAAATGATCAGATGGTCATGTACAGGTAGAGATATTGGTGTGCAGAAGAGCAGAAAAGTAAATAAATAAAAACAGTATGGGGATGAGGTAGGTGAAAAGGGTGGGCTATTTACCAATAGACTATGTACAGCTGCAGCGATCGGTTAGCTGCTCAGATAGCTGATGTTTGAAGTTGGTGAGGGAGATAAAAGTCTCCAACTTCAGCGATTTTTGCAATTCGTTCCAGTCACAGGCAGCAGAGTACTGGAACGAAAGCCGGCCAAATGAGGTGTTGGCTTTAGGGATGATCAGTGAGATACACCTGCTGGAGCGCGTGCTACGGATGGGTGTTGCCATCGTGACCAGTGAGCTGAGATAAGGCGGAGCTTTACCTAGCATAGACATCTAATGACAATGGATTAGTAATGTACTAGTGTCAAACGTGATAAAAAGTTTACCATCCACTTTTACTGTGTAAAAATGAAATAAACGATTTTGTATAATTTTGATTGTGGAAGATTGAATAAGTGTGCTTCAAACTATTTGCGTAGAATGATTTGTAGCTATCATCTATCTATCTGTACATGACAGTGCATCAGACTCAGTTTCCCCACCAGAAAACACGCGACGCCGTAAAGTGTGCACAATTTCACCCGAAAAATGAAGAGCGGATGGCTTTGCAAGTGTCTGCTCACTTGAGGGCAGTGAGCTATACCTCCCATATACCCAGGTGATGTTCACTCATTGGCGGTCAGGTGGACAAGTGCCTAAAAAGAATACCCAATAGTCAAACATTTGAACATTTTGTGTTAGTGTTGTGCCTGCCATACAGGTTTGATATGTTTTATTTGTATTTAACCTTTAACAAGGCAAGACAGTTAAGAACAAATTCTTATTTACAATGACAGCCTACCAAAAGGCCTCCTGCGAGGACGGAGGCATGGATTAAAAATAAAAAATATAGGACAAAACACACATCACGGCAAGAGAGACACCACAACACTACATACAGAGAGACCTGAGACAACATAGTATGGCAGCAACACAACATGGCAGCAGCACAAAACATGGAACCAACAACAGCAAAGGCATATTACCAGGCAGATTTAATATATTCTCAGTTTATAGAATGATTTCTGATTACATTGTGTATCCCACGTCTTGAGCACATTTTTAAAACTAAAATGAATGCTCTAGAAGCAAATAACATATTCTATGCGTCCCAATAATACAATATTGAAATACAAGCTATAGCATATGTAGGCCATTGTGTTTAGCCTGCACCCCCTACCGTAGATCCCGTGCTGCTGCAACAGCCGGTGAAAAAACGCTATTTCCTGCTCGGAATGTATCTTCAATTTGACATTCGACGACTACAGCGCTCAACGCGAGAATAGACAAACACAATTTGATTAAAGATTGCACAGAAAAAAGCCACAACACTGGCGATTTGAAACCTCTGCTAAATCTGTGGTCCGCCATTTTTTATTTAAGCAACGCACTTCCGGGAGTGTGAAGCGTCTGTGGTTACATAGCAACTGCATTGATTTGTGTAACAAGTTGTTAACAGTGGGTGTGTTCGTAAAGTAAATCTGCGCTCTGGTTGTTCGTAAATTCATCAGTTACTCTGCGCTTTGACACATTCAGACAAGAGTGCTCTGAAATCGTAGTAGATAGCCAGAGCGAATTTACGAACGCACCCAGTATCTGAATGCGTTACGGGATGTGTTCGTAAATTCACTCTGGAGTACGCTCAGATCGTTGTCAAATTGTCGTAATTCAGAGCGTTGTCAGAATCATGTCTTTATTGTTCTGAAACTTCTGTATGTTTAATGTAAATTTTTATTGTTTATTTCACTTTTGTATATTATCTACCTCACTTGCTTTGGCAATGTTAACACATGTTTCCCATGCCAATAAAGCCCCTTGAATTGAATTGTCCGTTCGTAAATTCAGAGCCCTTTTCGTTATCGGAGCGTTCAGAGCACACACTGGACGCTCTGGCGGTGGAGTAGGGTTGATCCGAGTGTTCTGACCTCACAACGGCAGTCAAGCGCCGAAGCTTGCTAGCTACTTCCAGACACAAATGATAGAACACCTCACTGACTAGTCGCCCTAGCAGATCTGCTTTCATGTTATCCAGAGCGTTGGTGACTATAACTGTTCTGCTGTCAACAATGGACTTACGCTTTACTGACACGGGCCATATTCAACGGGTGTTGAGTGTTAGTAAATTCATCAGTTGTTCTGCGCTCTGGCACACAGACGAGAGTGGTCTGAAATCGGAGTAGATAGCCAGAGGGAATTTACGAACACACCCACAAGTATCACTACAAGACAGAAGAATGATCCCGATGTTTCACATCTGAAGCATCCGGTAGGCGTTTCCACTCAACACCAAATATGGTGATGAGAGGAAGCCCAGTGACCGGCAGTGGGAGAAGACGGAGCGAGATAGATTTTGGCCGATATTCTGCAATTTTTTAAATCAGCGAAACATTTGATCTCAATACAGTTTTATGTTCCAAAAAACTGCAGTCTTTTACGAACAGAGTGAAGGTTTAAAAATATATACTTCTGTGTATTGATTTTAAGAAAGGCAGTCCTTTTTCGCGAATGCGCACCGATATCGATTATATGCAACGCAGGACACGCTAAATGAACTAATAATATATTTTAAAATGTTTAATTACGTTGTTTAAAAGGAGTACAAGGCCCGATTGAGTTATTGCACACGCGCACTTCACAGAGTGGGAATGCAAAAAAAACTGCGAGAACATGACAATAGGATCATGCTAGTCTTGCTTGGCTCTGCCCGCCTCCTTCTTGTCTTGCCCACCATGATTCATTTGCTGCCGTTGGAAACGACAGGCAGTGGTCTATCTTGGGTTAGTTACACAAATCTTTGGCATCACCTGCCAATGTATATGCTTGTGTGAAGGGGGTAGATTTTTAGGCTGCTCAATTATATTATACCTAATTTAATTTCTATAAGTTTACATTATGTGCACAGACTGTACGATTGGAATACGCTGATTCGGTGAGCGAGTTCATTAGAACGTGCGTTGAAGATGTCGTTCCCATAGCAACGATTAAAACATTCCCAAACCAGAAACCGTGGATTGATGGCAGCATTCGCGTGAAACTGAAAGCGCGAACCACTGCTTTTAATCAGGGCAAGGTGACCGGAAACATGACCGAATACAAACAGTGTAGCTATTCCCTCCGCAAGGCAATCAACCAAGCTAAGCATCATTATAGAGACAAAGTAGAATCTCAATTCAACGGCTCAGACACAAGAGGTATGTGGCAGGGTCTACAGTCAATCACGGATTACAAAAAGAAAACCAGCCCCGTCACGGACCAGGATGTCTTGCTCCCGTGTCAGTGGTTGCGGGCCACTGACACGGCCCGCAACCAAAACATGTGGACTCTCCTTCACTGCAGCCGACGTGAGGAACTAGCAAGGCTGCAGGGCCAGACTGAATCCCCAGCCGCGCCCTCAGAGCATGCGCAGACCAGCTGGCTGGTGAGTTTATGGACATATTCAATCAATCCCTATCCCAGTCTGTTGTTCCCACATGCTTCAAGAGGGCCACCATTGTTCCTGTTCCCAAGAAAGCTAAGGTAACTGAGCTAAATGACCACCGCCCCGTAGCACTCACTTCCGTCATCATGAAGTGCTTTGAGAGACTAGTCAAGGACCATATCACCTCCACCCTACCTGACACCCTAGACCCACTCCAATTTGCTTACCGCCCAAATAGGTCCACAGACGATGCAATCTCAACCACACTGCACACTGCTCTAACCCATCTGGACAAGAGGAATACCTATGTGAGAATGCTGTTCATCGACTACAGCTCGGCATTTAACACCATAGTGCCCTCCAAGCTCGTCATCAAGCTCGAGACCCTGGGTCTCGACCCCGCCCTGTGCAACTGGGTACTGGACTTCCTGACGGGCCGCCCCCAGGAGGTGAGGGTAGGCAACAACATCTCCACCCCGCTGATCCTCAACACTGGGGCCCCACAAGGGTGCGTTCTGAGCCCTCTCCTGTACTCCCTGTTCACCCACGACTGCGTGGCCACGCACGCCTCCAACTCAATCATCAAGTTTGCGGACGACACAACAGTGGTAGGCTTGATTACCAACAACGACGAGACGGCCTACAGGGAGGAGTTGAGGGCCCTCGGAGTGTGGTGTCAGGAAAATAACCTCACACTCAACGTCAACAAAACAAAGGAGATGATTGTGGACTTCAGGAAACAGCAGAGGGAACACCCCCCTATCCACATTGATGGAACAGTAGTGTAGAGGGTAGTAAGTTTTAAGTTCCTCGGCGTACACATCATAGACAAACTGAATTGGTCCACCCACACAGACAGTATCGTGAAGAAGGCGCAGCAGCACCTCTTCAACCTCAGGAGGCTGAAGAAATTCGGCTTGTCACCAAAAGCACTCACAAACTTCTACAGATGCACAATCGAGAGCATCCTGTCGGGCTATATCACCACCTGGTACGGCAACTGCTCCGCCCACAACCGTAAGGCTCTCCAGAGGGTAGTGAGGTCTGCACAACGCATCACCGGGGGCAAACTACCTGCCCTCCAGGACACCTGCACCACCCGATGTCACAGGAAGGCCATAAAGATCATCAAGGACAACAACCACCCGAGCCACTGCCTGTTCACCCCGCTATCATCCAGAAGGCGAGGTCAGTATAGGTGCATCAAAGCTGGGACCGAGAGACTGAAAAACAGCTTCTATCTCAAGGCCATCAGACTGTTAAACAGCCACCACTAACATTGAGTGGCTGCTGCCAACACACTGACTCAACTCCAGCCACTTTAATAATGGGAATTGATGGGAAATGATGTAAAATATATCACTAGCCACTTTAAACAATGCTACCTAATATAATGTTTACATACCCTAATATTATTCATCTCATATGTATACGTATATACTGTACTCTATATCATCTACTGCATCTTTATGTAATACATGTATCACTAGCCACTTTAACTATGCCACTTTGTTTACATACTCATCTCATATGTATATACTGTACTCAATACCATCTACTGTATCTTGCCTATGCCGCTCTGTACCATCACTCATTCATATATCGTTATGTACATATTCTTTATCCCCTTACACTTGTGTCTATAAGGTAGTAGTTTTGGAATTGTTAGCTAGATTACTTGTTGGTTATTACTGCATTGTCGGAACTAGAAGCACAAGCATTTCGCTACACTCGCATTAAGATATGCTAACCATGTGTATGTGACAAATAAAATAAAATTTGATTTGATTTGAATACAATTTAGAAAGTCCCATTCCAGAAACATTCCACATCACTCAATTGATATTTTGGTATAATATGGCATATAATGAATATAATATAATATAAGTATAGTAGAATATAAAAGCATCAGATCCTATAAATGTTACTTTCAGCTAGAGTAAATGTCACACTTGATATTTTGATAGAATATAATAGATCCTACAGATCATGTTACTTGGAACTATGCCATCTTCTGATGGCATTGAGGAGTACACCACATCGGTCACTGGCTTTATCAATAAGTGTATCGAGGACGTTGTCCCCACAGTGACTGTACATACATACCCCAAACAGAAGCCATGAATTACAGGCAACATTCACACTGAGCTAAAGGATAGAGCTGCCGCTTTCAAGGTGTGGGACTCGGAAGCTTATAAGAAATCCTGCTATGCCCTCCGATGAACCATCAAATAGGCAAAGCGAATTGTACTACCCCGGCTCCGGCGCTCGTTGGATGTGGCAGGGTCTGCGAACTATTACAGATTACAAAGGGAAGCAAAGCCGCGAGCTGCCCAGTGACATGAGCCTACCAGACGAGCTAAATAACTTCTATGCTCTCTTCGAGGCAAGCAATACTAAGGCATGCATGAGAGCATCAGCTGTTCCGGATGACTGTGTGATCATGCTCTCCTTAGCCGACGTGAGTAAGATCTTTAAACAGGTCAACATTCACAAGGCCGCTGGGCCAGACGGATTACCAGGACGTGTGCTCCAGGCATGTGCTGACCAACTGGCAGGTGTCTTCACTGACATTTTCAACATGTCCCAGATTGAGTCTGTAATACCAACACACTCCAAGCAGGCCACCATAGTGCCCAAGAGCACTAAGGTAACCTGCCTAAATGACTATAGTAGCACTCATGTCCGTAGCCATGAAGTGCTTTGAAAGGCTGGTAATAGCTCACATTAACACCATTATCCCAGTAACCCTAGATGCACTCCAATTTGCAAACCGCTCAACCAGATCCACAGATGATGCAATCTCTATTATACTCCACACTGCCCTTTCCCACCTAGACAAAAGGAACACCTACGTGAGAATGCTATTCATTGATTACAGCTCAGCGTTCAACACTATAGTGCCCTCGAAAGTCATCACTAAGCTAAGGATCCTGGGACTAAACACCTCCCTCTGCAACTGGATCCTGGACTTCCTGACGGGACGCCCCCATCATTAAGTTTGCAGATGACACAACAGTGGTAGGCCTGATTACCGACGACGAGGCAGCCTATAGGGAGGAGGTCAGAGACCTGACTGGGTGGTGCCAGAATAACAACCTATCCCTCAACGTAATCAAGACAAAAGAGATGATTGTGGACATTAGGAAAAGGCGGACCAAGCACATCCCCATTCTCATCAACAGGGCTGTAGTGGAGCAGGTTGAGAGCTTCAAGTTCGTTGGTATTCACATCACCAACAAACTATAGTGGTCCAAACACACCAAGACAGTCGTTTAGAGGACACGACAAAACCTATTCCCCCTCAGAAGACTGAAAAGATTTGGCATGGGTCCTCAGATCCTCAAAAGGTTCTACAGCTGCAACATCAATAGCATCCTGACTGGTTGCATCACTGCCTGGTACGGCCCTAAAAGTTGTCAAAGACCCCAGCCACCCCAGACTGTTCTCTCTGCTACCACATGGCAAGCGGTACCAGAGCGCGAGCTTTGATTTGATTTGCTCTGTTAAACCTATTCTTTGGAATGACTTCAATAGCAACAGTGAATATATTTAGTTATGAAGAGGTTTCTTAATAATCATTCTCAACATAGCACATTGCTAATCGTCAGTGACAAATATAAAAGCTAAGCAGCGTTGGTTTTGATTAAAACCCTGGATGAGAGACCAAATAGCTGCACGTCAACTCTTATTTTTCGGCGCACATGACATATAAACTTGGATTTGATTTGAACTAGAGTAGGCTAACTGTCCCTATCAATATTTTGGAGCATAGTGTAGAATGGAATAGAATAGGTGCATCATTCCATAATTTGAGTTTGCTTATTGCAATTCCACCAATGTGAGATTAGAGCAGGGGTTCCCAAACTTTTAAACTAGGGGCCCCTCTTTCAGCATTGGGGAACATCCTGCACCTCCCACGTCTATTTCTATCAGCACAAGCACGGTTCATGACACAAACTGTTCACACCCCTCCTGTTGGTGGAGAGATTTTTGCAGGTTTAAAGCTAATTTCCTGCATTCCTACAGATTTTGTAATGCGGTGCAAAGAACATTTTGCTGTTTTAAAGCACATTTTCTTGCAATTCTATACATTTTGCCATGTCTAATGTGTATAGATCTGACAAAAAAATCAACAATATCTATGGGCTAAACAATCTAAATAAAAAAACGTTAGCTGTAATGGGCTAGTTGATCTGGACTCTGATAAATTATAAATAGCTCTCTAAGGTTTGCAATGACTAACATAAGAGGAACTGATGACGCGCTACCCAATTTCGTCTCCCCACAGTTTTTGTTTGTTTGTTTTGTCACAAGAGGGCGATATTGCACTGTCAAATGCCTTCATCTCATCCTGGCAATGAGTTATGATAGTTATGATGATGCTGAGACTCAGACTACGTTGTGAAGAGTTGAGGCATTTTTTCTCTCCCTTAAAATCTCACCTAAAGTGATTGAGGGGCGCGTAGCAGCACGTGTGCATCAAGCCACTCCCTTTGCCCGTAGTCCCTATCGGTTAGTGCTCCAGTGGAAGTCCTCATAGCCGGATGAGACACGCGTGCAGAATTCAGGGATAGAGGAAACTTTTTTCATCTGAAGAGATATCTCCGGGATTCTATATTGTCCTCCAGAGTGTATTTAGGGGACAACATTTCCAATTCGGAGGCAAGTAGAATAGTTTTATTCTCAACATTTTCCACATTGTCTTCTTGAGTAGCCTAACACAAGAAGTTCTAGCCTAGCCATTGTTTGCAACTTTTTGCAAGCCTATCACTTGTTGGTGTTACTTTGTAATTGACAATTCAGCGTTGGTTCCATAATCTGACTTTTTTTTATAGCTAGAATTCTCCTTTCCAAAATGTGTCTAATCAGTAGGCTATTTGCCCATTCATATACATGGCCATACAACCCGTTCGTTCTTTAGCCTACACTAATGCCACCAGTCTCATGAGCTTTTATGTTCAAGATCTTCACATAGCACTAGCATATTCTGTAATTTCTTAAATTGAGTTGTATTACTTGTGGAATTTTAATGCCACGTGATATCTTTATTTAGCGTTAAACTATCCCCTTAAATGTTTCAAGCATCCTTGCATTTGTTTGTCTTTGAATAGGCTACGTGTAGCTTGTATGTGTGATGGTTTTGTACTTTTCACTCAATCGTTTCGACCATTCCTGAGCTCTTGTTCTTTTTCGTGTGAGGGGGAAAAGAGAAGTGGGTAGGCTACTAACGGGAGCGTGTGGGTCTACTTTTGTTACTCGTCTCACCTTGTCCAAATCTGTGGCGATTTTGTATTGTTAATTAAGAATGCACTCTAGTGATTTCAAACATCTGTGGTCAGTACTCTCGAACACAACAACAAGAGTGCGATATATACATTGAAAGTTTTAGGACAAGGGTGGAAAAAAAATAACTCTGCAACTCTAAAAACAAAGCAGATGTCTTAAGGAGATTTCATGTATTCACTAGACTAGGCTATCAATGTTACTGCCCTTACGCTGCTCCACACTTCAGTCCACTATGCATAAGAATGTGATTTCACGCCAGAATAATGTACTTACATTGCATCCCCTTTGAAATATCCCGGAATGCAATACACTCACACACAGATTTGTAATGGAGATTGAAGTGTTTTACTAGCCTACACAGCATCTACTTTAAAGCCTAAAAAGCCCCAGTTGTTCTCTGAGAAACAAGACAGGAGAATTTCTGGGAAGTCTCTCAGCTTTTCCTCCTGCCGGAATTCCCTTTGGGATCCAGGGCCAGGCTTGCACTCTATAGGAACTTGGAATTTTGAAGCATGGAAAACTAATGCTTTGCAGAAGGCAAGGTCCCAAAAACATAAACCAGAATTGGGTTAGGTCTGCATTTTTAATGAAGCTTCAGTTGCAGCCAGGGTCTGGGTCTCATGCTGTCTGTGTTTTTGTCTGGGACCTGACTAACGCAATATGTTGTCGCTGTGCTTCCTTCATACAAAGGAGAATTGTGCGATGCTTTGTTTCAGCACTCCACTTTTTATGTTTATGGCATAGGGTCTTCTGTGTCACAAGTTGCCTAACAACAGTAAGGGAAAGTCCACACAACGATTCTAGTTTCTACCCTTGAATATCAGTAGCTACTGTATGTTTGAAGTTCTGCTATGAAAGATACTGGTTCGGATGAAGTAGTTGAACCCAGGTGACTGTTATAAAGGTCTTGTATATGTTATTCGTTGCCAGACCCACTGGCTCCAGGTCATCTACAAGTCCATGCTAGGTAAAGCTCCGCCTTATCTCAGTTCACTGGTCACGATGGCAACACCCACCCGTAGCACGCGCTCCAGCATGTCTATTTCACTGATCATCCCTAAAGCCAACACCTCATTTGGCCGCCTTTCCTTCCAGTTCTCTGCTGCCTGTGACTGGAACGAATTGCAAAAATCATTGAAGTTGGAGACTTTTATCTCCCTCACCAACTTTAAACATCAGCTATCTGAGCAGCTAACCGATCGCTGCAGCTGTACATAGTCCATCGGTAAATAGCCCACCCAATTGACCTACCTCATCCCCATACTGTTTTTATTTATTTAATTTTCTGCTCTTTTGCACACCAGTATCTCTACCTGCACATTACCATCTGATCATTTATCACTCCAGTGTTAATCTGCAAAATTGTAATATACTCTTCTTTTTTTTTCTTTCCACTGTTATTGACTTTATTGTTTACTCCATGTGTAACTCTGTGTTGTCTGTTCACACGGCTATGCTTTATCTTGGCCAGGTTGCAGTTGTAAATGAGAACTTGTTCTCAACTAGCCTACCTGGTTAAATAAAGGTGAAATAAAAATAGACATGATAAGATGAAGGATATTTGCTATCGCCGACTCAGCTATTCATTGCCAAAAGACCCAAAGTAATATGACATCCAAATACACACTGTCATAACAACTAGAGGTTGACCGATTTTTATAATTAGGGACGATTTCAAGTTTTCATAGCAATCGGTAATCAGCCTTTTTGGATGTCGATTATGGCCGATTACATTGCAATCCATGAGGAAACTGCGTGGCAGGCTGAACCCCTGTTGAGTACGTGAGTGCAGTGTCAAAAGGACCTTTTGGTTGCAATGAGCCAAGGTAAATTGCTAGCTGGGTGATTCTGCAACAAATATTTGTATGTTAAGTTAACACTGGAATCACCCCATACTTTTTTAAACACCTCTATCAAATATTTTAGCTTCTTTTCAGATGCATTTTATACCTCAATTACACTTTTTTGCCCTTGTCCTTGACACAGACTTTAAGCTTCTGTTTTTCTATGAGAAAACATAGAACATTATATAACACATTATATTACACATTATATAATGTTATGTACTAGAGAGTCAATTAAATAAAATCTATATCAATATTTATTATGAGTATGCCCTTTTGTTTCTTTACACAAAATATACCTGTCCTTTGGGAGTGGTGTCATTTCCACCACTGAGGAGACACTTCTTTTTTTTTTCAAGAGAATGTTAATTTAGTTACCATATTGTTACACTGAAGCACATGGCTGCAGTGGACAGTTGTTCCAGATGTAATGTCCAGAAGTTGAAGAGAAATTGAGGTAAATTTTGCTTGTGTAGACTATTTTAATTGTTAGTAATTTCCAAACAGGCTATAATTTATTTATTTTGTGGTAGAACTTAAGATTAAAAAAAAAAAATCTATATATTTAGTGTAAACATTATGCTAGCTGTAATTAGAGGTCGACCGATTATGATTTTTCAATACCGATTTATTGGCGCACCAAAAAAAGACGATACTGATTAATTATATATGGCAATTACAACAATACTGAATGAACAATGAACACTTTAATTTTAACTTAATATAATACAACAATAAAATCAATTTAGTCTCAAATAAATAATGAAACATGTTCAATTTGGTTTAAATAATGCAAAAACAAAGTGTTGAAGAAAGTAAAAGTGCAATATGTGCCATGTAAAAAAGCAATTTTATTATAATTAAGTATGATTTGATAGAGCAGTCTGACTGAGCGGTGGTAGGCAGCAGTAGGCTCGTAAGCATTCATTCAAACAGCACTTTCCTGCGTTTGCCAGCAGCTCTTCGCAATGCTTCAAGCATTGCGCTGTTTGACTTCAAGCCTATCAACTCCCGAGATTAGGCTGGCAATACTAAAGTGCCTATTAGAACATTCAAATCAAATGACATTTTATTGGTCACATACACATGGTTAGTAGATGTTGTTGCGAGTGTAGCGAAGTGCTTGTGCTTCTAGTTCCGACCATGCAGTAATATTGAACAATTTCACAACTACCTTTTACACAAAAGTGTAAAGTCAAAGGTACATGAAATACAAATGGTATTTTGTAACACTGTGGTTTTGCATTATTTAAACCCAATTGAACATGTTACATTATTTATTTGACACTAAGTAGATTTTTATTTACAGTTTAAGTGGAAGCTTACATACAGTGCCTTGCGAAAGTATTCGGCCCCCTTGAACTTTGCGACCTTTTGCCACATTTCAGGCTTCAAACATAAAGATATAAAACTATTTTTTTTGTGAAGAATCAACAACAAGTGGGACATAATCATGAAGTGGAACGACATTTATTGGATATTTCAAACTTTTTTAACAAATCAAAAACCAAAAAATTGGGCGTGCAAAATTATTCAGCCCCCTTAAGTTAATACTTTGTAGCGCCACCTTTTCCTGCGATTACAGCTGTAAGTCGCTTGGGGTATGTCTATCAGTTTTGCACATCGAGAGACTGACATTTTTTCCCATTCCTCCTTGCAAAGGTCGCAAAGTTCAAGGGGGCCGAATACTTTCGCAAGGCACTGTACAGCTTAGCCAAATACATTTAAACTGTTTTTCACAATTCCTGACATTTAATCCTAGTAAAAATTCCCTTTGTTATGTCAGGTAGGATCACCACTTTATTTTAAGAATGTGAAATGTCAGAATAAAGGTTATTTATTTCAGCTATTATTTCTTTCATCACATTCCCAGTGGGTCAGAAGTTTACATACACTCAATTAGTATTTGGTAGCATTGTCTTTCAATTGTTTAACTTGGGTCAAACATTTCAGGTAGGCTTCCCACAAGAAGTTGGGTGAATTTTTGGCCATTCCTCCTGACAGAGCTGGTATAACTGAGTCAGGTTTGGAGGCCCCCTTGCTTGCACACAAATTTTCTATGTGATTGAGGTCAGGGCTTTATGGCCACGCCAATACCTTGACTTTGTTGTCCTTAGGCCATTTTGCCACAACTTTGGAAGTATGCTTGGGGTCATTGTCCATTTGGAAGACCCATTTGCGTGTTGCTTCAATATATCCACACAATTTTCCTCCCCTCTTGATGCCATCGATTTTGTGAAGTGCACCAGTTCCTCCTGCAGTAAAGCACCCTCACAACATGATGCTGCCACCCCTCTGCTTCACGGTTGGGATGGTGTTCTTCGGCTTGCAAGCCTCCCCCTTTTCCCTCCAAATGTAATGATGGTCATTATGGCCAAACAGTTCAATTTTTGTTTCATCAGATCAGAGGACATTTCTCCAAAAAGTACGATATTTGTCCCCATGTGCAGTTGCAAATCGTAGTCTGGCTTTTTTATGGTGGTTTTGGAGCAGTGGCTTCTTCCTTGCTGAGCGGCCTTTCAGGTTATGTCGATATAGGACTTGTTTTACTGTGGCTTTAGATACTTTTGTACCTGTTTCCTCCATCTTCACAAGGTCCTTTTTCTGTTGTTCTGGGATTGATTTGCACTTTTCACACCAAAGTACATTCATCTCTGAGACAGAATGCGTCTCCTGAGTGGTATGACGGCTGCGTGGTCCCATGGTGTTTATACTCGCATACTATTGTTTGTACAGATGAACGTGGTACCTTCAGGCATTTGGAAATTGCTCCCAATGATGAACCAGAGTTGTGGAGGTTTACAATTTATTTTCTGAGGTCTTGGCTGATTTATTTAGATTTTCCCATGATGTCAAGCAAGGAGGCACTGAGTTTTGAAAGTAGACCTTGAGATGCATCCACAGGTACACCTCCAATTGACTCAAATGATGTCAATTAGCCCATCTGAAGCTTCTAAAGCCATTACATAATTTTCTGTAATTTTCCAAGCTGTTTAAAGGCACAGTGAACTTAGTGTTTGTAAACTTCTGACCCACTGGAATTGTGATACAGTGAATTCTAAGTGAAATGATCTGCCTGTTAACAATTGTTGGAAAAATTATTTGTGACACGTACAAAGTATATGTCCTAACTTACTTGCCAAAACGGTAGTTTGTTAACAAGAAATTTGTGGAGTGTTTGAACAACAAGTTTTAATGACTCCAACCTAAGTGTATGTACACTTCCCACTTCAACTGTATGTATTGTATTAATTAAAATAAAAGGGTTCATTGTTCATTCAGTGTCGTAATTGTCATTATTATAAATATATATAAAAATTGTCCAATTTAATTCAGTATCGTCTTTTTTTGGTCATCCAGTAATCGGTATCGGCTCGGTAATCGGTCGACCTCTAACATCTGCTGTCACTACAGCTCCTTAATTTGAGATTTATGATCACCTAACATTTTAGCAATTTACCCTGGACACCATTACATTATGTCAGTCTATATATGTGTGTGGTAGAGAGTGGGAAATGGTCCCCTCAGCCCATAGGTATTATAAGTCCTACCTTCCACCCAGAAAGCAGTTCCCCTTTTCTGTATTACTGTGGCTTCTGTGGTTTCATCATGTATGCCACAGCCTTCGTGAGCCAAGTCACCAGATCAACTTTATTAGTAGGACAGATCAAACAAACAAAGACGACATATGGGCAATTTCATGGTAAAAGTGAGGCTGAGTCTCAGAATCTTCACTTTAAAATGTATGTCAAACAAAAACCTTTTACATGAACACATTTACTTGAACAGTTCAGACGCAGAAGTTTGGATGACCATTTGTGCCATCTTTCTGTTACCAAACTTCTGCATTTGTACTGTTCAAGTAAATGTGTTTTTGTAAAATTGTCTGTTTTCTGTAGTTGTATCGTTTGCTTAACTTTGCAATCATTGTTTTTTTGTTTGACATGCAAACAAAAAACAGTTACCTTGGAATTTCCCATATGCTTATAGTGGATGTTGTGGTCCTGCCTCGGCGATTGGGGAGTTTCTGTCTTAATAGCTATTAATTTACCCATTGGGATAAAAAGTTATTGATTTGGAAACACAGCTAGGTGAAATGATTTGATAAGGAAATTTGTATTTGTCTAGTGTTTGCATAGTTTATCCTGTTGTGTTCAACCCTCATCTGTATCCAGAACAATGCCCTCTAGGCTAGTTGCCACGTTGTTTAGGAGCAAAGTCCCTCAGCCATGGTGATGAATGGTGTTTGCTCTGATCTGCCTGTGGTGAGTACTACTGAGGTGTGTGTACTGTGTATTAGCTCTGGCTCAAGACGGGTGGTTGTGAGGGTGATGGAGAGGTGCAGCACTACCGGCTCAGCTCTACTATCTGAGTAGAGAGATGCAGTGCTTGCCATTTGAGTTCTAGCTCTGACAGCAGCCAGGCAATCACTGACAGATCCATGTTGCGTCAAGTTCTATATGATTGTCGACTTCAACTGTGATTTATTAAAGGCCTTGTTCCCTGATCATTCCCTGTTCCTTCATGGAACATTCGTGTTCTATCTGGGAATGCTCATGTTCCATCTCTCCTGATGCCTGCTGTTCCTGGTTTGCATCTCCAGTGTGGAATTTTGGATAGGCCACCAGGAAATATGCTTTTGAATTATGAGACCAGCACAGGAGGCTAGGCTACAGATGTTGGGATATCCTCTCTACTCCTCTCATGGCACCGGAGAGAATGGCTGCCGTTTTATGGGCTCTTGAAACTAGGGGAAAAATAACATTCCCAAAGTAAACCGCCTATTTCTCAGGACCAGATGCTAGATAATGCATATAATTGACAGCTTAGGATAGAAAACACCCTAAAGTTTCAAAAACTATAACAATATTGTCTGTGAGTATAACAGAACTGATATTGCAGGTGAAATCCTGAGAAAAATCCAATCAGGAAGTGACTCTTATTTTGAAACCCCTGTCTTTCTATGCATCCCTATTGCCCATTGATAGGGATATCAACCATATTCCTTTTTCTGTGGCTTCCCTAAGGTGTCTACAGCTTTTAGACATAGTTTCAGGCCTTTATTTTGAAGAATGAGCGTAAACGACTACATTGCTTAAGTGGCCAGCTGAGGGCTCTGAGTGATTCTTGCGTAAAAGACAGAGGGAGTCATTTTTCCTCTCGCTCCTACTGAAAAGCCAATTGGCTAGATGTACCAATCTTAGAGACATTCCCCAAGAGACTTGCAGCTTTAATTTCTGCAAAAGGTGGCTTTACAAAGTATTGACTTTGGGGAACCTATTCCAGGTTGTAAGAGGACAAAATAGAAAAAAATGCCAAATGGGGTGAATACTTTTGCAAGACACTATGCTCCCTTCGAGGGAAGTAACAATGAAACATGCGTGAGTGCATCAGTTGTTCAGGATGACTGTGTGATCACACTCTCCGCATCCGATGTGAGTACGACCTTTAAACAGGTCAACATTGGGGTCATGGGGCCAGACGGATTACCAAGGCGTGCTCAGTCCTCTCCTGTACTCTCTGTTCACTCATGACTGCACGACTCCAACACATCAAGTTTGCTGATGACACAATAGCGGTAGGCCTGATGAACGACGAGACAGCCTGTAGGGTGGAGTTCAGAGACCTGGCCGTGTGGTGCAAGGACAACAACCTCTCCCTCAACGTAACCAAGACAAATGAGATGATTGTGGACTACAGGAAAAGGAGGACTGAGCACACCCCCATTCTCATCCACGGGGCTGTAGTGGAGCAGGTTGAGAGCTTCAAGTTCCTTTGCCTCCACATCACCAACAAAATAACATGATCCAAGCACACTAAGACAGTTGTGAAGAGGGCATGACAAAACCTAAAACCTGCCTCAAGTGACTGGAAAGATTTGGCACGGGTCCTCAGATTCTCAAAGTTCTACAGCTGCACCATCGAGAACATCCTGACGGGTTGCATCACTGCCTGGTGTGGCAACTGCTCGGCCTCCGACTGCAAGGCACTACGGAGGTTTAGTGCGTACGGCCCAGTACATCACTGTGGCCAAGCTTCCTGCCATCCAAGACCTCTATACCAGGTGGTGTCAGAGGAAGGCCCTAAAAATGGTCAGACTCCAGCCACCCTAGTCATAGACTGTTCTCTCTGCTACCGCACAGCATGCGGTACCGGAGCGCCAAGCCTAGGTCCAAGAGACTTCTAAACAGCTGCTACACCCAAGCCGTAAAACTCCTGAACAGCTTGTTTACCAATCAGGACCTGAATATGACTGCACGTCACATAACATAATTTAACGCGTTCATACATTTTTTTCCGTATTTACACTAATTATACTATCACTCGTATTTAATATGTCACAACGATTCATTGATAGGTATGCTATCATGATGGTAAAGTTGTCTCGCGCACCTACAGCCTGGTCATTTAAAAAAAGCTAGCTTGCTCATGGATGCAAACAATGTTCTTTCCCAAAAACATATCAAAACGACAATCTGTTTCAGTATCTATCGTTAGCTAGCTAACTACACTGCTCAAAAAAATTAAGGGAACACTAAAATAATACATCCTAGATCTGAATGAATGAAATATTCTTATTAAATACTTTTTTCTTTACATAGTTGAATGTGCTGACAACGAAATCACACACATTATCAATGGAATTGGAGTCACACTCAAAATTAAAGTGGAGAACCACACTACAGGCTGATCCAACTTTGATGTAATGTCCTTAAAACAAGTCAAAATGAGGTGCAGTAGTATGTGTGGCCTCCACGTGCCTGGATGACCTCCCTACAACGCCTGGGCATGCTCCTGATGAGGTGGAGGATGGTCTCCTGAGGGATCTCCTCCCAGACCTGGACTAAAGCATCCGCCAACTCCTGGACAGTCTGTGGTGGATGGAGCGAGACATGATGTCCCAGATGTGCTCAATTGGATTCAGGTCTGGGGAACGGGCAGGCCAGTCCATAGCATCAATGCCTTCCTCTTGCAGGAACTGCTGACACACTCCAGCCACATGAGGTCTAGCATTGTCTTGCATTAGTAGTAACTGGGGCCAACCGCACCAGCATATGGTCTCACAAGGGGTCTGAAGATCTCATCTCGGTACCTAATGGCACTCAGGCTACCTCCTGCACGGTGTTGGGCTGTAAGCACAACCCCCACCTGTGGACATCGGGCCCTCATACCACCGTCATGGAGTCTGTTTCTGACCGTTTGAGCAGACACATACACATTTGTGGCCTGCTGGAGGTCATTTTGCAGGGCTCTGTCAGTGCTCCGCCTGCTCCTCCTTGCACAAAGGCGGAGGTAGCGGTCCTGCTGCTGGGTTGTTGCCCTCCTACGGTCTCCTCCACGTCTCCTTCTAAAATAACCCTAATTAATAAGACAGGTTCGTCCACCATTAATCAAATAAGCACTGTCTATGTGAAGCTAGCCACAATAAGGATTAGCCACAATAGTGGACTTTGCGGTTAGCCTTCAAAATAAAGTATGTCATTGACAGTGATGTAAATGAATACAAATAGTAGAATTATGCCATAATTGAATAGATCATGCTAAATGAGGTTGGAATGTTATATAAAATCAACCTGTTAATGGTGGGTCGTGACGTGTCAGAGTAAATGTATACTTATTTAATGAATTGATTTGTCCAAGTGCAACTGCGGTCTCTGTTCAGTGCGCTCTCTGCTTAGCAGTGGTCTCTGCTCAGTTTGGCAGCTGCGCAAGTGGGAGATCTCTTTTCTGGAGTTTTCTTGAAGATCACTCCGCGACACACGCTGCAGCTCTGTCGTTCAACAGGTGATGATGCGCTGTAAGCTACTGACTTGTCATTCCCACTCGCCAAATGGACTCATGCTCGCAACAAGTTCTGACTGAGCTCAATCGTCATGATTGAGCTCACCGATGAGTTTCTCTCTTTCATACAAACTTAGAGAATTAACGAGGAGCTCCCTCAATGTGCTTTGTGCGAGGAAGTGCTTAGTAATGAGTCAATCAAAATGAACAAATTCATATAACGACACGTCCTGACCAAACAAAACCCAGCATGACAGTATACCCAGGGAATTCTTTCAGAACAGGGCAGAATCCTTCAGGAAACAGTGCTTCGACAGTGGAAAAGTAAGTCAGCTAGCAAGGCATTGTTGTCATTTTACAAAAGGCTATGATAAGCAGAAATAAGGGAGTAGTATCTCATAGTAGTATATGTGAGTTTCTCTTTCAAACAATCCCCTTGCCTTGTGTATATAGCTAACGTTAGCCAAAGCAAGTTAGCTAGCTACTGATGCAACCCTAAGTAACAGTACAGATAAGATGAAAAATGATCAGGCCTACTGTACATCTTTACTGTAGAAGTTCTTGTTGAAAACAAGTCTAGGTTAGAACCATTTCTGTTAAAATACAAGTCATTTCTATTCTGAACTGCATATGCATATACACACACTCAACCCGGACAGGAAGATCACATCAGTGACTCAACCCACTCAAGTGACACACCGATACTAGGGACGGCATGGAAGAGGACCAGTAAGCCAGTGACTCAGACCCTGTAATGGGGTTTGAGGCAGAGAATCCCAGTGAAGAGAGGGGAACTGGCCAGGCAGAGAGGGCAAGGGCAGCTCCAGTGCCATTCCGTTCACCTTCACACTCCTGGGCCAGACTGCACTCATAGGACCTACTGAAGAGATGAGTATTCAATAAATACTTAAAGGTCAAAACCGAGTTTGCGTCACTCACATGGATAGGCAGACCATTCCATAAAAATGGAGCTCTATAGGAGAAAGCCCTGCCTCCAGCTGTTTGCTTAGAAATTCTAGGGACAGTAAGGAGGCCTGCGTCTTGTGACCGTAGCGTTCATGTAGGTATGTACGGCAGGACAAAGTTGGAAAGATATGTAGGAGCAAGCCCATGTAATGCTTTGTAGGTTAGCAGTGACACCTTGAAATCAGCCCTTGCCTTAACAGGAAGTCAGTGTAGAGAGGCTAGCACTGGAGTAAAATGATATATATTTTTTTGTTCTAGTCAAGATTCTAGCAGCTTTGAACTGGGGGAGGATCTTGGAGGGTTGGTGTCCTGGCGGTTGGGAGCTTGGGCCGGTGGCCGATAGGTCACTTGTTCGGGTCCCTGTTTTTACTGTATTGTATGTTTTTAATATTAAATAAAATAGAAGTCGTCCTTATGTTCCTATTGCCCCAGGCAGTGCTCAGACAGGGAATGTAAAAGCTGTAGCTTATACAGTGCATTCGGAAAGTATTCACATGTTAGCCTTATTGTAAAATGGATTCAAAAAATGATGACAAAGCAAATTTATTAAAAATAAAAACTATCACATTTACAGTATTCAGACCCTTTACTCAGTACTTTGTTGAAGCACATTGGCAGTGATAACAGCATCAAGTCTTCTTGGGTATGATGCTGGAAGCTTGGCACACCTGTATTTGGGGCGTTTCTCCCATTTCTTCTCTGCAGATCCTCCCAAGCTCTGCCGGCTTGGATGTGCAGTATTGCTGCACAGCTAATTTCAGGTCTCTCCATAGATGTTTGATCGGGTTTAAGTCAGTGATCTGGCTGTGCCACTCTAGGACATTAAGAGACTTGTACCGAAGCAACTCCTGCATTGTCTTGGCTGTGTGCTTAGGGTCATTGTCCTGTTAGAAGGTGAACCTTCACCCCCGTCTGAGGTCCTGATCGCTTTTCATCAAGGATCTCTCTGTACGCTGCTCCGTTCGTCTTTCCCTCGATCCTATCTCCCAGTCCCTGCTGCTGAAAAACGTCCCCACAGCATGATGCTGCTGCCACCACTGTGCTTCACTATAGGGATGGTGCCAGGTTTTTGGAAGAGTCTTTGTGGTTCCAAACTTCTTCCATTTAAGTATGATGTAGTTGACTGTGTTCTTTGGGACTTTGAGTGCTGCAGACATGCACGGTCAGCTGTGGGACCTTTTTATCTAGACTTGCCTAGTTAAATAAAGGTTACATTTATTTTTTAAATAGACAGGTGTCTTTCCAAATCATATCCAATCATCTGAATTTACCACAGGTGGACTCAATCAAGTTGTAGAAATATCTCAAGGATGATACATGGAAACAGGATGCACCTGAGCTCAATTTTGAGTCTCATTGCGAAGGGTCTGAATACTTATTAAAATTTTAATTTTTTATAAATGTGCAAACATTTCTAAACCTGTTCTCTTTGTCATTATGTGGTATTGTATGTAGATTGATGAGGAATTATCTCTATTTAATCAATTTTAGATTAGTGCTGTAACTAACAAAATGTGGGAAAAGTCCATGGGTCTGAATACTTTCCGAATGCGCTGTATGTCATTGGTCATGAATTTGTCAGAGGAGAATTGTGTTCAGCTAATTTCTTTCAGCTGCCTGTCCTTAACTCTTTCCTCCAAGTAGGTCCTAATCCTTATTCCTCCTGACGCGGCAGAATTGAGCACTTTCTACTCATTATTCAATTTATTATCTATGAGTTGTCTTTTAACCCGGACCTGTTGCCTGAGCTTTACATTTTATAAGAATTCTAAGAACCTCTGCTCTACTGTAGCTTATATCAGAGGATATCTGTCTGTCTAATTTGCCCATAAGGATTTAAATGAATTGGCATACATTTTTAAATGATATAATTGAGCTGGTGCTTAAAATATTTATTTTATTTAACCAGGTAGGCCAGTTGAGAACAAGTTCTCATTTACAACTGTGACCTGGCCATGATAAAGCAAAGCAATGCGACAAATACAACAACAGAGTTACACATGGGATAAACAAACGTACAGTCAATAACACAATAGAAAAATCTGTATACAGTGTGTTCAAATAAAGGAGGTAAGGAAATAGGCCAATAGCGGCGAAGTAATAACAATTTAGCAATTTACACTGGAGTGATATGTGCAGATGAGGACGTGCAAGTAGATATACTGGTTTGCAGAAAAACAAATATGGGGATGAGGTATGTAGTTGGTTGGATGGGCTATTTACAGATGGGCTGTGTACAGCTGCAGTGATTGGTAAGCTCTCTGACAGCTGGCGCTTAAAGTTAGTGGGGGAGATAAATCTCCAACTTCAGTGATTTTTGCAATTCGTTCCAGTCATTGGCAGCAGAGAACTGGAAGGGAAGGCGGCCAAAGCAGGTGTTCACTTTGGGGATGACCAGTGAAATATACCTGCTGGAGTGCATGCTACGGGTGGGAGAGTTTACAGTCTAGCCAGACACCTAGGTATTTATGGTTGTCCACATATTCTAGGTCAGAAGGGTCCAGAGTAGTGATGCTAGTCGGGCGTGCAGGTGCGGGCAGCGATCGGTTGAAGAGCATACATTTAGCATTTAAGAGCAGTTGGAGGCCACGGAAGGAGTGTTGTATGGCGTTGAAGCTCGTTTTGGAGGTTTGTTGACACAGTGTCCAAATAAGCAATATAGGCCTATTTGTTTGTTATTTTCTGAATGAAGAGCTTTATTGTATTCAAAGTTGCAGGACTGACCAGGGGTGACGTTACCTTTAGGAGAAAGTTGGGCTTGCATTATGTTCTATCTCTCTGACTGTCTCAGAACTATGGCGGACAGAGCCTTCTGCACCCTTGCCCCTTGTCTATAGAATGCTCTCCCTGACCATCTGAGCTCCAACACTAAAATGGTCCTTAAAAACCCACTTTTAGAGACTGTCTTTTTCATAGTCCTTGTCGCAATCTAAAATGCATTTAGCACCTAGCCCACTTGCTATTTTACCTGCCTTTAAATCTAAATGTTTTTTTATTGTAAATTCAGCAAAAACATTTACATCTCCACAGACAACTGTGTTTTTTATTTTCAGCAAACTTAACATGTCTAAATATTTGTATGAACTTAACAAGATTCATCAACTGAGACACAAACTGAACACGTTCCACAGACAAGTGACTAACATAAATTGAATAATGTATCACTACTGGTTGTAAACGAACGAGTGATGTGCGTTCGGAGCAATAGTGGCTGTATCTAAGGCTCAGCCAATAGTTTACAACAGATTGCAGCGCAGCACGCAACTGAAGAAAGAAGAGAACCAATTTACTAGTTACAGCATCAGTTCGCTCTCTGGAAAGTCAGCTTGCCAGTTAAAGCAGCAAGTCCCCTGAAAGATAGAGGTAACGTTAGGTGAAAAGCCTGACCACGGAGACTGGGTTGAGAAGGTGATGAAGTGTACTTCATAAGCTGTAACTGAAAAACTACTGGTATTTGGAAAGTGTGAGGTGAGGGAGAAAGTGTGGTGGAACAAGTATCAGCATTAAGTATCTTGCTAGCTGGATTGAATTCTTCGTTAGTTAGCCAGTGAAATGTTGAGCAACATTAGCCATCTTATCTGATCAAATATTTGAGCATATGGTGTGAAAAATGTGCTTGCTAGCAAAGCAAGACAGCTAACGTTAGTAACTAACGTTACAACATCAGATGAGCTAACATTAGTAACTTAACCATTAAATGGTATACGACTCCTTGCCGTAACGAACTAAACCATTAGTTAACAGATCGTGGTTATCTCTACAGTATGTGGTTAATTTTCAGAATGAGAGAATTAGGTGAAAATGAGGCGTTGCTTGTTAAGTGGATTCAGGGATCAAATGGAGCTGGGCCTGGCTTAAGCTGGATGCCACTATAGAGGTGGAAGGAACACCACACACTTTCCCTGTTTCTCACTTTTGCTGGCACATTGTAGAACGTCTTTGTTGTGTTGAACTTGATAGTAACGTGTGTGAGTGAGGGGGGATTATACATTTTTATTTGTATTTATTTTTACTCTGTGAAAGTTATTTTTGCACACATGTAGGCTTGTGCACTTGATCGACGTCTATAGTGGCCACTATAATAGAGGAAACAGAATGAAACAGACAGGCATTCTATTTCTACTTTAAGATGTTTTTTTCCCAAGTGCAATATTTATGTGTGTGGTCACAAGCATTATAAAGGCTTTCATTGTTAACTGCAATATTAGTGTATTGTTTTTTTTCTCAAGACTTGCGTGTCATTTGCAGTAAAGTCTAGGCAACAAATTACATTGGATTGCTTTCTTTACATTTTCTTTTAGCTGTGGGTTAGGTTCACATTAAGCACTTTTTATTTTACACACAGAGACTGATCATGTAGATCATATTCTTTGTTGTTTAATTAGTTAATCCCTGCTAAGGGGAAATGCAGGTTTTCTTTTTGGGCCCTCAGCAGTTTGCATCCCTGATAAATGCAGGGAAGGACTGAAAGGAGACATTTAGGAATGTGCAAGTCTACCAAGTTGTGTTGAAGTGAGGCTAAGTAAAAGTATCTTGCAGGGTTTATGTAGAGACGCGTACATGCTAGGGTTGTGACGATGCCAGTATCGCAATATTTTTTTCCATGGCAAGTGAAAACAGTAATTAGACTAAACTCTTGGTTCTTTTTAAAACCTGGATGACAACAATGTTTGTTTCAACATTAGGGCTATTTTCCAAAATAAGTGAAATCCGATTGTTCATATTTAGTTTTCTTACAACGATACTAATGAAGCCCAAGGCAAAAAAAACAACTTTGACTCGTGGAAGTATCACGGTCGAGCGGCTTGGTATCGCGGTTGAATGGCTTCATTGATCTTTTGTCTAATTAGGCCTCATTTGGTATGCAACTTATCAGAACGAGTAATGGTTCCTGCAGCCATTTGTTCACTCCATCCATTGATATGATTATTCATTGACAACTCTTTGATAGTCTAAAGCAGGGCTGTTTTTAATGCCAAAGCATGTGAATTTGCAAGTTTGATGCAAGGAGCAGAGCATAATTAAAGCAAATTTTAAACAATGTTGTCGGCCTTCTCTCACTCTCCAATTTTTTGTTCTGGTTCTGCTCAGCCACAAGCTCTGTGCATTGTCTGTATTTGTCATTTTAATTAGGCATATTTGGTTGTAATTATTTAGCCTACTCCACCCACAGTAGCCTATATCTAGTTTATATTCTACTTTCTAACGTCTAGGATAGGTTTTTATTTTATTTTGAAGGACCTTAAATGTATTAACTAATGTTTTAGGTAGGCAATACATAAACTAAAGTACATTTTACAGTAGCCTTTCTGGAACAGAAACACCATAATATTTAAATAAATTTAAGGTAAAATATCAGACGTAGATCGTAGGTAATAAAGACCGGTATCCATTTATTTTCATAAATAAAAGGGAATAAATCATCTCAAACTGCAGCTGTCAAATGATTTGCGTACCAACAAGCTTCATATTTGCGTTGAGCATGGTAAATGCTCAACCACGAACTATTATAATAAAGTCAGAAGAATACACATGTAAAATTTTAATATCATAAAGGAATATTAGTGGGAATATAGCCATGATATAATGTCATTAAGCAGATGCTTTTACCAAAGCGACTTAGTCACACGTGCGTGAGCTTCTGGGAATCGAACTGTGTGTCTGGCACCTACTTCCTTTCTTGCCCGTTCACCCTCTGAATGGCACACATACACAATCCATGTCTGTTTACATTTTTACATTATCCCACTATCAGGGTTGTTAACATATTTGTGCACAAAATTAGATTTACATCTGCATCGTTTTTAATGTAGCCTAGTCAATGAGCGCTGTCTGTATAGCATCGTTATTAATGTAGCCTAGTCAATGAGCGCTGTCTGTATAGCATCGTTATTAATGTAGCCTAGTCAATGAGCGCTGTCTGTATAGCATCGTTATTAATGTAGCCTAGTCAATGAGCGCTGTCTGTATAGCATCGTTATTAATGTAGCCTAGTCAATGAGCGCTGTCTGTATAGCGCGGTAGCATGGTGCCAGATCTTTGTGTGTATGTTTGAGGCTCCGCTCTCAATGTATTTTTCAATTTTTAGGCTTTTCAAATATATTCCATTCTCCTTTCGTTTGTTTGTATTATGGCTATATACTCACTAATATTCCTTTATGTAATTAAGCTGTTACATGTGGATTTTTCTGTATTTATTGTAATAAAACTAATAGTGCCAGATCTTTGTGTGTTTGAGGCTGTCTGTTGGGCTGGGAGAGGGGGATTCTTTTACAGTTCATACCACCATATGCAAATGGTAAATTACTCATGGTCCCATTCCAGGAACCTTTAAATTATATATTCTCTACTTTAGTCTGGAAATATGGGGCAATGTCAAATGCTGGAGGTGAGCCAGCACCAATATGTTCTAGGTGACTTGCTTCGTAATCACAGGACCAAGACCTCCATGTAACATAGACATTTAAGTAGACTTTACATATGGGGCAATTCCATGGTAACTGAATGATGCAGAGGCTCCAATCTTTTTCACTTTAAAAGTATGCCAAACAAAAACCATTGATTGCGAAGTTAAACAAATGATAGAACTCTATGCACAAGGACTAATTTCAACAATTTCCATAGGCATTGTTACAAAAAAACATTAATTGTGATTTATCAGGGGGTACTTCAGAACCCCTACTTCCCGCGGCTATGAAAAACACATTTACTCAAACAGTGCAGATGTAAAGTTTGGTAACCGAATGACTGTGAAAACCACGTTTTCCAAAATTAAGATTCAAAGATGTCTGCAGAAAGAATGTGGCGTTGGCTATGTTATGACCCCTTGAGTTTGAAAGTCTCTTTTGGTTATCGAAGTCCAGTGTACTGTACTAAACTCTACTCTACAGTAAGTACTGTATTATACTGACATACTCTACTTTTCTTTGCACTGTACTGTGTTGTCTTAACTTGTGACACAGACTGCTACAATTGGTTCAGATTTGGACTGAGCAAATTTCAAATACTTTTCAACGTCTTGTGTCTGTCAGTCGGTGCTCAGTGTGTGACGAGTATGGTTACAGTAAATGGAAATAGAGGGGGTTCATGGGTAGGTGCCATTTTTCGTGGGTAACTGGCGAGCTACCAATTCTTTGTGGCTAGCTTGCTGGCCAGTTAGCCCTATTGATTTACTGTGGACTTACCCATCCACTGAACCTTCTTCCAGCCAGCACCATGGCAATAGAGATGGGAAAAAATGAACACAAAGCAAATGTTTTACTTCCTAACTCAGGTAGCTAGCTTTATGTGAATCATAATAATGTAGCGAACCAGATAGTTTAACAGGCAAAAATCCCCTAAAACGAATGCTGTGGAAGGTAGGTGGCTATCTGGCTAGCTCTCTCTCTGCCTCTCTCTCGTTCTCCCTCTCTCTATCCTTTCTTTCTCTATGCCCCTCTCATTCTTCCTCTCTATATCCTTTCTTTCTCTATGCCCCTCTCATTCTTCCTCTCTATATCCTTTCTTTCTCTGCCTCTTGTTCTCCCTCTGTCCTTTCTTTCTCTATGCCCCTCTCTCGTTCTCCCTTTCTCTGTCCTCTTTCTCTATGCCTCTGTCCTCTTTCTCTATGTCTCTCTTCTTTCTCCCGTTGTCTCTCAATAGGATTCGATATGGAGGGAGGCTGCTCAGTGTTGCGTCACTGGCTGCTAATGGTGCTGCCTGGCAGGGATGTCTGAACCTGGGGTACTAGGCTACCAGGCTGGCAGGGCAGTAGCTCATCCAGATTAGTCTCTTCTGCCACGCACCCGATCCTTGTTGGTGTCCTTGCATTACATGCACCTGGAGAAGTATACTATACATACAATGCTCACTTATATAATTCTGGGCCGTTTTGCCTTTTTAAGTGAATTAGACGGTGGGGTGCTGATCCTAAATCAAATAAACTGCTGTCTGTGGAACCAGAAGTCCATTAAGCCCTATAGCCTGAGGTCTTCAGAGGAGCTGTTGATCAGCCGATAACAAACAGTTCTAAACATAGCCATCTCAAATTCTGCGGGATGTGTGTGTTCAGCGACTGTTTGGTTTGAGGCCGTTTGATTGGCTGCTTGCGAGATGCCTGTTCAAACCTCACAACTCGGCACACAGTGGACTTGAGAGATTCCTCAGGGAATTATGTAATGGAAGAACGGACTTCACACTTGACCTCCCGGTGGTCCATGAATGTTCGCATGGCTTGAGGCAGAGTTGGGGTTGGGTTTGCTCCTCAGAGAGGCTATGTCCCAAATGGTACCCTATTCTCTATCGCAGTGTTTCATTCTCTACTGGTTTTGCCCCAGGACCCAAATTCAACCATGTTGTCTCAGTTGCTACTCAATATTCACATTGCAAAAAATAATAATCAAAATGCTATCTGGATAACAATTGATATTGCTATATTGATAGGAAATGTAGCAATTGTATGACAAGGTAACAACATGCCCACTTCTTTCATTGTCAATTACGTTTTACCCATATTCTTAATGAAACCTTTTTATGAACTCTGAAACCACAAAATCAACCAAAATATTGCTGCTATTAGCTCTATATTGAAAATGATGTGATTGAAAACTTGTTCAGAGGTTAAATGTATAAACATTTTCATTTCTACACACTTTACACCTGGTTTAACTCATCAAAGTTCAGAATTTAGTATTTTGTCATAAATAAATATACCCACCCAAAAAGTAATTCTTTGTTTTACTCACACCCACGACCATTGAAAACTTTTGAGTCGTGAACCACCAGTTGAGAATCACTGCTCTATAATAGTGCACTAGTTTTGACCAGAGGGCTCTGTCAAAAGTAGTGCACTATAGGGAATATGGTGCCATTTTGGGGGGTGCACTGAGCCCAGAGACACGAAACCTGGGGAGCGATCTGCAACCAGTACCTTTCTGTCCCAGCTGCTTAACAGCGAACCGGGGGTAATATTTGGAAAGAAGGGGAGAGATCCGAACCAGAAAACTGGAGACAAAGACACTGCTGGGGGTTGCAGTTTTTCGCCCATTTTTTCCCATCTCCTGTGGACACTAATCCTAGTGCTATAGGGATGGAGATAAAGAGTGGCCTAGGGACATTCAAGGCCTTGATACAGGGCTTTGCTCTACCCCGAACACTGTGCGTTGTTGTAACAGATGGGCTGGGGTGAAGCAATGTGCTCATCGTCTATTGTTCAGTTCCCCCCTTCTAACCCAGCTCTTTAGATCAGCAGAAACGAGCACTATGCACAAACATGGGCTTCTGGGTTAGTTTGGGTTATTTTCTTCAAAGGTGTCTTGTAATATTGGCATAGTGTGATAACACACTGAAACATGCTGTGACTGTGTCCGCATTTTTGGGAAAGTTTTGTTTTTTACCTGCATCATACTGTACAGCACAGAGTTGGTGCCATCAAGCTGGGGAAATAGTCTAGTAGTCTGTGGGCATTCATTTCAGTATGTAGTGCAATGTAAGACAGACATTTGTATAAGTCAAATACCATGATGGACCTGGATGAGGCAAGTTAATGTGAGGGGATTACAGCGATTGGATCAGCAGGGAGCATGCTATCTGGTCTGGACAGGGATATATGGATGGGGGGGGGGTTGGCTCGGCTGGGGGTTGGGGGAGTGGCACTGACTGTGTTTGACACAAACTCTCCAGGCAGACCACAGCTGGATTACAATTGGACTATGGACTACTATAAAATGGTGGACTGCCAATCAAGCACTCATATGCATCACTATTCCAGATTAGATTATCACTGCACATGCATGAGTGCCTGATCTTCATAGGAGTTCACCAAAACCGTTCATGACTGAAGTTCTGGAGTTGATGCATTGACTAACAGACCGCAGATAATGTAATCTATAGCAACAACTTACTTTTGCCAGCAATATCCATGTTCATCCCCTGTTCTCTTGCTTTAAAATCACGGCCTGTGTCTAATGTATTCCATTTGTTATTATTCTTTACAGGGGGGACTGCTGATTCCAAGATGGAGGTGAAGACGTCACTTCTGGACAACATGATAGGGGTGGGGGACATGGTCCTGCTAGAACCCCTCAACGAAGACTCCTTCATCATGAACCTGAGGAACCGCTTCGACCACAATGAGATCTATGTAAGTTCTCCCTCAGCAAGTGTTAAACTGGGTTTATCCATAGCTGAGTTATATAATTTAATATATTCTCAATGTATTTGAAACTCACATTATGCTTGAATGTATGCTAACATTCAGATGCGTTTGACTGTGTAACTGGATTTTGCCCCAGCTGCCTCAGTCTCAATGTCGTGGTTCAGCCGTGTTATTGTTCCCTCAGCTTCACTCTCCCTAAAAGTGCATGTTTACACTTAGCTTAGACAAACACAAAGTGTGCACTTAAGCAATCTGCAGATACATCATTCATTGTTTCTAAACTCACTGCTTAGCCTATTCATTTTAGCCCTTGCCTCCAAAAACAGCAGCACAGATACAGCAACCTCACCACAAAGCCCTGAGTTGACCAATCAATAAGTCACATAACTGAAGAATGTAGATGTCTCAAATGAGGCAGAACATTCAGAGCTCCAGGGAGGAGATTCAACTGGCTGCTGCCATTTCCCTTGGGGGGGGGGGGGGGGGGGTGAATGGAGCAGACCTGTGTTCCAATACTATTTGAAATATTTCAAATACTTTGAGCGATTGCGCATGCCTGCCTTGAGTGCCAGATTGTCAGGGTGTGCAGTTTTGGCACTACTCTATTGGTCCATTAAGATAGGCAAGCTCAAGAAAGCATATATAACATATTTGAAATGATTCCGAATAATATTTGAACCCAGGTCTGGAATATAGAGGCTGGATGAGGACTCTGTCTCAGTGCTCTGCTCCCTGGCTTCTCCCAGGAACCCCTGCCTATCTGTGAGTTGGCGTCTCCAGACATCAGCCTCTGATTATGGCCCTGGTTCTCTCCTCACTGCTGACTAGGACAGAGCCAAGTCAGAGCCCAGAGATTGATGTCACCACGCTCAACTATGATTGCCTGGCTACCTCAGCTTCGTGATATTTTAGTTAAGTTCATATCGCTTCCTGTGTTTATATGAGTTGTTTATGACATCTAAGCTGTCCTCAAATTTCTCTGTCGAACGGTGAACTAAAGCATATGGTTGGTCTAAGTCAGTCTGTAATGTTGGAGCAAAATGGTTTTGTTTAAGTCTAGTGCTGTATAAATGCTTGAGTTGAATCATACAATTCAACGGGTAATTTTCCACTCTGTCCAGTAACCTCTTTACATACCGCACAGAGGAGGGATTTGTTACTGGCTCATTAATTTTAGGTCACTAAAAGCCAGGCAGAAATCTAGTTTCCTCTGTTTATTCTTTAAAGATCTTATCACTCCCCTATCTTAGACACATGGGCTGTGAGAATTGGTCAGAACCTGTTCTTGTTTGTACAATTCTGTTAATGAAGTAAAGCCAATTACCACATCTCTTTTGTCAGCTTACCTTCCCCTTTGAGGGCTAAACAGCTCTTTGTGTAGATGAAGTATTTAAAGACTGTGCTACTTGTAAATACGTTACTCTGGCTTTATCCTGAGTGGGAACTTCCTAGCAATATCTTGTATAAAACTGGAAAATTAGTTTTTCCTCAACAGTTTTATATTTATATATATATATATATATATATATATATATATATATATATATATATATATATATATATATATATATATATATATATATAGTAATAATAATAACATAACAATAATAGATACAAGTGAAGATAAGAGTAAATAACTTGGATAGTCATATATAGGACATTAATAGGGGTAAATGAGAAAGGGGTGAACAAGAGGGATATGGTGGATATATATATATATATATAAGTGGATTTGGCTATTTCAGCCACACCAATTGCTGGCAGGTGTATACAATTGAGCACACATCCATGCAATCTCCATAAACAAACATTTGGCAGTGAATTGCTTTACTGAAGAGCTCAGTGACTTTCAACGTGGCACTGTCATAGGCCACCTTTCCAACAAGGCAGTTTGTCCAATTTCTGCCCTGCTAGAGCTACCCCGGTCAACTAAGTGTTCTTATTGTGAAGTGGAAACATCTAGGAGCGACAACAGCTCAGCCGCGAAGTGGTAGGCCACAGGAGATCACAGAACCTGCGACTACTGAAGCGTGTAGCTCGTAAAAATCGTCTCCTCGGTTGCAACAGGCACTACGCAGTTCCGAACTTCCTCTGGAAACATCAGCACAAGAATTGTTCGTCGGGACCTTCATGAAATGGGTTTCCAGTAGCCACACACAATCAATCAAATGTATTTATATAGCCCTTCATACATCAGCTGATGTCACAAAGTGCTGTACAGAAACCCAGCCTAAAACCCCAAACGGCAAGCAATGCCAGTGTAGAAGCACGGTGGCTAGGAAAAACTCCATAGAAAGGCCGCAACCTAGGAAGAAATCTAGCTGAACCAGGCTATGAGGGGTGGCAAGTCCTCTTCTGCCTATGCCGGGTGGAGATTATAATATAACATGGCCAAGATGTTCATAGATGACCAGCAGGGTCAATTAATAATAATCACAGTGGCTGTAGAGGGTGCAACAGGTCAGCACCTCAGGAGTAAAGGTCAATTGGCTTTTCATAGCTGATCATTGAGTATCTCTACTGCTCATGCTGTCTCTAGAGAGTTGAAAACAGCAGGTCTGGGACAAGGTAGCACATCCGGTGAACAGGTCAGGGTTCCATAGCCGCACGCAGAACAGTTGAAACTGGAGCAGCAGCACGGCCAGGTGGACTGGGGACAGCAAGGAGTCATCAGGTAGTCCTGAGGCATGGTCCAAGGAGAGGGAGAGAATTCACACAGGACAAGACAGGAGAAATACTCCAGATATAACAGACTGACCCTAGCCCCCAAACACAAACTTTGCAGCATAAATACTGGAGGCTGAGACAGGAGGGGTCAGGAGACACTGTAACCCTGTCCGACAAGCCTAAGATCACCATGCGCAATGCCAAGCGTCGGCTGGACTGGTGTAAGCTCAACGCTATTCACATACAAATAATATACTAGGCTATGCTTTTTGATTTACATATGTTCCTATAATGTCCACGAGACCATTGTCATAGTCCTGGAGGGCTGACGCTGCTTGTTCCATAGTCAATAAATCCATGAATTTCCTTAACCAAATGTCCATGCTGAAGCACTGGTTTACTCTCTTTCAATTCCTAAGTATTGTTTGTTTGACTGGCAGGAAGGCCAATGCAATGATGCGTTGCGTCATTCTAGGGTGGACATTGTCCACCATACACCTAACAGGCACACAGGACAATGTGGGATACATGCATTCAAAATTCCAGACAACATATCTACCTCGGTCCAAAATGTTTTAGCAGCTGGACATTTCCATAACAGATGCATTAGTGTACCAACCCCACCGCAGCCATAACAACCCACATGTGAAAGGCTTTGATTCATTTTTTTCAACCTGTTAGGTGTAATATGCAAAACCTTAATTTGATTCATTTGATAACTTACACATTCGGGATATAGATGTTGTGTTTTTCCATATTGCATCCCACTGTACTGTGGTCAGAGATTCACACAAGTCCTGTTCCCAATGTAACGGAGTAAGGATGTTGTTTGGGGAGAAGAGGCCAACAAGCTTGTATAAGGCAGAAACGGTTCCCTTCCCATTAGCAGCCCGGCCCCTCTGTTTGTTGTCCATCACGCTTTTAGATCCCACAGCAATACCCTTTGAGAAATCAATTGTAGTATTGATTTTGATCTTTAAATAGGGCAGAAATTGTATATAATTCAGGCTAAACGTTGCTATCAAATCTTTAATTGGTTTGACATCACCATCCCTTACTACCTGCCCCACCTGACTGATGTTTTGGCTTTGGCAGGTAATATTAACCTATGTCTTTCTCTCTGCAGTAAACAATGGGTTGTTCCATATTGGACATGAAGGGAGAGATGCTCCATTGATAACCTTTTATGACGCATCTTTGCCACTTCACATGAAAACTCAAGTAGTGGATTATCTATTTTCCAATGGAACTTGAGCTAATACCATAATGATTATTTCGAGATCAAATTGCTATGTTCTGTTCGAATGTTTTCCTCTAGCCACTCCCAGCGGCCTACTATTCCTCCATGTTTATAACCCCATGACAATTGGTATCTTGCATTATAAGACAAGTAATACAAATACTCAGGAACACCTAATCCACCCTTGCTTCTTGACATGCACAGTTTATGGTTCATGCTTGGTTTCTTATCTTTCCACAACAATCCAGAAAATAAACTATGGCTCTCTTTAAACCAGCACTGAGGAAACTGAAGTGGTATAGCTGACATAAGGAACGATGGTCTAGGGAGGATGTTTAAGCAATAAGGCACGGGGGGGTGTGGAATATGGCCAATATACCACGGCTAAGGGCTGCTCTTATGCACGACGCAACACAGAGTGCTTGGATACAGCCCTTAGCCGTGGTATACTGGCCATATGCCACAAACCCCTGAGGTGCCTTATTACTACTATAAAGTGGTTACCAAAGTAATTAGAGCTGTAAAAATAACTTTTGTCATACCCTTGGTATGCTGTCAGCCAATCAGGGTTTTAACCAACCAGTTTATAATAGTCTTTATCACCTCTACTCTACCCCATAGTGATACAAGTAGTACAGTAATAATAACATTTGGGTGGGGTCTTCCACTGACCAGGAGTGGTTTTACAAGCTGACTGGCTGGCTGCAGCCAACATTTAGCTACTAATCGCTACAGGCCCGTTAGGTGAGTGTCCCTAGGTACTTGTTATGGTGTCAGTTGTTTTCGTTCATGAGGTGAATCTTTTCGTTCCTTACCGGTTGTACATGACTGAGACTGTACATTTCAGAGATTTAGAAGAAAATATTTGATTCCTGTGAGAAATATCTGATTTCTATGAGTGCCAACCCTTTTTTTTTTGATCCTACGACCGCTCCCCTTCTGATGTCATCCATTTATTTTGACGAGCCAAGCCAAACACGCATTTAAATGTCAGTTTAGGCATGACATCTCATCTGTGTTGACTATACATATTCCCTTGAATAGGTCTTGCTGTTTTAGCTTCGATCTAATGGGAATGTTGTTAGACTGTGATGTCTGGATTATAATGCTTAGCTTGGAATGAGGAAGCAAAATATTTTCTTTTAGTGTTTGGAACTTGTAATTACAAAGTCCTGCAAGGAGACATTTCCCCTTTCTCTGTAATTTACTCAGCACTGCCTCACTTTCATCCTTGAAAGAACTCGTTTTTGAAATTGTCCCTTTTTTATATGGGAGATCACGACAACACTTCTATAATGGGACTGACAGTGATCTGGTTACTATTATTATTGAGTCTGGTGTTCAGTTAGGGTCAATGGTCCCTGTGGTTGGAAAGCCCCTGTTTTCTTTGCCGTAAAACATTCAAGCATAATGTCAGTGTCAAATACATTGAGAATATATTAAATTATATAACTCCGTTAATGCTAAACCCAGTTTAACACTTGCGGAGGGAGAACATCATTTTTTACACAAAGCATTCCCTTCTCTTAAGTCCTGATAATGTTCTCTACTGTATATCCCTCCAGTCCCGTTGTACCACAATTATCTGAGGTATTCAGGGGGAGAAGGGAGTGTACATGCACTCATTATGGGAGGCTGAGAGATCATGGGAGTGTGTGCACTTGCGTGCTTTTCCTGTTAAAAAAGGCCATTGTCGCGTCAGCCTTAACTTTGCCTTAATGGCCCTGGTCGTCTAGCAGTGACACTACCAAGCCAGCGCTTGCTTTTATTCTGAGCACTCCATTTGTCTTGTCCATTCTCGCCTCGGGTTCTCCAAAGAGTCGATTATGCCTCCCATGTACTTTTTGACAATAGGCAGTGGGATGTGGTGTTGCCTTGGAAAGGTCTGGCTCTCCTGTTCTGAGTGGGTTATATAACTTCCATTTTAACAGAGAGAGTGGAGAGGATCAGGAGTTGTTTAGAACCACCTGAAAATGCAGTCCTCTTCTATCTCAATGTAAGGTTTACAGTTTGACTGATTCTTTCAGAAATGACATACTGTCGTCAGTCTCACTCTGCAGTAATAAATGGAGCTGGGGAACGATGCCAAATGTGACGTTATTATGTATAATTTTCTTATCACACTCTAAGCAACAATGACAAAGTACAGAAATTCATGTTTTTCTCAATCCTAATTTATGGAAATAAGATGTACTGTACATAGAATGCACTAAAAGAATGACCCGGCTGCATCAAGCTGACCCATTTCTTTCCGACAAAATCTGTTTCAATGACTTGAGTCCAGTGCCTTTATCAGCCATCACCATTTGGAGATGTAGCCTCACCCATACCCCCCTCTACTCGTGCCCACTACATTCCTCTATCTACCAGACTCCCCTCTGATATGGGTGTCACGGGAGAAGCCGCATCCTGGGATTCCAGACATTTTTCCTTTGTTTTTAAGTCTCCCGTGCTGATGCTCTTTCCACTCCTTTCTAGTTCCCGCATACCTGACCAATGCAGCAGGATAGAATTCCCAGCTGGGAAGAGCTGAGGATGCAAAAATGAAACTCCTCTCACCTCAGTGCTTCCCTGAGAGCAGAGCTGAGCAAGACATCACTTTCAGACACCATAGCAGTATTCCTTACCTGAGAGAAGTTCTCTGAACACTAGTCAATCCATCACACCCTGATGTCTCTCACTCTACTCTTTATCGCTCTCTCTCTCTGCAGACCTACATAGACAGCGTAGTGATATATCATTTCTAATAATCACACCCTGGTGTCTTGTTCCCTCTCTCTGCAGACGTACATCGGCAGTGTGGTGATCTCCATGAACCCCTACAGGTCTCTCCCCATCTACACACCACAGAAGGTGGAGGAGTATCGCAACAGGAACTTCTACGAGCTCAGCCCACACATGTGAGTGCCTGGCCTAGGTCCTTCCTCCACCCTATCTTTGTGTAGTGCCGTCTACCTCCACCCCACTGCTGGCATGTTGTGTAGGATGCGTCTTTTTGTCCACGTTGAGGCCACAGGCAACAAAGCCCCTGTTTATAAATGCCTGATCTTTCAGGCAAAATGTCAAACACACAAGTGAACGGCATTGATTGGCGCACACAATCAGAAACATTTGAGCCCAAAAGACAATACACATCTCGGCCAGTAGGTTGGCGGAGAGGTTTTTGTTTTGCCTCCTTTTGAGTTCACTGTTCAGTTTACTGTTCCCTTTGTGATTTCCAAGGACCAGTATAGTTTAACTACAGCTCAACCAAATTAACCAGTATTGAGATAGAGGATGTGTGCTGTGCTCTGTCCCACACACTAGAACTTGTTTTGGGGTACAGACAGTTGGGTAGTGAGGGGCCCCTGGAGGGAACCCCTCCAGCAGGTGGCCATCTGCCTGTCCCTCAACAGCGGTGCCGGAGCCAGCCCAGAGGCCCTGCTGCACAGCTCTGACACAGTAAAACAAAATAGGTTCCCCGCTGGTCCTGCTGCTCTGACACGGTAAAACACAGTAGGTGCACTGCTGGTCCTGCTGCTTTGCCACAGTAAAACAAAGCAGGTGTCCTGCTGCTCTGACACGGTAAAACAAAGGCCAACTAGCTTCCCTGCCTGCTGCATCCCTGGGCTGGAGCAGACACTCCATGGTTGGAGGACGAAAGAGAGGGAGGGCGGGAGTGGGGGAGATCCCTTAGCTGTTCCAGCACTGACGGACTCGTCACAGAAAGACAGCCAGGCAAATGAAAGGGTATTTTATTTATACTAGAGCGTACGCTTCAAAGGGCCTGCTCCTGTTCCAGAACCCCCTCTTTCTCTTCACATGTGGTGACTCAGCAGACAGCAGGACAGTCAAACAGGGCAGATGTGTCCAGCTGTTTCTTTTGGCAATCTCTTTCCTTATAAGATCTTTTCCATTCTCTCGGCCTCCAGACCCAATGCTGCTCTGTTCAGTCTTTCTCTCGCCTGCAGTTTCTCTTCCACTAGCTTCATCACTCTTGTTTAAAAGAAGTGCTCTACTTCCTCCTCTCTAATGCTGATATCAGCCTTCAGAGGCCAGGGCCCACATTGATCTTGGATCTGGAGCCATGCCTGGGCTGATCCAGGGCATCTGTTTTATCCATCATGGCACAGAAACAGAGCTCTTAGATGGGGAGAGAGTGATAACCGAGGCCCTAGATTTATAGGCCCATGGGGCTCCGGGCTCAACTTGAGACAATACACCATTGCAGGCCATCATAGGGCCCATTGAACAGTAAAAATGAGTTGGACAGTCAACACTTCATTCCTCTGAGATTACAATTTAAGTAACAGTTGCCAGATGCAGACACACACACATCCACCCCCAACCTGTTATAATTTACACTGATCTTCGGATTAAAGTGTTGTCTGTCATTATACGTACATTAAGTCCACCTTACTCAATCTGCATCTCCCAGTGCCATGTCTGATCCTTTCCTACAGTACATTATGCATTCAAGGTTGCTACTCAGTAGGTTTTCAGCTCTCTTAAAACTTCTTATGGCTTACATCCCGCTAATGGGATCGATATGACAACAGACAACAGATTTTTACCTGCCATATGAGTTATGTTATACTCCCAGACATCATTCAAACAGTTTTAGAAACTTCAGTGTTTTCTATCCAAATCTAATACTAATAATATGCATGTATTAGCAACTGTGCCTGAGTAGCAGGCAGTTTACTCTGGGCACCTTATTTATCCAAGCTACTCAATACTGCCCCCAGCCATAAGAAGTTAAATCCTCTCAGATAGACAGGTTATGTTGAAAGATGCCAATCTAGGCTTAAATGGTTATCCGTATCGGCTGGGGGTAGATCCAGGTGACACAACATGCATGTAAAACGCTGACTCAACTTTTCTGAATGTACTGAATGTTATATCATTTGCTAGTCAGACATAGTTTCTTGTTCATAGTCAAGAGTTATAACATGGCAGGAAAATCTCACCTGATGCTAAGCTGTTAACTAAGAGGAGTATATACGGTAAACACAGCTGAACAGCGCAACAGTTCACTGCTCTCCTAGGATGCGTCCCAAATGGCACACTCTTCTCAATGTAGTGCCCTATGGATCCTGGTCAAAAGTAGTACACTATGTAGGGAATAAGATGCCATTAGAGACACAACCCCTAGTTTGGTTTCAGCCTAAAGGATTAGTCCCTCTGAGGTCCTGAAGTGGCTGTCTGTCGTGGCCCAAAGCAAAACCCTCCATAACATCGATCTTAATCTTGTCCCTATCAGGCCATCTGGACTTGTCATTCTGTCTTTGTTTTGCTGACTGACAACCAGCTCTGTGTAACATGAGACTACTGAGTCCAGACCACTGCCACGTTAAACCTGTCTGTCACGGTCTCACCACCACTGAAAACTATGAGGAAATGCCATATTCAGTGCTGAACATGACTGGAGATGTCAGTCACTGCTACAGCTCAGTGTTACTTGAGATTCTGTATGACAATTTTGAAAGTAATTGAGGATCATGATTCACAAACAACATTCATCGGATGCTCCGCCATTTTGCTTCCTTAGATACGATCTTAAGTTCTAATCACCATTTTCAGAGGCAGAGACAATGCAGTCACAGAAGGATGATATTGATGATCAACATACTTGTGTTTTATGAAGTAAAAAGCATCCCCCAAGGCAGCTGGAGATGGTAATCTGTGGTGGGGAAACCAATTTCAATAGAACATTTATGTATTTTCCTTAGCTTAGCTGGAATTCAAAACAGAGCAGACAAATATGTATCACTGCAGGCCATGGAATTTCACTGAGTTTGCAGACCGGGAGGTTTGAGCTTGAGTTAATGATCTATCTAAGCTATGTGATATAAATATGCTCTAGAATATTGATGCTGATACTGCATGAGGAAAAGCACATAACATTCCTACTTGAATTATGCTTTATGAACAAGGCCCAGTAGTACATAGGCCACTATTTGGAAAGGTGTTGATTTTAATCTACAGCCATTTCCCTTGATTACCATTATCAGATCTACAAGACAAAAGACAACAGTGTGGGCTTGCTATATGACTAAGTGGAGAGTTGGATCAGCCCAACAGGATAGGCAGTGGGTATTAATGCAGCCTGTCGACAACTTAATAGAGAGGAAAGCATCATTGTGTGCACGTCCCAAATGGCACCCTGTTCCCTACATAGCACACTACTTTTCCCCCGTTCAAAATTAGTACACTTTATAGAGATTTGGGTGCCATTAGGGATGCAGTTTTGACTATTTAGTTTACAGGTGAATGAGCCGCTCCTCCCAAAAACCCTGTTTATTTTACCACACCAAACTGTGCTTTCAAAGGTCACCCGAGCCGTAAAACAACTTGATTTAAATGAAATAAGTAAATCTTAGAAAGATCTCCAAACATTCAGGTCTGCTCAGCTAAGTGGTCCTTTAGGCCTCCGACCCAAGGCCGCTTTGGGTATTTACATAGAAAAAAAGATCATACGCTGAAACGTATAGGGAACTATTCAGACCCCTTGACTTTTTCCACATTTTGTTACGTTACAGCCTTAATCTAAAATTGATTACATTTAAAACAAATCCTCAGCAATGTACACACAATATACCATAATGACGAAACGAAAACAGATTTGTTTGAAATTTTTGCAAATATATAAAAAAAATAACACACCTTATTTACATAAGAATTCAGAACCTTTATGAGACGCAATTGACTTGTAGTTTGCTAAAAAGGCACATAAAGACACAGAAACAAGATTCTCTGGTCTGATAACTCTTTGGCCTGAATCCCAAGCGTCACGCCTGGAGGAAACCTGGCACCATCCCTACGGTGAAGCATGATGGTGGCAGCATCATGCTGCGGAGATGTTTTTCAGCAGCAGGGACTTTGAGACTACTCAGGATCAAGGCAAAGATGAACGGAGCAAAGTACAGAGATCCTTGATGAAAACCTGCTCCAAAGTGCTCAGGACTTCAGACTGGGGCGACAGTTCACCTTCCAAAAGGACAACGACCCTAAACACACAGCCAAGACAACGCAGGAATGGCTTCGGGACAAGTCTCTGAATGTCCTTTAGTGGCCCAGCCAGAGTCTGGACTTGAACCCGATCGAACATCTCTGGAGTGACCTGAAAACGTCTGTGCAGCAACGCTCCCCATCCAACCTGACAGAGCTTGAGAGGATCTGCAGAGAAGAAAGGGAGAAACTCCCCAAATACAGGTGTGCCAAGCTTGTAGAGTCATACCCAAGAAGAATTGATGCTGTAATCGCTGCCAAAGGTGCTTCAACAAAGTACTGAGTACAGGGTCTGAATATTTATGTAAATGATATTTCATTTTTTCATTTTTAATAAATGAACAAAAATGTTAAACTGTTTTTGCCTTGTCATTTTGGGGTGTTGTGTCGATTGAGGGGGGGAAACTATTTAATCGGTTTTAGAATAAGGCTGTAAGAAAATGTGGGAAAAAATCAAGGGGTCTGAATACTGAATAGTCTTTTCATACAAAACTAAACGCTCAAATGTTAACAAAAAGGAATCCAATATGTCAAGTTTTTTCGCTACTCACACACATCCTGACGTATAAGCGTAATTTTATAATCGTGACTATATAGATGGTAAGAAGCCATTAGTTATTTCATCCATGTATGGTTTGATCCTACTGTCTAAATGATTATCTTGACTCACTCCTCAATGGATTGATTCTCACTTAAAGGGGTATAAAATTAGGAGAGCTGACAATGTAATTCCCAAAACTTTTCAATTATTCAGGGAAGAACCCATAATGTGCCATGGTTTGTTTGTTCCAATCACTTGATTTAAGCAACATGACACTTGTTTATATATATAAAAAAGACACTAACAAGGTGTTCGTTCATAGACTTTGCTCTTTCCAAACCAATGCTCTTTTTTTCCCCATGCCAGAAATGGTTCCTGTTTCCCATTTTTCATTAGTGTTTGTGGGTTTGGAAGCTGATTTTCCAGGCGGGGCTGGGGCCATTGTGGCTTTCTGATTGGTTAGGCTAGCCTAAAGGGGATCAGTGCTAGGCTTTAATTAAGTAACATAGGGAGGTCTTCTGGTCCTTTCTTCCTAACCATAACCCCTCTTCTGTGCTCTTATCCCCTCTTCTGCTCCCCTCCAAACCCTAAGGGCTCAGACTCACCAATAGCGTTTGCTGGCCGAGAGTACTTAGCACCTCCTGAATGTAATTTGCAAACTGAGTGCGCACCGATTTTACATGTAGAATCATTTAAAAAATGTTGGCTGTCAGAAATCTACATCGGTGGTCCCTAAAACACAGTGCACTGAACGATCGGTAGATGAACGATAGATCCACATTCAGTGCGATGTGTGTGAGCCTCTCTTCTCTGCTCCCCTCCAAACCCGAACCTTCTTTTTCTCTCTGATTCCATCTTCTGCTCCCCTCTCCCTCAGAATCCTCCTAACCCGTCCTCTCCCTCAACTCCTCTAGTTGATCCTCATTAGACTTAAACACCATATAACCATCAGTAGGAACAAAACTGATGGGCAGACCACAGCTGTGTCATGCAGGGTTGAGGGTCCTGTTCATTAGGGCACACAGAAACGACAAAGTGTTTGTTATTGGACAGGTGCATGTTCCTAGTACCACTTTTATTCAATTTCGTGCCTAATGAGCATGACCCAGGTTGCCACGGTAGGGAAAACTGGCACGTATTTCAGTGCCAGTGTTTCAGTTCCACTCATCTCTTAAAGATTCATCTTTAGGAATGGAAGGAGCAGGCATAGTCATTAACTAAATGAACATGCTGTTGCATATAAATAAAACCTTTTTATAGGTTGTTGTATCACAGCCGGCCGTCATTGGGAGTCCCATAGGGCAGCGCACAATTGGCCCAGCGTCGTCCGGGTTTGGCCGGTGAAGGCCGTCATTGGGAGTCCCATAGGGCAGCGCACAATTGGCCCAGCGTCGTCCGGGTTTGGCCGGTGAAGGCCGTCATTGGGAGTCCCATAGGGCAGCGCACAATTGGCCCAGCGTCGTCCGGGTTTGGCCGGTGAAGGCCGTCATTGGGAGTCCCATAGGGCAGCGCACAATTGGCCCAGCGTCGTCCGGGTTTGGCCGGTGAAGGCCGTCATTGGGAGTCCCATAGGGCAGCGCACAATTGGCCCAGCGTCGTCCGGGTTTGGCCGGTGAAGGCCGTCATTGGGAGTCCCATAGGGCAGCGCACAATTGGCCCAGCGTCGTCCGGGTTTGGCCGGTGAAGGCCGTCATTGGGAGTCCCATAGGGCAGCGCACAATTGGCCCAGCGTCGTCTGGGTTTGGCCGGTGAAGGCCGTCATTGGGAGTCCCATAGGGCAGCGCACAATTGGCCCAGCGTCGTCTGGGTTTGGCCGGTGAAGGCCGTCATTGGGATTCCCATAGGGCAGCGCACAATTGGCCCAGCGTCGTCCGGGTTTGGCCGGTGAAGGCCGTCATTGGGAGTCCCATAGGGCAGCGCACAATTGGCCCAGCGTCGTCCGGGTTTGGCCGGTGAAGGCCGTCATTGGGAGTCCCATAGGGCAGCGCACAATTGGCCCAGCGTCGTCCGGGTTTGGCCGGTGAAGGCCGTCATTGGGAGTCCCATAGGGCAGCGCACAATTGGCCCAGCGTCGTCCGGGTTTGGCCGGTGAAGGCCGTCATTGGGAGTCCCATAGGGCAGCGCACAATTGGCCCAGCGTCGTCTGGGTTTGGCCGGTGAAGGCCGTCATTGGGAGTCCCATAGGGCAGCGCACAATTGGCCCAGCGTCGTCTGGGTTTGGCCGGTGAAGGCCGTCATTGGGAGTCCCATAGGGCAGCGCACAATTGGCCCAGCGTCGTCCGGGTTTGGCCGGTGAAGGCCGTCATTGGGAGTCCCATAGGGCAGCGCACAATTGGCCCAGCGTCGTCCGGGTTTGGCCGGTGAAGGCCGTCATTGGGAGTCCCATAGGGCAGCGCACAATTGGCCCAGCGTCGTCCGGGTTTGGCCGGTGAAGGCCGTCATTGGGAGTCCCATAGGGCAGCGCACAATTGGCCCAGCGTCGTCTGGGTTTGGCCGGTGAAGGCCGTCATTGGGAGTCCCATAGGGCAGCGCACAATTGGCCCAGCGTCGTCTGGGTTTGGCCGGTGAAGGCCGTCATTGGGATTCCCATAGGGCAGCGCACAATTGGCCCAGCGTCGTCCGGGTTTGGCCGGTGAAGGCCGTCATTGGGAGTCCCATAGGGCAGCGCACAATTGGCCCAGCGTCGTCCGGGTTTGGCCGGTGAAGGCCGTCATTGGGAGTCCCATAGGGCAGCGCACAATTGGCCCAGCGTCGTCCGGGTTTGGCCGGTGAAGGCCGTCATTGGGAGTCCCATAGGGCAGCGCACAATTGGCCCAGCGTCGTCCGGGTTTGGCCGGTGAAGGCCGTCATTGGGAGTCCCATAGGGCAGCGCACAATTGGCCCAGCGTCGTCCGGGTTTGGCCGGTGAAGGCCGTCATTGGGAGTCCCATAGGGCAGCGCACAATTGGCCCAGCGTCGTCTGGGTTTGGCCGGTGAAGGCCGTCATTGGGAGTCCCATAGGGCAGCGCACAATTGGCCCAGCGTCGTCTGGGTTTGGCCGGTGAAGGCCGTCATTGGGAGTCCCATAGGGCAGCGCACAATTGGCCCAGCGTCGTCTGGGTTTGGCCGGTGAAGGCCGTCATTGGGAGTCCCATAGGGCAGCGCACAATTGGCCCAGCGTCGTCTGGGTTTGGCCGGTGAAGGCCGTCATTGGGAGTCCCATAGGGCAGCGCACAATTGGCCCAGCGTCGTCTGGGTTTGGCCGGTGAAGGCCGTCATTGGGATTCCCATAGGGCAGCGCACAATTGGCCCAGCGTCGTCCGGGTTTGGCCGGTGAAGGCCGTCATTGGGAGTCCCATAGGGCAGCGCACAATTGGCCCAGCGTCGTCCGGGTTTGGCCGGTGAAGGCCGTCATTGGGAGTCCCATAGGGCAGCGCACAATTGGCCCAGCGTCGTCCGGGTTTGGCCGGTGAAGGCCGTCATTGGGAGTCCCATAGGGCAGCGCACAATTGGCCCAGCGTCGTCCGGGTTTGGCCGGTGAAGGCCGTCATTGGGAGTCCCATAGGGCAGCGCACAATTGGCCCAGCGTCGTCCGGGTTTGGCCGGTGAAGGCCGTCATTGGGAGTCCCATAGGGCAGCGCACAATTGGCCCAGCGTCGTCTGGGTTTGGCCGGTGAAGGCCGTCATTGTAAATAAGAATTTGTTCTTAACTGGCTTGCCTTGTTAAATGAACATCTTAAAACTGTATAGTCTGCTAACTCTCACTCTAGCTAGTGAGGAGGAGCAAGCCAAGGCTCTAGCCTGAGACTGTTAAGACTATAGGCCCTCAAGCTCTGCAGACGAGGTGTCTGCAGCTGTGTTGCCTGGGGTTTAACAGACTGTGAGCTGCGGTATGGTTCTAATGACCAGGGTTGGCCATCCTAGAGGGAGGTGGTAGGCCACCCCTGGTGTAGTCACCTTCAGTTTTATGACCAGTCCTGGGGTTGTCCAAGGAGGGTTGAAGTTACAGGCGGTTTAGTCTCCCTCCACTTCAGTCTCTAGGGATTCAGATGTGGTTCAATGATGCCAACATGTAAAGCACACAGTTATGGATTTTAGACCATGTATTTTTCTATGCCCATGTCTGTTTTGAATGGGATGGTTTTGTGAAAACACACACAATCATCTGTTCTAGCTCTTTTTGGCTTGTTTTGCTCTGTTCTGCTCGGAACTAAACATTTTCCAGCTGGGTTATTGTTCTATTTGAGTTTTAATATTACACACGAGATTAAGCAATAAGGCTTGACTGTTGAACTTCATGACATTCCATAATGACTGGTGATCTATTGAGGTTTCTGTCCATTATTAATTCCTGGATCACTGCATGTTTCCTGCTGTGGTTTCTAAAGAAGAGCCAAGCCCATCACTGTCATTTTATTATGGCCGGGCTAGCTGCCTGCTCTGCTTAAGGAAATAGCCTGTCTATGAGAAGTTGGCTGGACATATTTAGCGCTGTTAAATGTGTTTAAAACATTTGATTTCAGTTTATTGTCCCTAATGAGGTAGTATTCTCTTTCCAGATTTACAACTCACTGAAAACTGCCTGGATCGAGGGGAGTTTCAACCAAATCAAGAATATCAAACTAATTTCATTTATTGTTTTATGAATAGACCTAGCATAACATAACTCGCAATGAATGAAACTCTCTAGTCTACTTGTGAGTTTGAGCGGTGACAGATAAGACCATCCAGTGTGTTCTCTGAGGGATGTGTTAGGCTGGGCTCAGTGTGTGGATAAAAGGATCTTTCTGCCATTGAAAACTTTGGGCGGTTTGTCGAAGTGCTTTTTTGGGGGCGCCTAAGACCAGAGTTGAGAAAAAATGTATTTCAGCTCATGAAACATGGGACCAACACTTTATATGTTGTTTATATTTGGTCCGTGTAATATGGAACTTACTACAGGTACTATTATAACTTACCCTCTAGTACTATTGCATCATTATACGCTCAAATCTCCCCTATAGTGTGCTTCCTAGTGTTTACACTTGCCTCTGTACACATCAGGGCCTGGCCCCTGGGAGGGAAGGGGCCCTAGGAGGGTACTGTAAAAGGCTGCAGCTGTGCTCCCGGCCTGGTCCTACTCTAAAGGGTTAAGTTGTCTCTCTTATTGGGTTCAACTGTCACCAGAGCCCATTACAGGGTAGAGCAGTGATCTCACTCTGTATCTCCCTGACCAGACCACACCACAGACCAGAAGGCATCTATTTACGTAGCCCTCCTCCTCCCTCGGCTACCCAATGACAAATGTTGTCTGTTTTAATGAGACCTGCTCGTATATTAAAAGGCAGGTGTTGCCCCTTCAACACTCATCATGGTCTTTATAAAGTAATGGATTAATCAGTAATCTATCCTGCAGTGGCCTTGCAGATGGTGTGTCCTGTGTTTTGTATTTTCCCAGTGGTGTCCAGGCAGCCAGCCAGCCAGGCACAGATTGCGCTGGGCTGGTACAGTGGGGGGTGGGGATTGGGGCTGGGGAGTGTGGGGGGTGGGTTGTACAGCAGGCAGGGCAGCTTAGTGTCCCCTGAGGGGATCATGTAACAGCTGTAGGTAATGAGACCCTTGTGCCCTCTCATGGCCCACACATCCCCACTCTCCCCTCATGGCCCACACTAGCAGTGTTCCTAGTAGTCGGACAAAACGAGTATCGTAACCGATATGGGCAATTTTTAGGTTAGTATCCGTGATTGGAAAAACACATTTTTGGGTGCCAGCACGCATCTTTCTAATGCCAGTCAGTCTTGCGGTGTCCTATGTGGTCTAAATAACTCAACTTGTCTGTAAAGAGAAGGGCGGGCTGTAAGTTGACCCTGCTGCTCTGATTGGATAGAGTGAAGCTGAATTTCTCGTCCACTCGCATCAATTTTCTTTGCATGTTTTCCATCAGATAATTTAGATTGCTGCTGCCTACTTCTATGATAAATCACATGGCGATGTCATTTGCGATCAAGCTATCAATGTGCATAATATCAAACAAGTGGGGCAAGGGTAGGGAAAACATCTGAACTGCTGATGTGGATTCTAACTGAATGACAGCCAACCTGGCTGCCTGCTGCCTGTTGAGGACACACACACCCCTTCCCTGCTGCTCCTAATCTACAGCTTTTGTGCAGAGGTATTTTGCCAACATCTACTGTACTTAGGCATTTTTAAAACACTTTTTTTCAGATCACGAGTATCATCAGATCTGACTATCAACTCTCAATTTACGGATACGAGTATGGCCATAACGGAACACCCCTAGTCCACACAACCCCCCCACGGTCCACAGGACCCCGCTCTCCCCCCACGGCCCACAGTAACCCGCTCTTCCCTATCCCGACAGACAGACAGACGGACGAGGTCCCTCTGAATAGCAGCGTGGGACAGCATGGGGGTCTCTCGGATGGTAGTCTGCTCCCTGGAATGTAGACAGAGTTTCTGACCCAAGGGATAATACAATGGCATTATTCATGGTAGAAATCTGATCCGGGAAAGGATGACAGAGTCCCAGAGAGCACAATTCATTAGCTAGCCTATTCTTCAGTGTTTGTCAAGGCTCAATTAGTATTCATATATTTCTATGTTCATTATGGATGATACTACATTGTTGGGACCTGAGCCCATCATTCATTTTCAACAAGGAAAGAGGAAGACCAATGTCAAACCTGTGTTGTAATCACGTTACACCCAATATGGCATACTATACTTCCACTTGCAAAGTTGTGCTGGAGGTCATGGTTCAGATAATGTCTCTACTCACATGGTTTAGTCTGCAGACGGCCTGGAGTAGATAGGATGTCCTGACCATGTTCTGGGAACACAACACAACTTTCTGTCTACTGGGTTGTGTTCAGTAGGCACAAAATAAATAAAAGCTGTTTACAAGAGGGATGTACGATCTGAACTTGTGCAATTAAGAAACACATTTTCATTTTCTGTTGCATAAGGTTTTTCTACGGTGTTACGTAATGAGCATTACCATTGAGTATTGTCCCACCTCACTTCAGACCCAGTGAGCAGGTGCAGCATCCTGCCAGGGGCCACAACCCAAGGCTGAGAGGGTTAGGATTTATCCCCGGATTTAAACTGGTTTTCATGTTTTGATCTGAAAATGACATGGTCACTGCATGCTGCTTTCAGCCCGTAATATTATTGCAGCCCGTGGGCCAGATATGGTGGAATGACATTAAACTTGTTGAGCCTTGCATGTATCAAGGTCTATTCCTCTGTGTTTCATAGAGAAAGAAGTGTCTTACTGCAACTCTAACACCTGCCTATCTGTAGAGGAGCACTTGCACACAGAGTGGCTTCAACCATATCAAATAGCAAACCCTGCTAGTGACTAGCTATTGAAAGGAAGCTTTTGATTGACTGTTCTGCATTCGAACAATGATGACATACACCTCCGCCAGAAATGGTGACTCCAGTCCTGAAAGCCCTCTCAGGGAGGCCCGAAACAACACGCTCCAGAGCAGAGGTTGGCAGTGTTTGTGTGTGGAGGTAGGTGTCGTGTAGGACGTAGGAAGCAGAGGGTGTTTAGACTAACCAGTATTACAGAGTACCACTCTGTTCAGCTCCCTCCCACACAGAGTACAGAGAGAAACACAGGGAGAGAGTGGGATGTTATATCAGCAGGTTCATTAAACTGGTATGCCACCTACAGTAGATGAAAATCATCCAGGTCAGAGAAAGACCTCTTATGAGAATCACAAGCCCTGTGTTATCATCTTGGTGTTTATCCTAGTCTGAATGATGCGTGAAGTTAAACGTTTCTAGCAGGATCGTTGTACTGCATTGAGGCCAGTGGTGGAAAAAGTACCCAATTGTCATACTTGAGTCAAAGTTAAGATACCTTAATAGAAAATGACTCAAGTCAAAGTCACCCAGTAAAAACGACTTGAGTAAAAGTCTAAAAGTATTTGGTTTTAAATATACTTAGGTATCAAATGTAATTGTTAAAACATACTTAAGTATCAAAAGTATAAATCCTTTGAATTACTTATATTAAGAAAACCAGATGGCACTGTTCTTGTTTTTTATTTCATTACGGAAAGCCAGGGGCATGCTCCAACATTCAGACATCATTTACAAACAAAGCATTTGTGTAGGACTTTAAAGTATTTTTACTTCAGTACTTTACGCCACTGGCCAGGGGTTCAGAGCTGTATGTTTCTAACAGGACTGCTGTACTGTACTGAGGCCAGGGGTTCAGAGCTGTATGTTTCTAACAGGACTGCTGTACTGTACTGAGGCCAGGGGTTCAGAGCTGTATGTTTCTAACAGGACTACTGTACTGAGGCCAGGGGTTCAGAGCTGTATGTTTCTAACAGGACTGCTGTACTGTACTGAGGCCAGGGGTTCAGAGCTGTATGTTTCTAACAGGACTACTGTACTGAGGCCAGGGGTTCAGAGCTGTATGTTTCTAACAGGACTGCTGTACTGTACTGAGGCCAGGGGTTCAGAGCTGTATTTTTCTAACAGGACTGCTGTACTGTACTGAGGCCAAGGCTTCACAGTAGTGATGAATGAGAGAGCCAGACATCTGGCACACACCCCTGGATAATAAGAACAGCTGCCTTGTCTGAGAGACCAAAGTCAAACACACAGACCCAGGCAGACACACACAGGCACTTGTGCCCATGATTAATCTAACCTCTGCTTTAAAAAAAATGCATCCACTAGGGGTGAAACGGTACGTGTATTCGGATTGAACCGTTTGGTACAGGGTCCACGGTGCACGGTTCGGTACACACTGAACCGAACAATACATTAATCATATTATATCTATTTATTTAATTCATTCATTGATTTTATTATTATTATTTTTTGCATAAACCAATAGCGTGTAAATTAGCGTGGGAAAAATATCCACATAGTTATAAAGTTGTTTATAGTTGTCTGCAGCTCATTAGTTATTTCACTCCAGCGAGAACAGAGCTGAGAGTCCGTCGTAGCAGCAATTAGCTTATGAAGGAATTCGCAGTTAGCTAAATGGAAAGGCGCAACATGGCGAGCATTGGCGAGCCACAACTAGAAGACGCCCAGTATCATTCAGGTCTGCTGTCTGGGAACATTTCGGTTTCCCTGTAAACTATAACGGGGATTGCCAACGAGTGGTGGATAAAACATCTACAACATGTAGGCTCTGTTCATTGCTGATAGCCTGTTAGTGGTGGATATAACATCTACATGTAGGCTCTGTTCATTGCTGATAGCCTGTTAGTGGTGGATATAACATCTACATGTAGGCTCTGTTCATTGCTTGTTAGACTGTTCGAGTGGCAATACGAGTAACTTGACTGCTCATTTGCGCCAACATCACCCAAAATGCCAATCGGTGGGACTAGGTGAAAAAATGAAACTGCAACCACTTCTCCCCACAGCCTTAAGGCAACAATATGCGGCTGACTCTGGTAGGGCTAAAGAAATCAATGCAGCGATAGCAAAAACGCATAGCGGCAGATATGAGACCCTTCTCTGTGGTAGAGAATGCGGGGTTCAGAAACATGTTTAAAGCTGTTGAGCTGCACTTCACTATTCCTTCCCGCACACATTTTGCCCAGACATTAATACCTGCCGTATACAAAAAAACAAAATAACAAGCGAGAGTGAGTCGTCAGAAACACGGTCTGTTGCTCTAACACCAGACAGTTGGACGTCTAGAGCTACCTTACTGTAACGGCTCACTTCATTACGGCAGAGTGGGAGGTAAAAAGCCACTTCCCCTTGAGAGTAGTCACACCAGTGTAAACTTGGGAAGAGCTAAGGGAAGTTGGAGGGGGATGATGTAACGATTCCTGTGACTACTGACAACGCTAGAAATATTGTAAATGCAGTTGCACTAGCTGGATTGGGACCACAGATAGGATGCTTTGCTCACGTTATTAATCTAGCATCAGTGAATCCAATCTCTCGCCTCCTAGCAAAGATCAGGAAGGTGACTTCTATATTGTGACCCCTGGTTCAAGTCCCTGCTGCACCTGGATGCTGCTGCTCGTCTGAGAGTCTACAATGAACTCACAGGAGAGATTGTGACCGGGAACCTAGTCAAAGGTCAAGGCCATAGAGGAGGAGGTGACCTCACACAGGGAAGTGGACCTTATTCCCCTGGACGCTGATCCTCTTACATGGTGGAAGACCAAAGAGTTCATACGCCCTCATGTTGCCATGTTAGCAAGGACCTACCTGGCTGTGCCTGGGACCTCTGTCCCTAGCGAGAGTGTATTCTCCACATCGGCTGACATTGTCACAGCAAGCCGATCTGAGCTCACTGCAGATAATGTGGATCGACTAATCTTCTGAAAAAAACTTAAAATCTGATGAATGTTTGAATTTTTTTTTGCTGGACTATGCACTCTTGTTGAAGTTCTGTTTTAAATGACTTTTATTTCATGTTGTAAGGCAGGCACTGCTGTTTTTTGTTGTCCCTGTGTTTCCATCTGCTCCTGGGAACTCAAGCTACCCATGTTTACTATTATAATAAATGGAAAATCTAAATACAAATGACATATTTCGCAGGCATTTATTTTGTCGATGTATCGAAACCGAACCATGAGTTTTGTGAACCGTTTCACCCCAGTATCCACCCGTATACAGTTATCTAGAATTGTACTAGATAGTGATGGAGTCATGGTGATGGGAAATCATTGTACTTTAGACCCTTTGCTTTGTTTGCGTTATCGCTGTTGCAGGTAAATGAGCGCCGTGTTCAAAGGCCAATGAGGAAAAAGGATGCTGATAATATTCCATTTCCAGTTACAATACAGTGATGACACTCAAAAAGGTCATAGTAATGTCAGATTTTATGTTGTCCAATCAACAATTCGATCTGTCAGATGAGTGTTCCAAGAGGGAAGTGTTTCCTGTTTTAAGTCAATGTCCACCCTAGTCATGAACTGTTCTCTCCGCTACCACATGGCAAGTCTAGGTCCAAAAGGCTTCTTAATTAACAGGTTCTACCCCCAAGCCATGAGACTTCTGAACAGATAATCAAAGGGCTACCCAGACCCCTCTTTTATGCTGCTGTGTTTTTCTTTTCTTAACTTAAAGCATTGTTGATGAAGGGCTTGTAAGTGAGCATTTCACTGTAAGGTCTACACTTGTTGTATTTGGCGCATGTGACAAATAAAATGTGATTTATGGACGGGGTCACAGGTGTGGCCATAAAGATACAGCCCTCTGTTCCGCTTTCATATGTTAACAGTACAGGCTACATCAGTTGTTTGTGCTTCCAGACACTCTTAGAACAGTAGAATTGTCAGGCGCTGTTTGTGTGGCAGGTTTTTCTTGCAATGTCTTTTAAATACCTGAGGGGTTTATGGTTGTTTCAATAACATTTATTTTATGGGGAATTTGCAGCCATCCATTCCATTTTATCTATCACACCTGGTTGTTGGCCTTTTACACACTTGCCCACGTCATCAACTTTCCTCCATGTTTTGGATTTGATAAACCGGTATGACAGCATTGAATCCAATATGTTTTTTTGACCAGAAAGTCCACGTGCATGTATGTATTTGCTTGAGGGCACTTCTCGTGTATGTAATTGTTGGCACTTGAAATGCCATGTTGACTCAGATGGGTAGAATTCTCTGACGTGTGTGTGTGTGTGTGTGTGTTGGCGTAATGCTGTATAGGTGAAGGTAGAGAGGGATGAGGAGGCAGCAGTTTTTCTAACTGAGTAAGACTGCCTCCAGCCTCCTCCCACCCCCACGCCACACCACATCATGCCCAGACAATAAAATTCAAATGTGATACCTTTGTACCTATGGTAACTGTTTCACAATCATCTGTATTTGTGGATACCGACAAAGCCTAGGCTCCAGACACGGAAAGGAACAGCCCTAGTCTCTCTAGCTTATGGCTCCAAAGAGGAGTATGAGGAAAGAGACTCACACTGACTGGAAAACGATTTCAGGAACATTATTACATTGTTTATTGTACTCTTGCCACATAGTACTTTAAAAGGGGTTGGTTCTGCCTCATAGACTGTTTGCATTGGCATGGTGTGCATCGCAAATATTTTGATGAAACGGATGCAATTTATGGTGCTAAATGGCCTTCTCAGTGTTTATGAATATGGTGCGTTAGAAGCAGAAGTATTATCATAGTGAACATTTTAAAGACTGTATGCCAGTCAGAGCTCACATTGAGGCCCCAAATCATCTCTGTTGCCGTCCATGATTTTGACTTTGGCTTTTACTTTGATTAATTGTTAACGTAAACTTTCACGGTGCCCGCACTCGATATACGATTTTTTTGTTTTGAATTATTTGTTTTTAAACAAACAGCCTTGCATGTGGATACAGTACAATGCCACTAAAATCATTGAGGATGACTCAAAAGGACCATTGTGGTCCTCGTGGAAATACATGAAAACAAAATATACACAGGATTATAACATGAAAACAAAATACATCTCAAATAATTTCATCAATAGGGAGGAAATTGTAAAAGGAATTAAATGGATAACCAAGTAACATTCATTGAAACAATGATACTTTCTTTAATCCTGTGCAGTTTTTTAAAGCATTTTGCCCATAACCCTTCAATGGTTTATCTCTAAAGAAATATAAATAACCAGACCGGTAACTGGGGGCAAGGACACGTGTAACTTGAAAAAACTGTTTGATCTGCACCACCCGGAGTTCAACTGGAAGCCAGTTCAGTTCCTTGAAATTAATAGACCAATGTGTGTCCTAGGGCGTCTACCAAATGAGTAGGAGCAGGTTTTCACTTGCACGTTTATATATTTCTGTTGTGGCTTGATTAACTAGTGCCTTTATGAACCCTCCCTATTCATTACCAAAACCAATAATGTCCACCTTGATCTGTGTGTACCAAAACCAAGCACAATGGAATGGAGACAAATGGACAAGATTGATTTCAATTTAGCCTAGCTTGTTCCTTTCATGTCCCCTTTGACAAACCATGAAGACTGCTTAAATTTCAGTACCTTAAACATCCATATTCATGCTAATGTGCATGTCATTCCTTTACTTTGAACTCTGACCTATGTTACTGTGTAGAGTATAGGACTGGGCGGTATCCAGATTTTCATACCTTCATACAGTTCCTGTACCATACTGTGGTATACAGTGTGATAAAATAAAAACTAGTGTAGCACCGATATTACATTTTTGGCTGATACTGATATCTGATAGTTTCCTTGCCCCAAAAAAGATACCAATAACCGATATTTTAAAATGTTTGCAGCCTTTTAAGCACTCTAGTACAGTTAAAAAACGCGCACACGCACACACACACGGATGCAGCGGTCTAAGGCACCTCAGTGCAAGAGGCATCACTACAGTCCCTTGTTCGAATCCAGGCTGTATCACATCCGGCTGTGATTGGGAGTCCCATAGGGCGGCGCACAGGGTCGTCCGGGGTAGGCCGTAATTGTAAATAAGAATTTGTTCTGACTTCCCTAGTTAAATAAAGTTACACACACTCTGACCAAAAAGTTAATTTGTTGGCATTTATGCATGTCCCCATTACCAGTAAAACAGAATCATAACCTATTTATTTCACTTACTTGCTGTGCTGTTTCGTTGTACATTTGTTCAGTCGTTTCATTCTCAACCAGGATTTCTATGGAACGCTGTTTGGGGTCTTTGCATGTCAAAAAATGTGTCAAATATGTTTGTTGACCAATCAGGACCTGAATATGACTGCACTTCACACAATAATTTAACTTGTTCATAATTTTTTTACACAGTTATTACACATTGATTACACTCACTCATATTTCATATGTCACGATCCATTGATACGTATTCCTGGAATCGTTTTCCAGTCAGTGTGAGTCTCTTTCCTCATATGCTACGTATGCTATGATGGTGGTAAAGGTGTCTCGTGCACCTACAGTGCTGGTCATTAAAAAAAGGTAGCTAGCTCATGGATGCAAACAATCTGTTTCAATAGCTGGCGAACTATATAGCAAGGGGTCATCTAAAATAACCCTAATTTATAAGATAGTTCTTATGATTAATGGTGGTCCGACCCATCTATGTGAAGCTAGCAGCAATAAGGATTAGCCACAATAGTGGACTTTGCGGTTAGCCTTCAAAATAAAGAATGTCATTGACAGTGAGGCAAATACATAGAAATAGTAGAATTATGCCATAATTGAATAGATAATGCTAAACGAGGTTGGAATGTTATATAAAATCAAAAGACAATCATTTGTTAATTTGACAAATCTGTTATAATCAAACAGGATGTATTATACTTTAGAGTTGCATTGAGGGTGTACTTATTTCACTGTACAGCCCTACCTGTGGATCAATGACATGGGGTATCAGTCGACTCGGTGACAGCCAGAGAACATTCGCACGGTAGCTCTTATTGCGGGACTCTGAAACGACTGTGAATTGAGCCCCATTTTTATTGTCAACCTGTGTGTATTGAACACTATTTCTGAGGAAAAACAATACTGCGTGGATGTTTTGGAGTCTGATAACTCTGAGGACTTTGGGAAAAATGTATTGAGTAGACTGTTACACCATTTCATTGATCCCCAATCCTTCGGTAAAGTAGTACTGTGCAATATGAAAGTCAATACACACAATAGGCTGATTGGGGATGTGATTTTACACAGTCACAGTACTGCGATAAGAGCTACAGTACAACACTAATATTTGTGTAAGCTCTTCAGTTGTGTTTTGTGGGTGTCACCGAGTAGACTGATGCCCCATTTCATTGCTCCACATTCCAACCTTGTTTAACATTATCTAGTCTAAATATGGCACGATTCCACCAATTGTAACCGTATGCATCACTTTCAAAGAGGTACTTTTATTTTGAAGGCAACCCGCAAATTCCACTATTGTGCCTAATCCTTACTGTGGCTAGCTTCACAACACATAACCCGGTCTGGTCGAGCCTCACTAGCCAGATGAAGCTAGCTGGCTGCTTATAACGTTAGTTTTGGGCAACTGTTAAGTAGCTGGCTAGCTATTTATTTTCATGAACTGAAGTTCAATTTCAATAGGCGAACCAGTGGCTACCTAGCTAATAATTTCTCACAAAGATTCCTAAATCATTGCTAAGAATAGTGGAAATGACTGCAGTTTCTACTGCATTGTTTTCAGGCTGGTTGTATTGGTGCTAGCTAGGTTCCAAGCTAAAGCTAGCTAGCTACCCCAGAAGTGCCAACGCGGTATTGTAAACACATCATTCGTGGCCGGTGTTTGCTTGTTTTGACAGTGCTACTGATTATGGTGGCATTTGCCTTGCACGTGCAAATTCAGAACACACAACATCCTTTAATAGAACTGTTATTTTACGTGTCAAATGAAAAGCTTATTTAACGTGTCAAATAGTGTTATTTGATGTATCTTTTTTGACACGCAAAGACCCAAACTGCCTTCCATAGTATGTCGTGAAGCTAATAGCAGTGACATTACTCCGATAGGGCAATATCTGAACAATAGCGCACTTGGTAACGTTAGTGTGCCGGTGCTCGACCAGTCACGAAAGCCAACATCACCCATGACAGAACTGTTGATTGTTGAAGGGCAATGATTGCATTATCTTGGTGTTAATGGTTTTCGCCTTTGAGTTGTCTCGCTGAAATGTTCTTACTCTTTCAAATGACCGATCGACTTGACTGCTCGAGCCACACAGCAGACATTGTGGGCTAGATTAAGAATGCTATGCTGCAGGTGTAGCGCAAAATTTTATGAGATGTCATGTACCTACAGTGGCAAGAAAAAGTATGTGAACCCTTTGGAAATACCTGGATTTCTGCATAATTGGTAATCACATTGGATCTGATCTTCATCTAGATCACAACAATAGACAGTCTGCTTAAACCAGTAACACACAATTAAGTATGTTAACCCCTGGATTTAATAACTGGTTGACCCTCCTTTGGCAGCAATAACCTCAACCATATGTGTTCTGTAGTTGTGGATCAGACCTGCACAACGGTCAGGAGGAATTTTTGACCATTCCTCTTTGCTGAACTGAAACAGTTTTGTAATATTCTTCGGATGTCTGGTGTGAACTGCTCTCTTGAGGTCATGCCACAGCATCTCAATCGAGTTGAGGTCAGGACTCTGACTGGGCCACTCCAGAGGTGTATTTTCTTCTGTTGAAGCCATTCTGTTGTGGATTTACTTCTGTGTTTTGGGTCGTTGTACTGTTGCATCACCCAACTGATGTTGAGCAATTGGCGGACAGATAGCCTAACATTCTCCTGCAAAATGTCTTGATAAACTTGGGAAATCATTTCCCCGTCGATGATAGCAAGCTGCCCAGGCCCTGAGGCAGCAAAAAAGCCCCAAACCATGATGCTCCCTCCGCCATGCTTTACAGTTGGGATGAGGTTTTGATGTTGGTGTGCTGTGCCTTTTTTTTCTTCACACATAGTGTTATGTTCCTTCCAAACTACTCAACTGTAGTTTCATCTGTCCACAGAATATTTTGACAGTAGCACTGTGGAACATCCAGTTGCACTTTTGCAAACTTCAGACTTGCAGCAATGTTTTTTTTGGACAGCAGTGGCTTCTTCCGTGGTGTCCTCCCATGAATTCCATTCTTGTTTAGTGTTTTACGTATCATAGACTCATCAATAGAGATGTTAGCATGTTCCAGAGATTTCTTTAGTCTAGCTAACACTCTAGGATTCTTCTTCACCTCATTGAGCATTCTGCGCTGTGCTCTTGCAGTCATCGTCCTGAAAGACGGCCACTCCTAGGGAGAGTAGAAACAGTGCTGAAATTTCTCCATTAATAGACAATTTGTCTTACCGTGGACTGATGAACATTAAGCCTTTTAGGGATACTTTTGTAACCCTTTCCAGCTTTATGCAAGTCAACAATTCTTAATCTTAGGTCTTCTGAGATCTATTTTGTTCAATGCATTTTTTATTTTATTGTTTTACCTTTATTTAACTAGGCAAGTCAGTTAAGAACCAATTCTTATTTTCAATGACGGCCTAGGAACAGTTGGTTAACTGCCTGTTCAGGGGCAGAACGACAGATTTGTACAGTGTCAGCTCAGGGGCTTGAACTTGCAACCTTCCGGTTACTAGTCCAACGCTCTAACCACTAGGCTAATTTAATGAGTTTTTTTATAGGGCAAGGCAGCTCTAACCAACATCTCCAATCTTGTCTCATTGATTGGACTCCAGGTTAGCTGACTACTGACTCCACACAGCTTTTGGAGAAGTCATTTTTCCAACCTACTCTGTGAATGTTTAAATGATGTATTAAATATAGACAAGAAAAATACAATAATTTGTGTGTTATTAGTTTAAGCACACTGTATTTGTCTATTGTTGTGACTTCAAATTTGATGACCAATTTATGCAGAAATGCAGGTAATTCCAAAGAGTTCCCATATGTTTTCTTGCCACTGTTATATAGGTATGCACATCAGCTTTAACATTGGTTTTTCACATCGGAGTTAAACTAGACGGACGATACTGATGTTGACATTTTTAGCTAATATTGTCCGATTCGGATATGTTCACCGATTTTTATTTTGTGCATCCCTAATAAAAACATTGACACAAAAAAGCAATTTATGCAGCAGGGATCTTGATCCAGAAGAGGATTGATTTGTCTCTGCTGTAATCAAGAAACTTGATATTGGAAGCGAGTCTCTTAGTTAGCAAGCCAATTGCATAGCTGGAGCCCTGAGCTGGAGACCGATTTTTGTTGTTGTTGGGAGGGGGCTGTTTAAACCAACAAAATGTGTTTTTGCTTGTGGCTGGTATATTGGCAAATGCTACTCGTCGCAGTGAGTCTAACACACCCATGGCGCCGACTTCTGAAGAAAATGCACAGCTCGCAAGTTCATCGTCTTCGTTGTCTTTTCCAAACAAGAATTTGTCCCAATTTTCACCAGTAGCTTTACTTCACATTTAAAGTGTAATATTTCACTGAGCAGTTGCATTGTTTTGTCACATGAGATGTAGAAAAAGTACCCAGTCCCCTTACTCCCAACAATGTTCCTCTCAAGCCGGCTTACCCCTCCTCGCTTCCTGGCGTGGGGCTGAGTAAACAGTCACTCCCTCCTCGGTGTGGTGGTGAGGAAGGGTGGACCATTAGACTGCTAGTCAGAACCACAGTGGCAGTGTCTGTAGTGTGATTTGAGCCCAGTGGCTGGCCCTCAGTAGGGATTCTGGGTCATGCAAAGGCCACTGCTTCCTGAGACTTGTCAAGTGGTAGTTGTGCTATTTCAGCAGGACGTTGTTGAACTATGCCATCTTTGTCCTCTCTAGAGTGCTGGGTTATGTATGTGTGTAGATGGAGGACAATGGATGGTGTCTTGGGCTGTGCCTTTATTGTTTACTAGCCTAATGTGTCGAGTGCAAGAAGATGACAGACAGTTAATTTAGTGTATGTTATCAACATAATTGAATTTGAAGAGCACAACAGTTGAATATTCGGGAACAATTCTGAATGAATGAGAGGGTTTTCTTAATGTGTTTGGCTCTTGACTTTGCCTAATGCCCACACTTTGCTTAATGTCTCTCCCTGCTTCCTTGAAAGTTCTTAATGGTAGAGGGGTGATCCAAATTGTCTGACGTTCATCTCTTTGAGTCCGCCTCAGTTTCTTTACCTTGTCAAATGTTATATTGAGGACTGGCACTTGAATAAACTTTTCTAATCTTCATGTAGTATCTCCATGCATGTGCTTGGGAATGAGGTGGCAGCCATTGACTGATGTAGGATGGAGACAACAGGACAGAAGGACTAAAGCTGATTCATCATGCAGGGCAAGGAGAGACATGGAAAAGCTTTAAAGCCACTTTAGCACTGTTGGAGCTAAAAACAGCCCTGACTTATCCTCTGTTTCCAACATCCTGTCGTGAGAGAGTGTGTGTGTTTCTGGCCAAAGGAGGTGATGGGGGGGGGGGGGGGTCCCCTCAGAACACAAGCCAGTCACGCACACATGTTACCCCAGAGGGTACACACACTCCCGATTGTCTGTAAGTTATGGCTATTAGCCAGGTGATTGACCGTCAAATCTCACCTCTTAGAAAGCTCTCAATCATCCACTAAAGAAATATCCTTATCCTTTTGGGGGCCTGGGGCAGAATTAACTTATTCATCTGGTTGGTTCTATGACCAAATGCAATTCTAACTCAGCAAGGTTTGTGCTTTACCCCTCAGATGCTAGCCCTCGCAAGCATATATCGAGGTTCCTCATAGCCTAGTGCTTTGACTCTTCTTGTTTTGATCTAAAACGTCTGTTAGTCAGCAAGGTACTTTCTGAAGGATCAAACCAACAGCTTTATATTGGGAATGTTCACTCACTAAATTGCAGTGCAGTTGATCAAATCAAAGCCAGGACCCCCTGAAAGTATGATGAGAAAAACACATTGGTATATGTAGGCAGTCTCCTTTGAGGATCCTCCAAACTACAATCAAAGTGCTTAGATTTTTATTCACCCTGTTGCAGACTTTCCATGTGTTATGTACTATTCAAGTTTGATACTGCAGCAAGTTACCCTCCATAAATGGCCTTCTATCCAGATGATGGATGAAAGCCTTGGGGAAAGTGTTATATAAAAATATAAAATTATTAATTATTGATTGACTATTTATAGGCGTGACGACATCCCCCTGCTGCATAAGTAATATTATCCTCCTGCTGCTCTGGATAATTGACTACCACGTAGTCAGATACTCACATGACCCTGTCAGATTGAGGGGCTCCTGAGTGGTGCAGCGGTCTAAGGCACTGCATCTCAGTGCTAGAGGCATCACTACAGACCAAGATTCGATTCCAGGCTGTATCACAACCGGCCGTGATTGGGAGTCACATAGGGCGGCGCACAAGTGGCGCAGCGTCATCCGGGTTAGGGTTTGAACGGGGAAGGCAGTCATTGTAAATAAGAATATGTTCTTAACTGACTTGCCTAGTTAAATAAAGATACTCAAATGTGTCTGAACTGAACAAAGACCCTGGTAGTAGCACACCTCTTCCTGATAGTAGCCCTGTTTGTTCCCTGTCCTATTTCTGTTCATCCGCCTGGCTGCCAGAACCTGCATTTTGTTTTGGGTAGGTTGTTCCGAGCTCCAGTAGCCTGTCATGACTCTGGACCCATTGTGTTTGTGTGTGTCACAGCTAAGGCTGACACAGTGGTCACATTAATCATGCCACCTGGACCCATGGCTGGAGCAGGAAAGGGTAGCTTCCTCTGTGACTCAGTGCAAGACATGGATATCCTGGAACCTGCCCCTGGAGAGCCACTCTGGTCTGAGCTGGATGAGATCAGAGCCTGCTACTGTATCAAAATTTGTCACGTGCCTAATACAACCGGTGTAGACCTTACAGTGAAATGCTTACTTACAAGCCCTTAACCAACAATGCAGTTTTAAGAAAATACCTATAAAAAAAAAAAGTAAGAGATGAAAAATAAATAATTAAGAGCACCGGTAAATAACAATAGCGGGGCTATATACAGGGGGTACCGACACAGAGTCAATGTGTCAATGTGCATGGGCACTGGTGTTGAGGTAATTATGTACATATAGGTAGAGTTATTAAAGTGGCTATGCATAGGTAATAACAGAGTAGCAGTAGCGTGGGGGGGGGGGGGGGGCAGCAATGCAAATAGCCTGGGTAGCCATTTGATTAGCTGTTCAGGAATCTTATGGCTTGGGAGTAGAAGCTTTTGGAAGCCTCTTGGACCTAGACTTGGCGCTCCGGTACCGCTTGCCGTGCGATAGCAGAGAGAACAGTCTGTGATGAGGGTGGCTGGAGTCTGACAATTATTAGGGCCTTCCTCTAATACACCCCCTGTTATAGAGGTCCTGGATGACAGGAAGCTTGGCCCCAGTGATGTACTGGGCTGTTCACACTACCCTCTGTAGTGCCTTGCGGTCAGGGGCCAAGTGGTTTCCATACCAGGAAGTGATGCTACCCGTCAGGATGCTCTCGATGGTGCAGCTGTAAAACCTTTTGAGGATCTGAGGACCCATGCCAAATCTTTTCAGTCTCCTGAGAGGGAATAGGTTTTGTCGTGCCGTCTTCATGACTGTCTTGGTGTGCTTGGACCATGTTAGTTTGTTGATGTGGACGCCAAGGAACTTGAAGATCTCAACATGCTCCAATTCAACCACGTTGATGAAAATAGGGATGTGCTTGGGCCTACTTTTCCTGTAGTCCACAATTATGTCCTTTGTCTTGATCATGTTGAGGGAGAGGTTGTTGTCCTTGCATCACATGGTCAGGTCTCTGACCACCTCCCTATAGGCTGTCTCATCGTTGTCTGTCATCAGGCTTACCACTGTTGTCATCAGCAAACTTAATGATGGTGTTGGAGTCGTACCTGGCCATGTAGTCATGAGTGAACAGGGAGTACAGGAGGGGACTGAGCACGCACCCCTGAGGGGGCCCCCGTGTTGAGGATCAGCGTGGCGGATGTGTTGTTACCTACCCTTACCACCTGGGGGCGGCCCGTCAAGAAGTCCAGGATCCAGCTGCAGAGGGAGGTGTTTAGTCCTAGAGTCCTTAGCTTAGTGACGAGCTTTGAGGGCGCTATGGTGTTGAATGTTGAGCTGTAGTCTATGAATAGCATTCTCACATAGGTGTTCCTTTTGACCTGGTTGGAAAGGGCAGTGTGTAGTTCAATAGAGCTTGCATCATCTATGGATCTGTTGGTGTGGTATGCAAGTGTGTCTAGGGTTTCTGGGAGAAAGGTGTTGTGAGCCATGACCAGCCTTTCAAAGCATTTCATGGCTACAGACGTGAGTGCTACGGGTCGGTAGTCATTTAGGCAGGTTACCTTCGCGTTTTTGGGCACAGGGACTATGGTGATCTGCTTGAAACAACATGTTGGCATTACAGACTCAGACAGGGGGAGGTTGAAAATGTCTGTGAAGACACTTGGCAGTTGATCAGAGCATGCTCGGAGTACACGTCCTAGTAATCCATCTGGCCCAGCGGCCTTGTGAATGTTAACCTGTTTCTAAGGTCTTATTCACATCAGCTGCGGAGAGCTTGATCACACAGTTGTGCCAGAACAGCTGATGCTCTCATGCATGTTTCAGTGTTACTTGCCTCGAAGCGAGCATAGAAGTTATTTAGCTTGTCTGTTAGGCTCATGTCACTGGGAATCTCTCAGGTGTGCTTCCCTGTGTAGTCTGTAATAGTTTGCAAGCCCTGCCACATCCGACGAGCGTTGGAGCCGATGTAGTACGATTCGATCTTAGTCCTATGTTGAAGCTTTGCCTCTTTGATGGTACTCCTGAGGGCATAGCGGGATTTCATATAAGCTTCCTGGTTAGAGTCCCACACCTTGAAAGCGTCAGCTCTAGCGTTTAGCTCAGTGCGGATGTTGCCTGTAATCCATGGCTTCTGGTTGGGGTATATACGTACAGTCACTGTGGGGACGACGTCATCGATGCTCTTATTGATAAAGCCGGTGACTGATTTGGTGCACTCTTAAATGCCATTGGAAGAATCCTGGAACATTTTCCAGTCTGTGCTAGCAAAACAGTCCTGTAGCTTAGCATCTGCTTCATCTGACCACTTTTTATTGACCCAGTCACTGGTGCTTCCTGCTTTAATTTTTGCTTGTAAGCAGGAATCAGGAGGATAGAGTTATGGACAGATTTGCAAAATCGAGGGTGTGCTTTGTGCATGTTTCTGTGTGGGAAGTAAAGGTAGTCTTTAATTTGTTTTCCTTCTGGTTGCACATATAACATGCTGATGGAAATTATGTAAAACTGATTTAAGTTTCCCTGTGTTAAAGTTCCCGGTCACTAGGAGCGCCACCTCTGGATGAGCGTTTTCCTGTTTGCTTATGGCGGAATACAGCTCATTGAGTGCGGTTTTTGTGCCAGCATCAGTCTGTGGTGGTATGTAGACAGCCATGAAAAATAAAGATGACAATTCTCTAGGTAGATAGTGTGTTCTACAGCTTATCATGAGATACTCAGGCTAGCAACACCTTGAGACTTCCTTAGATATCGTGCACCAGCTATTGTTTACAAATATGCCCCCGCCCCATGTCTTACCAGAGGCTGCTGTTCTGTCCTGCTGATAGTTTATAACCCCTCAGCTGTATGTTCTTAACCTCTAATGACTCCCCATTCCGCATGAGGGAGCGTAATCATCGACTGACACTAATTAGCATAACGCAACGGACATAAATATTCCTAGAAAATATTCCTATTCATGAAAATCACAATTGAAATATATTGAGACATAGCTTAGCCTTTTGTTAATCACCCTGTCATCTCAGATTTTCAAAATATGCTTTACAGCCAAAGCTAGACAAGCATTTGTGTAAGTTTATCGATAGCCTAGCATAGCATTTTGTCCAGCTAGTTGCAGGTAACTAATCAGAAAAGCAATCAAATTAAATCGTTTACCTTTGAGCTTCGGATGTTTTCATTCACGAGACTCCCAGTTAGATAGCCAATGTTCCTTTTTTCCAAAAATATTATTTTTGTAGGCGAAATAGCTCCGTTTGTTCTTCACGTTTGGCTGAGAAATCGCCCGGAAATTGCGTCACGAAAATGCCGAAAAATATTCCAAATTAGCTCCATAATATTGACAGAATCATGGCAAACGTTGTTTATAATCAATCCTCAAGGTGTTTTTCAAATGTCTATTCGATATATATCCACCGGGACAATTAGTTTTTCAGTAGGACCGATTGAAATAATAGCTACCTCCTGTATTTTACGCGAGAATCACTCTGGGAGCATCAGGTGACCACTTGCGCAATGTAGCCGCTTACGGGTATTCTTCAACATAAATGCGTAAAACTACGTCACAATGCTGTAGACACCTTGGGGAATACGTAGAAAAATGAATCTGGTTGATAGCCCATTCACTGCTCAATAGAGACTCATTGGAACGCAGCGCTTTCAAAACATGAGGCACTTCCGGATTGGATTTTCCTCAGGCTTTCGCCTGCAACATCAGTTCTGTTATACTCACAGACAATATTTTTACAGTTTTGGAAACTTTAGTGTTCTATCCTAAGCTGTCAATTATATGCATATTCTAGCATCTTGTCCTGACAAAATATCCTGTTTACTACAGGAACTTTATTTTTCCAAAAATGAAAATACTGCCCCCTAGTCACAAGGTTTTAATGTCGCCGTTCTGCCACGACTCAGTGAAACATAAGGTATTACAGCTTTTAATGTCCCATTGGTATTATATTAGTGCTTTCAGTTCGTCCCATTTATTTTCCATCGATTGAATGTTAGCTAGCATAACGGCAGACAAGGGCAGATTAGCCACACGTCTCCTGATCCCCACAAGGCATCCTGATCTCTTTCCGCGAAACCTTTTCCTTTTCCAGAGAATCACAGGGATTTGGGCCTGGTTGGGTGTCTGTGGTATATCCCTCGCGTCCGACTCATTGAAGAACCCCTTGTCTAATTTGAGGTGAGTAAACTCTGTTCTGATGACCAGAAGCTCTTTTCGTTCATAAGAGATGGTTGCAGCAGCATTATGTCCAAAACAAGTTTTGAACAACGCGAAAAAATAAAATAAAATAGCATGGTTGGTTAAGAGCCGTTAAGACGGCGTCATCTACATTATGACCGAGCTTCCTACAACCTTGGCTAGCTGTTATTTGAATAACATCATGCCGCTGGAAAAAGTTACTGCATGTACATTAAATATTGTCTATTTACTCTGATATAAGAGAAACACAGCAGTGTAACAGTAAATGCAACGTAAACCGCTATGTAGACATAGGCGTCTCAATATCAAAAATAAACTCTGAAGTTGGTTGAGGGAGGATCTGTCGTTCCCCATTAGGTTGGGTGGGCCATGGTTTCATCAGGCTAACCATGAATCATGTCTGCAGAGGAATTGAACTCTGTGTTGAGAGAGGAATGACGTCCTTCCCATTCGGATGCAGAAGGTTACAGAGCTCAGATCCCTTTTTCCTCCCTCCCTCATTCTCAGGGTTAGGAGAAGAAAGGCTGAGCGGCTATTTTCTGCCGCTTGCCTCCTGCCAGTGTGGCTTTGCATCTCACCGCTGCCAAATCAAATTGTGTTGGTCACATACACATGTTTAGCAGATGTTATTGCGGGTGTAGTGAAATGCTTGTAAATAAAATAGAAATAACCCACAAAAAAACAAAATACTGCAAAGTTGCTTAGGAGCAAGAAGCAGAGCTGCCCTATCTGTTGGCGCCATCTTGCCCAAATTACTGCGTGTGTATGTGAGAGAGATCAGGGTGTGCCAGGCATCACTCTACCCTGCTGACCCCTGCATCTCTCTTTCTCTCTCTCTCTCTCTCCTTCTCTCTGATACCCTAGTCAGACCAGGGTGCTTTAGGGCCAGTGGCTTACTGGCTTTTGGGTTGTGCCTTCACTTTCATGTGCCTTTGCATTGTTTGCCTTGACATACTTTCCACTTAAAACTAGTTAGGGATAAGATACTCAATTAAAGCTACACTCATTGTGAATCCAGCCAACATGTCAGATTTTAAAAATGCTTTTCGGCGAAAACATAAGAAGCTATTATCTGATAGCCTGCACCAGCAATAAACAAAGGAGTTAGCATATTTCAACCATGCAGGCGCTACACAAAACAAAACAATTGGTCCTTTTGTTCGATTAATTCCTTCCATATATATCCAAAATGTCCATTTATAAAGCGCGTTTGATCCAGAAAAAAACAGCTTACAAAAAACGCAACTACAAAATATTTCAAAAGTTGCCTATAAACTTTGCCAAAATATTTCAAACTACTTCTGTAATACAACTTTAAATATTTGTAAACGTTAATAATCAATCAAATTGTAGACTGGGCAATCTGTGTTCAATACAGGAATGAAAACAAACCAGCGCCACTTTTCACGTCTTGCGCAACTCAGAAAAGTGTCCCCAGTTCCTAGTTGGCCTACTTCTTCATTGCACAAAGCAATAACCTCAACCAAATTCCAAAGACTGGTGACATCCAGTGGAAGCGGTAGGAACTGAAAACAGGTTGCTAAGAAATATCCCTTGGCAATAACAAGCCAGGGAATAGAGAGAGGAAAAAAATTATAATTCTGAACAGTTAGTCCTCGGGATTTTGCCTGCTACATAAGTTTTCTATCCAAATCTATGTATAATATGCATATCTTATATTCTTGGCATGAGTAGCAGGAAGTTGAAATTGGGCATGCTATTTATCCAAAAGTGAAAATTCTGCCCCCTAGCCCCAAGAGGTTTTAAATGAAAATGCCTGAGAAGCTGGTGTTTGGAGGATATATTGGCACTGCCGTTTTCATCTCGGGCAGGCAAACCGTGCCAATATATCCTCCAAACACTGGCTTCTCGAGCATTACTCGTTTTATACAACGGGTTACCAACATATTCAAATAATGATTGACATATTTTCATGGTGAAAATATTCATACTATTTTGTTCTTCCACGAGATATACAGTACTCAGACTCCCAAAACAAATCTAGGGTTGCTACCCAAGCCGGCTGGTTGTTCATTCGATCGGTTAGGTTGCCAGAGACGCGACCCAGTTAAGTATTTTTGTTCCATGGATTTAGTCATATGTTCAAAATGTTCTTCTGCCATGATGTTTGGCAACATTCTTATCCCTTGCTTGTTAGCTAGCCAACTTTGTCTAACTCAGTCACATCAAATAGTGCAGCCAGAATAACGGCAAAGTAGCTGCATCTGCGTTTGTTGTTTTCTAGTGATATTTTTGGTGGGGATACATCAATAACGATGTGGTAATGATTCATGATTTTGCCTGGCATAGAACATTTGCTCTCTCGCCAGGCCGCTGGGCAGAAGAGATGGCCAACTACACAGCTAACACAATCACTTCAAACTGAAGCTGGAATGACCGTAAACTAGCTGTGTTTCGCATTTTTCTTTATACATTTCTTCGTATATATCCATAAATATTATGCTGATTCGTGACTTCAACTGGCTGAGAAAAGCTGGCAACCTCTCATCCCAACTCCCGACACTTTCATTGCAAATGTAGGAGAGATGGACAGCAAAGTTTTTACAAATCTACGCTGTTGAAAACCCAATGCTAATCTAAAATAAATGGGAGATAATATCTAGATGCTTTTTACAGTGGAGATCAAGTACACTGCTCAAAAAAATAAAGGGAACACTTAAACACAATGTAACTCCAAGTCAATCACACTTCTGTGAAATCAAACTGTCCACTTAGGAAGCAACACTGATTGACAATACATTTCACATGCTGTTGTGCAAATGGAATAGACAACAGGTGGAAATTATAGGCATTTAGCAAGACACCCCCAATAAAGGAGTGGTTCTGCAGGTGGGGACCACAGACCACTTCTCAGTTCCTATGCTTCCTGGCTGATGTTTTGGTCACTTTTGAATGCTGGCGGTGCTTTCACTCTAGTGGTAGCATGAGATGGAGTCTACAACCCACACAAGTGGCTCAGGTAGTGCAGCTCATCCAGGATGGAACATCAATGCGAGCTGTGGCAAGAAGGTTTGCTCTGTCTGTCAGCGTAGTGTCCAGAGCATGGAGGCGCTACCAGGAGACAGGCCAGTACATCAGGAGACGTGGACGAGGCCGTATGAGGGCAACAACCCAGCAGCAGGACCGCTACCTCCGCCTTTGTGCAAGGAGGGGCACTGCCAGAGCCCTGCAAAATGACCTCCAGCAGGCCACACATGTGCATGTGTCTGCTCAAACGGTCAGAAACAGACTCCATGAGAGTGGTATGAGGGCCCGATGTCCACAGGTGGGGGTTGTGCTTACAGCCCAACACCGTGCAGGACGTTTGGCATTTGCTAGAGAACACCAAGATTGGTAAATTTGCCACTGGCGCCCTGTGCTCTTCACAGATGAAAGCAGGTTCACACTGAGCACGTGACAGAGTCTGGAGACGCCGTGGATAACGTTCTGCTGCCTGCAACATCCTCCAGCATGACCGGTTTGGCGGTGGGTCAGTCATGGTGTGGGGTGGCATTTCTTTGGGGGGGGGGCGCACAGCCCTCCATGTGCTCGCCAGAGGTAGCCTGACTGCCATTAGGTACCGAGATGAGATCCTCAGACCCCTTGGGAGACCATATGCTGGTGAAGTTGGCCCTGGGTTCCTCCTAATGCCAGACAATGCTAGACCTCAGGTGGCTGGAGTGTGTCAGCAGTTCCTGCAAGAGGAAGGCATTGATGCTATGGACTGGCCCGCCCGTTCCCCAGACCTGAATCCAATTGAGCAGATCTGGGACATCACGTCTCGCTCCATCCACCAACGCCACGTTGCACCACAGACTGTCCAGGAGTTGGCTGTGGTCTGGGTGGAGATCCCTCAGGAGACCATCCGCCACCTCATCAGGAGCATGCCCAGGCGTTGTAGGGAGGTCATACAGGCACGTGGAGGCCACACACACTACTGAGCCTCATTTTGACTTGTTTTAAGGACATTACATCAAAGTTGGATCAGCCTGTAGTGTGGTTTTCCACTTTAATTTTGAGTGTGACTCCAAATCCAGACCTCCATGGGTTGACATTTGATTTCCATTGATAATTTTTGTGATTTTGTTGTCAGCACATTCAACTATGTAAAGAAAAAGTATTTAATAAGAATATTTCATTCATTCAGATCTAGGATGTGTTATTTTTGTGTTCCCTTTATTTTTTTTGAGCAGTGTATATACATTGCCTGGCTGAGCTGATGAGACCATGGATTGCTCAGTCAGATGGAACAGAGTAAAGACATTTCAGCGTCATAGATTTAGCCGGTGGTAACTTGTGGAATAGACAGCGGCTGGAATGCGTTCTTAACCAATAGGCATCTAGGACTAGACCCACCCGTTCTATAAACTGATTTATAAACTGGGTGGTTCGCGCCCTGAATGTTGATTGGCTGACAGCCGTGGTATATCAGACCGTATAACATGGGTATGACAAAACTGGTATTTTTACTGCTTGAATTATGTTGGTAACTAGTTTATAATAGCAATATGGCACCTCGGGGTTTGTGATATATGGCCAATATACCACGGCTACGGGCTGTGTCCAGGAACTTTGCGCTGTGTCGTGCATTAGAACAACCCATAGCTGTGGTATATTGGCCATATACCACACCTCGGGCCTTATTGCTTAAATAAGAAGCCCTGTGTATCCTATAAATGGCAACTTCAATTTGGTGAATGGTGGATCAATTTGCTGTTCTTTCTCTCTTTCATGGTCTTGATATTTGCGCGACGCAGTGGCCACCAGGGGGTCTGATTTAATTCCGATTTCCTCTTTTTATTTTATTTCTCCTTTTTCCTCATTGTGGCCTGGCCACAGTGCCTGGTGGGGACTGGACATATTTTCTCTCCTTTTCTTGGCCTTTACGCCTCGAGTGTTGAGCTGCTTTGACTTTAGGGAGGAGAACTGTAACAAACAAGATGCTACCATGTGTTTGTGTTCCCCATTCCCCACCCATCCCTACAGACACACAAAGGGGAGTTTGATAGACTTTTAGTTTTGACTTACTTTGTCTCTGTTGACCCCTGGTTTCCATGCACCAGCTTGCAGGCAGGCCCATTCATATTGTGATTGGCCCATTCATAGTCATATGACCTGCTCAACTTCATAATGGGTGAACGCTTGCAGTCACGGTGTGTGATGGCTGATCATTTGGCATGGGCCCTCCCATCCACCCTGCTCCTCTCTATCCCCTCCCCTACTAGCCTCTTACTAGGGCTGGGAATTGCCAGGGACTTCACGATATTGATACACCATCTATATTGTAATTAATAACTCTAACTTCACCGTGGTCAAAGGGATATTCAATGTTGGGTACAGAGATGATGTAGTCATTCAGAAGTCATGTTAAACACTATTATTGCACACTGAGTCCATGCAACTTGTATTGTTAAGCACATTTTTACTCCTGAACTTATTTTGCCTTGCCATAACTAAAAGGTTGAATACTTATTGACTCGTTTCAGCTTTACATTTTTTATTCATTTGTAAAAAATAAAATTAAAAAACAGTTCCACTTTGACATTATGGGGTATTATGTGTGTAGGGCAGTGACACATCTCAATTTAATCCATTTTATATTCAGGCTGTAGCACAAAATGTTGAAAAAAATCAAGGGGTGTGAATACTTTCTGAAGGCATTGTATGTGATGGTGTGGAACCCAGATCTCTAATAGCCATCCAGGCAGGATGCAGTGTTGTCAGCTTTTAACTGTTGCCTGGTGTACATTCCTCTGCCTCTCTCCTCTTCACGGCTGTCTGCTGGGCTAGCAGTCAAGTCAATCAGTGCACGAAGCATATCAGGGTCTCCGCAATGGTTCAGATTTTTGTGATCATATAAGCTATGTTGCTTTCCACAATGATCCCTGTTACATACGCATGTTATACTGTATATCTGATCATAAATACAAAAACAATAATCCCCAATCTCCTAAATCATTGTAAGCCTACAGTATGTAATATAATATACAGAATGTAAGCCTACAGTATGTAATATAATATACAGAATGTAAGCCTACATTATTTTCTGAATGTAAAGTATTTAGACATGCTGTGGGTCTGAGGCTCTGATTTGTGGTGTGTGAAAGAGCTTGCGTGCATCTGAAGCTCAGACAGTCTGTGGTCTGAAGTGGCATGTGATTACTTAATTAATAACATTACTCACGTTGTTAAAACTAGTGAATATCCACAGTCCCCCTCGGGTGGGTGAGGAATGAGGTCAGGACGTGCCACTAAAATTAGACACTTGGGAAAATGGCTATTTTTGATGCCTACATTCCTGCAAAATTACCTCCAGCAGTGTTCTGGGTTCATATGGCTGTCAATGTAACCATTTTATTAGTGACATTTCAAGGGGACCATAGATCATATAATTAGTATTCTATATCATAGACAGCCTATTGGGACCAGGAATGAATGCAGACTATAAAACATCTGGCATCAACTATATGGCCTGGTAGTTTGGACCATGCATCTCCTCCGGCTCAGTTTGTCATTTTGGAGAGCAGACCTACCTAGGTGGCATCTACAAAGGCATGTCAGCCAGAGTTCGCTTACCTTGCCTTTTTTTTAACAAGAAACCATTTGCCATATTTTCTTAGAATGGATGGGGGTGTTTAGGGAATTGCGCAAAAAGGAAACTACATGCAACAGTTCCTCCACAATCAGAGCTATTATTAGTGGTGGCTCTGGAAAATTCCTGAGTAATGAATGTAGAAAAGTACACACGGAGAGGAAAATGGGAGCTGGTAGACCTTGCAGCGCTAATTTGGAGTCTGGTGGGCTAGTTTGGGAGAGTTTGGAACACTACTATAACTGAACTGTAGAATAGATGACTGTTTGGGTGCCAAGTGTGATCCATAAAGAACTATGGCCTCACTCAATAGGGTGGCTGCTTCTACACCATGTGGTTGTGTCCCTTCCAAAGTATAGACCACCGCAACACCTGGAAGAGACTAAAGGGACATTTCTGACAAGCAGCCCATTGACTTGCCATAATCTATAACTGACCCTTAACTTAACCCATAACCCTAAACCTAATTTTAACCAATAAAAAAATTTGAATATCAGTTTGCACTTCAGCCACGCCCCCTTTAGTTTTTCCCGCAACACCCAGTCAGCCATCCTCAAAGCTGTACACTTATGCAGGCTTTGCCACCTCTAAATGCCTTCACCCCCCCCCATATACACACACACACACACACACACACACACACACACACACACACACACACACACACACACACACACACACACACACACACACACACACTTGATATTTAACCATCAGAGCAAGACAATGACAGTCCCAGCATTGTTAAGGGGAATCCAGTTAGTCTGCTATACTGTCTCACTTTCCCATTGTGTAAACGTCCTGGAATGTATGGCTGGGGTTCATTTTACCTAATTTATTTATTTTGACCACCTTTCACTTGTTTTTGATAGTTACGGTAATATCAGTTATTGCCGCTCAATGGAAGCTTGTAGCTGCGACTGATTTCCACTCAACTTTGTCTGCTCAAAAAGATTGCTCTCATTAAACAAAGATAATCAAAATGTCATGCTTGGCGCCTTATCCATTTTCCACACACTTGCCACTGGCTTCAGATCAAAGCATCCAGCATTTCACTCACAGAAGATCTTTGTTTTTCAATCAGTTTAGTCTAGTTGATCCTGCTGGAAATGCATTGTTATCAGTTGGACACTGCTAACAAAGCACAGCAAATTGGCTAAATGCAACCAGGTCAATACAACAGAGCCAATACCACAGCAAAGTGAACCAATGCATCCACATGATGATGATTATCATTTTTTATTTATTTAAGCTTTATTTAACTAGGCAAATCAGTCAAGAACAAATTCTTATTTACAATGACAGCCAAACCCAGACAACACTGGGCCAATTGTGTGCTGCCCTGTGGGCAATCACGGCCGGATGTGATGCAGCCTGGATTCGAACTAGGGACTGCAGTGACGCCTCTGCAGTGACAGAGATGCAGTGCCTTAGACCGCTACGCCACTCGGGAGCCCAAACAAATCTGATTGTTCCGCCGATGCGACCTAGATTCAGACCTAGATCTAGGATGCAACGTGACAGTGATTAGTAGTGCTGAGCGATTAACTGACATTTTGTTTTATATTTTTGTTTTGTAACAACTAATTGACCAACATCGGTTCAATTATTTGAATTGCAATTTCTCTGGAGATAAATCAGATCAAGCCCGACCTGTGCGATTTTAGTTAGGAGTTGTATTTTCCAACAGGCCAATATTCCACATAGTTTAGCGCAGAAAACTAGGTGATTAATGACAATGACCATAAATCATTGCCTGCCTGCCTACTTGTCCAGGTGGTGTTTCTTTTACTCCTGCTACGAAAAGAGACAGAAGAATGCATGATTGAGGGATGGAGAGCAGTAGCTTCGGGAGGTATCTGCACCTGAAAATACATGATCGATAGTTGGCATTCAGCGGTCATAAAAGTATGCCTTATATACTTTGAAGAACTACTAAAATAGTGATTTTTTGTCAGACTGCATAGGCAGCAGCTCTATAGTCATGAGATGATGACTTGGAATGAAATAATAGTCATCAAATAAAACATATGTAATAGACTACAACTGAAATTTTATTAAAGTAATGTGAATAAATTATGGTTAATAAGTTATAAGCAGTAATGGGCAGTCACTACTATCATGGGACTGTTTCATTCTGTGTAGTTACAGCATTCAACCCGCATAGTGTATTTAATGTTTAAGTAAATTATCAATCTAAAACTGTGATTATAATCTAAACTGAACCAGCCTCAAGCACTAATCGCTCAGCACTATTGGTTAGTAAGTATACGGCCTGGCCCAACAGTTTGTCAGTCATCTAAATATTTACTATCTCCCCTATTATCCCTATATCAACTCAATATATCTCTATTGACCTCAATTATTTGACTGTTTGGTTGATAGGCTGTTGATCTAACAAGATTTTTTGGGGGGGTCGAGCAGTAGCAAATATATACAGTGCATTCAGAAAGTATTCAGATCCCTTCCCCTTTTCCACATTTTGTTACATTACAGCCTTATTCTACAATTAATTTTAAAAATCCTAAACAATCTACACTCAATTTCCACATTATTTATTTCGGGTTAGTGAATGATTTGTCCCAAATACAATTGTTTGTTATTTAGGACTAACTTATTCCTTGTTACCCATTCTGAAAATAACTGCAGCTCTTTGTTAACTTCTTATGGCTGCAATCCCATTAATGGGAGTGATTTGACAACAGCCAGTCAAAGTGTAGGGCGCCATTTTCAAAACATCAAAAATCTCATAATTAACATTCCTCAAACATACATGCATCTCATACCATTGTAAAGCTATTCTCGTTGTTAATCCCACCACAGTGTCCGATTTCAAATATGCTTTACAGCAAAAGTAACACAAACGATTATGTTAGGTCACCACATAGCCACAGAAAAACACAGCCATTTCTTTTCCAGCCAAAGACAGGAGTTTCAAAAAGCAGAAAATAGAGAAAATGAATCACTAACCTTTGATGGTCTTCATCAGATGACACTCATAGGACTTCATGTTACACACTACATGTATGTTTTGTTTGATAACTCATATTTTGATAAATATGAACTTTTACATTGGCGCGTTACATTCACTAGTTCCAAAAACATCCAGTGATTTTGCATAGCCACATCATTCAACAAAAATACTAGATGATAATACAAGTTATACACATGGAATTATAGATATACCTCTCCTTAATGTAACCACTGTCAGATTTCTTTTTAAAACCTTACTGAATAAGCCAGCCATGCAATAATCTGAGACTGCGCTCAGAAATTTGTCACAATAGCCGCCATGTTGACGTCAACATAAACAAGAAATTACATGATAAATATTCCCTTACCTTTGATCTACATCAGAAAGCACTCCAGGAATCCCAGGACCACAATAAATGTTTGTTTTGTTCGAAAATGTCCGCTATTTATGTCCAAATACCTTCCTTTGTTAGCTCGTTTGGTATACATATCCAGACGCTCATTCTGGTCAGCTTTATATCGGACAAAATCTTCAAAAAGTTATATTACCGGTCGAAGAAACATTTCAAACTAAGTACAGAATCAATCATTAGGATGTTTTTAACATATAGCTTCAATAAAGTTCCAACCGGAGTACTCCTTCTTATCTTCGTGAGCAATGGAACGTAAGTGACTACCATGAGGAATAAGCATGATCAGAAAATGGCTGACTGCCAGACACCTGACTGATTCTATCATTCACTCCCACAACACCATCTAGTGGAACCCCTAGGCAGTGCAACATCATTAATATCTCAAGGGGATTTCATTGGGGACTCTGGTGAATACATGCAAAACTCAGATTTCTGACTTCTTGTTTTAATTTCAACTCAGGATTTTGCCTGCCATATGAGTTATGTTCTACTCAGACATCATTCAAACAGTTTCAGAGTGTTTTCTATCCAATACTAATAATAATATGCATATATTAGCAACTGAGACTGAGGAGCAGGCTGTTTACTTTAGGCACCTTATTCATCCAAGCTACTCAATACTGCCCCCAGCCATAAGAAGTTAAGTGTTGCAGTAATTTCAGTTGCTGGTAGTAGCTGATGTGTATAGTGTTGAGTCATCTGCATACTTAGACACACTGGCTTTACTCAGTGGCATGTCATTAGTAAAGATTGAAAAAGGGGCCTAAACAAATACCCTGGGGAATTCCTGATTCTACCTGGATTATGTTAGAAGCTTCTTTTAATGTCAAAAGCTGCACTAAAGTCTCACAAGACTTCCCCACAATCATTTTATCATCACTTTCTCTCAGCCAATGTGCTTGTTGAGTGCCCTTCCCTGTAAGCGTGCTGTAAGCGTGCTGAAAGTCTGTCAATTTGTTTAATGTGAAATAGCATTGTATCTGCTCAAACACAATTATTTCCAGAAGTTTACTAAGGGTTGGTAACAGGCTGATTGGTCTGCTCTTTGAGCAAGTAAAGGGGGCTTTACTATTTTGGGTAGTAGAATGACTTTAGCTTCCCTCCAGGCATGAGGGCAGACACTTTCTAGTAGGCTTAAATTGAAGATGTGGCAGTATCGTCCGCTATTATCCTCAGTAATTATCCATACAGATTGTCAGACCCCGGTGGCTTGTCATTGTTGATAGACAATCATTTTTTCGCCTCTTTCACACTGACTTTGCGAAATTCAAAAGAGCAATTCTTGTCTTTCATAATTTGGTCAGATATATCAAATAAAGTTTAAAAAATCAAATCAAATTTTATTTGTCACATGCACTGAATATAACAAGTGTAGTAGACTTTACAGTGGAACACTTAGTTACACGCCCTTAACCAAAAATGTGTTAAAGTATTGACTAAAATTCAAAAATAAATAAAATGGATAACCATGTGTCGTGTCAGCGTTTGTTGCTGGCATGTCATACCCAAGTTTGCTTATCTTACCCATGAAAAAGGAATTCAAGTAGTTGGCTATATCAGTGTGTTTTGTGATGAATGAGCCATTTGATTCAAAAAATGATGGAGCCGAGTTTGTTTTTTTCTCCAAAATGTCATTTTAAGGTGCTCCAAAGCATTTTACAATCCTTCTTTATAACATTTTTCATTGTATAGTTTATTTTTATTTAGTTTAGTCACATGATTTCTTAACTTGCTTTACTTAACTTTGCCAGTCAGTTGGGCTGCCAGACTTATTTGCATTACCTTTTGTCTCATCCTTCTCAACCATACAATTTTTCAATTCCTCATCAATCCAATGGGATTGAATAGTTTGTCATTTTCTTAATGGGTGCGTGCTTATTAGTAACTGGAATAAGCAATTTCATAAATGTGTCAAGTGCAGCATCTGGTTTCTCCTCATTACAGACCAGCAAATATTCTTGGCATCATCAACATATGAATCACTACAAAACGTATTGTATGACCTCTTATGCACTATATTAGGCCCAACTAGGTATGGCTACTATATTGTGATCACTACATCCTATGGATTTGGATACTACTTTAAACCATTCCTGCAGCATTAGTAAAGATATGATCAATACATGTTGATGATATCATTCCTGTGCTGTTTGTAAATACTCTTGTTGGTTGACTGACAACCTGAACCTGACATTTTTTTCTCGCGTGGGCAACTTGATGAGAGCCAGTAGATATTTAAATCATCCAGAAAATATACTTCTCTGTTGATATCAAATACATTATCAAGCATTTCACACATTATCCAGATACTGACTGTTAGCACTTGGTCTATAGCAGCTTCCCACAAGAATGGGCTTAAGGTAAGGCAAATGAACCTGTAGCCATATTACTTCAACAGTATTTAACAGAGATCGTCTTTACAGCTTTACAGGAATGTGGTTCTGAATATAGACCGCAACACCGCCCCTGTTGGCATTTGTCTTTTCGGTAGATGTTATAACCATGTTTTGCTACCACTGTATCATCAAAGGTATTATCGAAGTGAGTTTCAGAGATAGTCGTCATCTGTGCATATGTTAATACGGGATCATTTTTAGCACTTTTCTGGTTTGTTTGATTGTTTTTATTGCTTTACTGGGAAGCGTATCAGTAGACTTGCTCATGTTATTTGTATTCGAGCTGATAGTCAGGGTGAGCTGCACACAGTGGTCTTCCTACTAGAGCACATCGCCTCAGTCTCAGTGCTAACAGTGTAACTCTGGTTTATAGGCTCATGATTACTGCATACAATAGCTGTAAGATCAACAGAGGTAATTAGGGGGACAAATTAAGTTACTTACTGCCAACGCCCCTAGGATAATGTACATTTGATGCAGCATTGTGACGACTCATTGTCACAACGGTAGAGATGAACTGATCTGGTCTTGGGTCATTGATAAGTCATTGTTTCAACACAGCCTTGAAGTGCGTGGACAGAGTCCAGGAGCCTAGATGATTTGGAATGACTCTGTCATTCCTGTAAAGTATCTTCTGTTTCCAGAAGGTGTCAGTTACCTATAAAAGTGATTCCAGCAGAGCTACGTTAAAATTTTATCCAGATGTGTAATGCCAGTAGCCTGCTGAATCTTTCACACCCGCAGCCCAACGAAGGTACTGGACCTGACATTTTTGGCTGTTTTTTTGGAGTCTTTTAATGCTAAAATCAGTTCTTCAAAATCAGTCATTTGACCCCACATGGACTACGACAGTGTCCGCTCACAGCATCTGTGGTAGAACAGTCTGAAGCAGGCTTGTGATGTCCTGTACTCCTGTGTAGAACAGGGTTTTTGCCTTGGGAACCGAGATGTTTCTCACCATAGCGCTGCCGATGATGACAGCCGGTTGATGTTGAAGTTGTAGTTATTATAGGAATTATAGGACTATTTCCCTCTATACCGTTTGTATTTCATTAACCTTTGACTATTGGATGTTCTTATAGGCACTTTAGTATTGCCAGTGTAACAGTATAGCTTCCGTCCCTCGAGTTAGCGCACGCTAACTAGCTAGCCATTTCACTTCGGTTACACCAGCCTCATCTCGGGAGTTGATAGGCTTGAAGTCATAAACAGTGCAATGCTTGACGCACAACGAACAGCTGCTGGCAAAACGCACGACAGTGCTGTTTGAATTAATGTTTATGCACCTGCTTCTGCCTACCACTGCTCAGTCAGATACTTGTGTGCTCAGTCAGATTATATGCAATGCAGGACACGCTAGATAATATCTAGTAACATCATCAACCACGTGTAGTTAACTAGTGATTATGATTGTTTTTTATTAGATAAGTTTAATGCTAGCTAGCAACTTAACTTGGCTTATTGCATTCGTGTAACAGGCAGTCTCCTTGTGGAGTGCAACGATAGAGAGGCAGGTCGTTATTGCGTTGGACAAGTTAACTGTAAGGTTGCAAGATTGGATCCCCCGAGCTGACGAGGTGACAATCTGTTGTTCTGCCCCTGAACAAGGCAGTTAACTCACTGTTCCTAGGCCGTGATTGAAAATAAGAATGTGTTCTTAACTGACTTGCCTAGTTAAATGAAGGTATAAAAAATAATAATGATAACAATTTTTAAAAATCAGATAATCGGCGCCCAAAAATACTGATTTCCGATTGTTATGAAAACATGAAATCGGCCCTAATTAATCGGCCATTCCTGCTCCAAAGTGCTCGGAACGCAGACTGGGAGCGACGGTTCACCTTCCAACAGGACCATGACCCTAAGCACACAGCCAAGACAACGCAGTAGTGGCTTCGGGACAAGTCTCTGAATATCCTTGAGAGGCGGCAGGGTAGCCTAGTGGTTAGAGCGTTGGACTAGTAACCGAAAGGTTGCAAGTTCAAATCCCCGAGCTGACAAGGTACAAATCTGTCGTTCTGCCCCTGAACAGGCAGTTAACCCACTGTTCCTAGGCCGTCATTGAAAATAAGAATTTGTTCTTAACTGACTTGCCTAGTAAAATAAAGGTAAAATAAATAAATGTAAGAGGCCCAGCAAGAGCCTGGAATTGAATCTAATGGAACATCCCTGGAGAGACCTGAAAATATCTGTGCAGCAACGCTCCCCATCCAACCGGACAGCTTGAGAGGATCTGCAGAGAAGAACAGGAGAAACTCCCCAAATACAGGTGTGCCAAGCTTTTACTGTCATACCCAAGAAGACGCAAGGCTGTAATCACTGCCAAAAGTGCTTCAACAAAGTACTGAATAATGGGTCTGAATACTTATGTAAATGTGATATTTACATTTCTAAAAACATGCTTTTGCTTTGTCATTATGGGGTATTATGTGTAGATTGAGGACATAAAAAAAAAAAATCCATTACAGAACGATGCTATAACGTCGGTAAAAGTCTAGGTGTCAGAATACTTTCCAATTACTGTGTGTGTGGAGAGAATTATTTTAACAAAATTTTGGCACCCAAGACACCTGTCTTATTCGCACCCATCTCCGTGAACTGATTCATTGCGGAGGCCGAGACTAATCCATTGCAGAAGCCACGGGGATGGTACAGTCTTAGACTAAGGGGATTGTGGCTGCACAATGCACATCGCTCTCCAGAATGCGCTCTGATTACCATTTTTGCACATTCATTGCTTCTTAAGTTAATTGTGTGAATTGTTTGTGTTTTGATTGTCAGTGTCTATCAATTCCCCATTACATATACTCTATCACCAGTAGTATCTTTAGCGTTAATTCCGATAATTTCTCAACTACAATGTTTGTTTTGGTTACGGTAATGTCTCTTAATTCCTTTAATATATTATTATTCAAGTCTTTTACTGTTCTCATTGTCGGAGGGGACATTTTGCCGAGCGCACAACTATGCTAAGTTTTGATCCATTTCATTCCGTTTACGAGTTTTGTCAATTTAATCCTTGTCTTTTGTTTTGGAGCGCTCCTGTCAATGTTGAGTAAGGACGTGCACCTGATTACCCATAGAAGTAGGCCTACCAGGCCTGTGTGCAAATGTCTGCATATGAATGTGCCCATTTGGGCATCTGAGTATTTCTGATTGTCTTAATGTGCCTTAACTAAAGCTCTGTGGAGCTTCTCAAAGTCATGTTTTCTTCACCTCAAATGGCAAGCAGTCTTTTTTTTTTTATGTCCATTGAGAATGACTAATTCCTCAACTTATTTTTAAAATGTTTTCAGCTCTCTCCCTTTTGATTACCACTCGGTGTGAAAGGGAAACATGTATTGCTCTGATCCAGTGGAAACATCATTAAAAGCCTACCTGATTATTAATTATCCCTTGCGCAAATAGTCTAAAGCTGTGTCTGTCCTGACACTGGCATATATTTTATACAATGTTGCAAGGTGCTTCTGGCCTGAACCAAGTTAGTAGTTGATATAATGTTTCAAGTTTGTGGCAGACAGGCCGTGCATAGCCAGTGTGACTTATAGGATATTTATTTTTATCAGGATATTTTCTATCTGCACACTGTAATGTTAAAATGTTTTGACTTTATAGGCTATTTTTACATAGTTGCCAATGATAATAGAAGTTACTTTTTAGTTTTTTCTATTTGGTTATAATCTTTATTAACCATATGACAATGATTTTAAGATATGAAGGCGTTATTATAAATGAAATTAAACTGTTCCACAAGAATGTGCATATGAAACCCATAACTGGCACGCAGAAATGGTCAAATAAATTGCCATTCCACATGAGAAAGTTTGCCGACTTGTCGTATAGCCTATTAATGGCAACTTCAGGAGAGTAATGGCAGAATCTGCGGATGCAAGTAGGACCAGGAGGATGGTCGGGACAGGTTATATTCTTTTCTTATTATCTTGATCTCTGGCACCCTCTTAAGCTGTCATTTGTGTCTTATTTCATCAAACAGTGATCTTAAAGCATCAGACAAGCTCAATGCATATATAGTTGATTATTAAAACACATAGATTATGTCTATATATGGAAAAATAAATGTGTTAAAATGTCGAAATAACAGACAACTTTTCTTTTATTCGGGGACAGCCCTAATATCAACCCAGTGAGCTATGGAGAAAGATGAATATTCTGTCAATAGACTGAGTCTATTAGTTTCAATGTAGTTGGCCTGTCACATAAGATAGAACAACTTGAATGATAGATGATATGGGAATGGATGAGTTGTGTATGTGATGGAAGTTTCCTTGAAATGATGGACCTACATCTGTGACGCAATTGAATATCCAATGTGTTTGGACTATGAATGTATGTCAATGTGGATGTGCTTGTGTGTTCCAGCTATGCCCTGGCAGATGAGGCCTACCGTTCTCTGAGGGACCAGGATAAAGACCAGTGTATCCTCATCACAGGAGAGAGTGGAGCTGGAAAGACTGGTGAGACAAGTCCTCTACCAAACAATTGCAATAGGCCCACTATTTAATTGGGAGTTAACACTTACATTAATGTCATAAAACATGCACTATAATGGGTTAACATTGTGAGGGTAATCAACATTTACAACACTTACAAGCAACACTATTGAGGGTTCTTAAATGTACAACACAAGCACAGGAGGTTGGTGGCACCTTAATTGGGGAGAACAGGCTTTTTTTAATGACTGGAACGGAATCGGTGGAATGGTATCAAATACATGAAACACGTGATTTCCAGGTGTTCGATGTCGATCCATTTTGTTTCATTCCATCCATTATCAGCTGTTCTCCCCTCAGCAGCTTCTTGTGCACACAAGGTAGCCTACAAACAATAGGCCCATCATTTTATGAGCTCACATTTGCGAGGAATCAACCGTATTAGTAAAACATTGCAGTACATCAATTCTACTGTTGTATTGTAACACTGTTACAATTTTCGAATGTACAACACAGGGGTTAAGTGGTCTTGAGACTTCTAGATAAGGGCTGCGTTCTGTTTGCAGTGCTCTAGAACAGTGGTTTCCAAACTTTTCATGGTCTCGTACCCCCTCAAACTGTCAACCTCCATCTGCGTACCCCCTCTAGCACCATGGTCAGCGCACTCTCAAATGTTGTTTTTTGCCATCATTGTAAGCCTATGGAATATATTTTTTAAACATAAGAATTCTAGTTTTTGGAAGGTGACAAAGAGCTCTTATAAGACCAGGGCAAAATGAATAATAATCAATAATTTTGCTCTTTATTTAACCATCTTACATATAAAACCTTATTTGTTCATAGAAAATTGTGAATAACTCACCACAGGTTAATGAGAAGGGTGTGCTTGAAATAATGCTCATAACTCTGCAATGTTGGGTTGTATTCGAGAGAGTCTGTCTTAAATCATTTTCCACACACAGTCTGTGCTTGAATTTATTGAGGGCCAAGAATCCACTCTCACAAAGGTACATGGTTGCAAAGGGCATCAGTGTCTTAACAGCGCGATTTGCCAAGGCAGGATACTCTGATCACAGCTCAATCCAGAAATCTGGCAGTGTCTTCTGATTTAAATAGCATTTTCACAGAAATGCTTGTTGCAGCTTTGAGGCTCTCTTGTTCATATATTGATTGGTAAGTGTACTGGAGGCAGGGCATGAAAGAATAACAAATCCAGTTTGTGTCATCCGTTTTGGGAAAGTACCTGCGTAATTGCGCACCCAACTCGCTCTGGTGCTTCGCTGTATCAGATTTGACATTGACTGTAAGCTTGAGTTCATTTGCACACAAGATATCATACAAATGGAAAGACCTGTGTGGCGCCCTTGTTAATGCAGAAAGAGAAGAGCTACAACTTCTTAATCATAGCCTCAATTTTGTCCCGCACATTGAATATAGTTGCGGAGAGTCCCTGTAAGACCCAGATCATTCGGGCGAGAAAAAACATCACCCAGATAGGCCAATCGTGTGAGAAATTCGTCATCATGCAGGCAGTCAGACGAGTGAAAATCATGGTCAGTGAAAAACTTTAAGCTCGTCTCGCAATTGAAAATATTGTCAATAATTGCCCCTTGTTATTGCCCCTTGTTAACCAGAGCATTTCTGTATGTTGTAAAAGCGTTACATGGTCTCTGCCCATATCATTGCATAATTAAAAAAATACACGAGTTCTGGGTCCTTGCTTTAACAAAGTTAACCATTTTCACTGTAGTGTCCAAAACTTATTTCAAGCTGTCAGACATTCCCTTGGCAGCAAGAGCCTCTCGGTGGATGCTGCAGTGTACCCATGTGGGAGCAACTGCTTGCACGCGCGTTACCACTCTACTATGTCTCCCTGTCATGGATTTGGCGCCGTCAGTACAGATACCAACACATCTTGACCACCAAAGTCCATTTGATGTCACAAAGAAAAAATATCCTCTCCTGTTGTCCTGGTTTGCAGAAGAGGATGCCCCCCCCCCCCCATAAATGTAACGGACATGTGCTAGGAGATGTTGACTCATCCAGCTGTAATGCATAGAATTCACTGGATTGTATGCGAAGCAGTAATTGTCAAAACCTCTCCTGCCATGTCACTGATGCATTGTGAAACTGTTGTTGATGGAGAGACAGACAGTTTTGGGGGGCCTTTTCACCCAGCATTGTCCCAGCCATATCCGCAGAAGCAGGAAGAATTAAGTCCTCCACAATAGTTTGGGTCTTGCCTGTCCTAGCCACTCGGTAGCTCACCATATAAGATGCTTCAAGCCCCTTCTTATTAATGGTACGTGTTGCTTTTATCCATGTCTTACTACTCGCAAGTCTTTTTAATTCTTGCAAAAAAAAAAAAATTGCCATGTTTTGTTTTTAAATGTCTCGAGTTGTGAGATAGTACTTTTGCATATAACACACTGTGGCTGAGGAAAGGCACTGCTCTCAGTATAGATGAACCCCAAATCAATGTAGTTCGCCACTTCGATGGTCCGACGTTCTGCGTTTTCCCGGGTAGGGGGCAGTAGCTCTTCGGCTGCTTCAGATTCACAACCGTCAGTGTCCATGCTAGCTGGGCTAACAAATGTAGAATTACTGATGCTAGCATTGAGTGTGCTCGTGGAAGCAGAACAACTTGTGTTGTCGACAGGTGTAGGTGTAGTACTGCTGGTAGTAGCAGTACTATCAGTAGATCTGGTATGTGTCTCTATGGATATGGGCCTTACTAAATGGACAGTTTGAAAATGTTGTGTCCCCCAGTTTGGGAATGCCTATTCTATTACATTCTGTATAACTAAGACTTGTAGCTGAGGGAAACTCAATGATGGGGGCATGCAGGCAGGCAGCAGTAGCCACAAGGACAAGAGGATATCAAATACAATTTTAAAGAGCAGTAGGATTTTGTCAGAGTTAGCTAAACCTACAGCCTACCAGACCTGAAACTGGGATTTGTTTTGGGAAAGCCTAAGTCAGGTTTGTACACGAAACGGCAGATGCAAGTTAAATGTGACCGACAGTCTCGATTCGGTCTTATGCAGCAAAATTTGAAATTGTGTTTTTTTTTAAACATTAGATTAAAGTAGACACTGAGTTAGAAAATGGTATCATACACTGCAGTTGAAGAACAATGGGAAAGTAACTCCGCTTTGAAAGTTGATAAACTTGTAACCCCACTTTTGAGAAAATGGCACTTGAATGCTGCAGATGGATTGTCTTCATCACTTCCAACCCCCCATATTTTTTTGCATATATATCTATATATACGCACACATACACACACATATAAATATATACACATATACAGTTGAAATCGGAAGTTTACATACACTTAGGTTGGAGTCATTAACTCGTTTTTCAACCACTCCAAATTTCTTGTTAACAAACTATAGATTTGGCAAGTCGGTAAGGACATCTACTTTGTGCATGACACAAGTAATTTTCCCAACAATTGTTTACAGACAGATTATTTCACTTTTAATTTACTGTATCACAATTCCAGTGGGTCAGACGTTTACATACACTAAGTTGACTGTGCCTTTAAACATATTGGAAAATTCCAAAAAACGATGTCATGGATTTAGAAGCTTCTAATAGGCTAATTGACATCCTTTGAGTCAATTGGAGGTATACCTGTGGATGTATTTCAAGGCCTACCTTCAAACTCAGTGCCTCTTTGCTTGACATCATGGGAAAATCAAAAGAAATCAGCCAAGACCTCAGAAAAAAAATGGTAGACCTCCACAAGTCTGGTTCATCCTTGGGAGCAATTTCCAAATGCCTGAATGTTCCACATTCATCTGTACAAACAATAGTACGCAAGTATAAACACCATGGGACCACGCAGCCATCATACCGCTCAGAAAGGAGATGTGTTCTGTCTCCTAGAGATGAACGTACAACAGTAAAGAACCTTGTGAAGAAGGTACAGAAGTATCTATATCCACAGTAAAACGGGTCTTGCATCGACAACCCAAAAGGCCGCTCAGCAAGGAAGAAGCCACTGCTCCAAAACCTCCATAAAAAAGCCAGACTACAGTTTGCAACTGCACATGAGGACAAAGACTTACTTTTTTGGAGAAATGTCCTCTAGTCTGATGAAACAAAAATATAATTGTTTGGCCATAATGACCATCGTTATGTTTGGAGGGAAAAAGAACACCATCCCAACCGTGAAGCATGGGGGTGGCAGCATCATGTTGTGGGGGTGCTTTGCTGTAGGAGGGACTGTTGCACTTCAGAAACTAGATGGTATCATGAGGAAAGGAAAATTATGTAGATATATTGAAGCAACATCTCAAGACATCAATCAGGAAGTTAAAGCTTGGTCGCAAATGGCTCTTCCAAATGGACAATGACTCTAAGCATACTTCCAAAGTTGTTGCAAAATGTCTTAAGGACAACAAAGTCAGCGTATTGGGAGTGGCCATCACAAAGCCCTGACCTCAATCCTATAGGAAATATGTGGGCAGAACTGAAAAAGCGTGTGTAAGTAAGAATGCATACAAACCTGACTCAGTTACACCAGCTCTGTCAGGAGGAATGGGCCAAAATTCACCCAACTTATTGTGGGAAGCTTGTGGAAGGCAAGCTACCAAATACTAATGGAGTGTATGTCAACTTCTGACCCACTGGGAATGTGATGAAAGAAATAAAAGCTGAAAGAAATCATTCTCTCTACTAATTTTCTGACCTTTCACATTCTTAAAATAAAGTGGTGATCCTAACTGACCTAAGACAGGGATTTTTACTAGGATTAAATGTTAGGAATTGTGAAACTGAGTTTAAATGTATTTGGCTCAGGTGTATGTAAACTTCCGACTTCAACTGTAAATACATATACATATGTGTAATTTCTTAAATATATTTCCTTTATTACCCTACCACCCCTCTCCCAACTGGAGCAAACTAGTGAACTACACCGCTTAGGCCTATATTTCCATGGACCGTCTATTTTACAATAGTTATATTTTATTTTTTTACTCCACTAAAATTAGGCTATAACTAAGAAAGCAAATTGATTTCTGAATCAAATAATATTACTACACAGATCATACACGTAATGCTAGCTAATGAGCCAGCAAGCTAATGTTTGCTAGCTAACAGTACACTTTATCTTGCAATGAAAAACACTTTCTGACAACATTCTTTAACTTATAATATCTGAAAATGGAGCTAGACTTTTATACATGGATGAATGCTTCATGGCAGACTGGAACCATTGTTTTGTTTGTAGCTACATCTTGTTTGGCCAGCGTTGTTTGGCCGGTTAACTTGTTATGGCTGCAATCCCACTAACGGGCTAAGTATCATCAACAACTGCTGAATATTACTAAAAATATTTATATTCATGAAATCACAAGTGCAATATAGGAAAACACAGCTTAGCTTTTTGTTAATCCACCTGTTGTGTCAGATTTTGAAATTATGCTTTACAACGAAAGCAATCCAAGCGTTTAAGTTTATCGATCGCACGACAAAACATAAAGTACACTTAGCATCAGGTAGCTTGGTCACGAAAATCAGAAAAGCAATCAAATTAATTGTTTACCTTTGATCTTCGGATGTTTTCACTCATGAGAAATCAGAAATCTACAGGAAAGAGCGGTCACGACAACGCAGACAAATTCCAAATAGTTTCCATAATGTCCACAGAAACATGTCAACGTTTTGTATAATCACTCCTCAGGTTGTTTAAAAAAATATATAATCAATGATAATATATCAACCGCAAATGTCTTTCACAGTAGGAGAGGGAAAAGCAATACCTATCCAAACTCTGTTGCGCGAGCAAAACTCAAGTGACCACTTGACGCGATGTTATCGTTCTGGCTCATTTTTCTAAATAAAAGCCTGACACTATGTCTGGAGACTGTTGACACCTTGAGGAAGCAATAGGAAAAGGAATCTGGTTCATATCCCTTTAAATCCAGCAAAGGGAGGTTTCCAAATAGAAGCCACTTCCTGTTTTGATTTTCCTCAGGGTTTCGCCTTCTGTTAAACTCAGACAATATTTTGACCGTTTTGGAAACTTTAGAGTTTTCTATCAATACTAATAATAATATGCATATATTAGCAACTGAGACTGAGACTGAGGAGCTGGCCGTTTACAATGGGCACCTTTTCATCCAATCTACTCAATACTGCCCCTGCAGCCATAAAAAGTTAAACACAGATCGTGGCATGTGTAGAAAGGAGCAAATAGATTTTTCCAACTGATCTGTCGAGAGCGCCTGCTAAATTCAGGGTATCAATGTTGTTGAAAAGTTTCAACTTTTGTAGTTCTCGATGGCTAACGTTATACATTTCAAAAGCGGCACGGTAGAAAGTACTATCAACACATACTGAGCAGCTCATGTTTTAAACAGAAGCGTGCGAAATGAAAGACAAATGCAAACTCATCACCTGGCATGTTCAGCCCATCAATTATCTCAGCCAATCATGGCTTGTGGGAAGTTTCATGGATATGCCAACTAGGCTCGTAATTTAACAATTTTATTTGTATTTACGGAATACAAGTTTGTTATTAATGCACATGAAAGTTCACATGTTCCAGAAGATATTTCTGCCCCCAAAAATGTTTACGTTTAAATGCCTCTCCTGTGAAGTAGTGACTTGTGACATATACCTAGTTTCCTGAAACGAGTCACAAATGTACTTGCAGGCATGGCAAAACAATAGTGTAAAGACAAAGCGACTGACTAATGAGAGCAAACTCTGACGATAAAATATAAGTTAGACAAAACAATATAAACGGTGGCAACTCTTTAAATATACCTCTTCTGTTTTGCCATGTTGTGCTGTCAACTTGTATTAACCTATGTTATAATCTTGGAAAGTGTTCTATAGGCTAAGATTAACTGTATAAAATCTCCCTGCTCCCTAATATGTGATGATGATATCACCATCACACCCTGTCCCTTCCTCTGACATCAGTTAAATTGAAAGCTTCTATTAATTTTCTTCATTGGTTTTGTGTTACAGCGCTTACCAAAGCTATCAGAAGCCAACTTCACATAACATTGTGGTGTACTGTTCCTCTTTTCTAAGTTTCATTCTTCTCTAACCAAACTGTTTCTAATTGCTGGTGTATTAACACAAGACTTGGAGGGACTTTCATTCAATAGTACAGTGCTCTGGGTGATGTGGCTTTGAGAATCTGACATGATAAAACCAAGTAGCATACCAATTATCTTTTCGCTGTTAGAAGCCCCATTTGTGCCATCCGTTTGTGTTTGAATTAATAGAATAATAGAATTCTCAGAGGTTCTAACCATTCTATTATTCAAATCATTTTGCTGGCATGGCACTTCTCATCTGGAGGCTGGAGTCAAACTACAGTACACGTGCCTGCCAGGTGAAGTGGGCTACTGGGTGAATTACGAACATGTTGTCAATCCAGTTGACTCTCCATTTGGTTCCCATTAAACTCTCTACAAGTGGCCTTCATCCCACTAAAGAAAAGACAGAACTACTTAAATGTTATGTTTATACCAGCAGATATCCCACAGCCCTGAAACCATTCTGTGGTTAACTGGTGCTTTGATTACAAGGCCTTGGATTATCTGTCACTGCAAGGCCAATGTTAACATCTTAATTACTTTGATACAGAACATTAATGTTAGTCAAGTGGTGTCACATTGTTCAACATCATTAATTGGTTACCTTAGCAATGATGCAGTGCTGGCAGAGATCAGAGTTCACTAGTGATTTTATTTAACTCCTTTTCTCCCTCAAATGCAAAACAAATCATTTTTGTCTAATGAAGTCAAGTGCAGCCACGTAACTTTCTACAATCAGTGTACAGGACATTACAACCACACCATTTGTTTTGGTCTTTCTTCCTCCTTTTGTCAGGGCCCCCCTGTCAGGGTGTTCTACAGTAAATACTGGAATTTATGTGTGCCAACCACTCATGGGTTTAAAGTCCCAATCCAGGAAATGAATCAGCAAAGCCAGGGCAATGAGATGAGTTAGTATTTGGGGTAATCTCTCATGATTTTTGTAGGTTTGGACTGAATAGTATTAGGGTAACACTGTGACCCCAGTCACCCCAAACCCATGAGGCTGATGAAAATGGCTCTGGGTTTGGGGTGACTGGGGTCACAGTGTTACCCTAATACTATTCAGTCCAATTCATTACGGAGTCATCACGTAGTCTTTTACTTAAGGCATTTTTCAGAGGAGGACTAATTTATTTATCGTACTGCCTTGAGTGCAGTGCCTGACAGGAGTGTTTCAGTGCATTTGTTTCTGAGCATACTGAGCGTCAGCAATTTAATACTTCTGCAAATCTGAACTTGCATACCTGACCTCAAACACACATTTCTGCAGATTTTAATGGTTGAAGAGTCCCACTAGCAAGTAGTTCCTTTTCAAACCAACTGAATCTTTTGTCACTTGGAAAACATGTAAACATTATGTTTGTATGAAAGATTTGATATGTGTGAGAGTCAAAAGTAGTCACTAACTGTATGTCAGACAATCCCTTTATGATCTAGGGAGTGCCTCAATGTTATGATGGTTGTAAGTGTTCTTATTTTTAACTAATCTCGTTTTGATCTTACTTTGTTCCTTTTGAGATTGAAAAACACGATTATAGCGGACTGTTGGTTTACTCACTGTAAGGTTTGCTAACAATACTATCCTCTGTCAAGGGGTATTCAACTCTTAATAACCTACAAGGTCCGGAGCCTGCTGGCTTTCTGTTCTACCTGACAATGAATTGCACCCACCTGGTGTCCCAGGTCTAAATGGGTCCCTGCTTAGAGGGGAACAATGAATAAAGCAGTGGAACTGGCTTCCAGGTCCAGAGTTGAGTTGGAGGGCTCTATGTTGTTTAATTATTGTACTCTATTTCTAGGACCCTTCAACTCTTGTGCTGATTTCCTGCTTTCCCCTTACCCACTCTTTCCTAACTATCTATATCGAAGGGTTGTCAAATCTTAAGATTTCCTCTCTTCTTTTGTCTCTGTCTTTTTGCTTTCTGGGTCACAGTCAGCTGCAGACCGTCAGTCATCTCATCGGCTAGGGATGTTCTGGAGTCTGGACTGAACATTACACCAATACTACAAACCATGTAACGTTTAGCATGATGCTTTCTGTCCTGAGAAGAGGCTGATTCAGGAGCATTTCATTGTCATATCAATGCACATAAACTCAAAGTTGCACAGATTCTAACCCCATCTTTTAAAACGCTGGGTCTGGGTACATGTTCTCATACAGTACCAGCCAAAAGTTCGGACACCTACTCATTCAAGGGTTTTTCTTGATTTTTTAAAACTATTTTCTACATTGTAGAATAATAGTGAAGACATCAAAACTATGAAATTACACAAATAGAATCATGTAAACCCTGCAAAAAAAAGAAAGGTCCCTTTTTCAGGACACTGTTTTTCAAAGATAATAGGTAAAAATCCAAATAACTTCACAGATCTTCATTGTAAAGGGTTTAAACACTATTTCCCATGCTTGTTCAATGACCCATAAACAATTATTGAACATGCACCTGTGGAACGGTCCTTAAGACACTAACAGCTTAGACGGTAGGCAATTAAGGTCACAGTTAGGCCTCTTTTTAGTTTCCTAAGTTTTCATATCTACTGACTCTGAAAAACACCAAAAGAAAGATGCCCAGGGTCCCTGCTCATCTGTGTGAATGTGCCTTAGGCATGCTGCAAGGAGGCATGAGGACTGTAGATGTGGCCAGGGCAATAAATTGCCATGTCTGTCCTGTGAGACATTACGGACATTGCAAGACAGAGAGACAGGATGGGCAGCTGATCATCCTCGCAGTGGCAGACCACTTGTACCAACACCTGCACAGGATTGGTACATTTGAACATCACACCTACGGGACAGGTACAGGATGGCAATAACAACTGCCCAAGTTACACCAGGAATGCACAATCCCTCCATCAGTGCTCAGACTGTCCACAATAGGCTGAGAGAGGCTGGACTGAGGGCTTGTAGGCCTGTTGTAAGGCAGGTCCTCACCAGACATCACCGGCAACAACGTCGCCTATGTGCACAAACCCACCATCGCTGGACTGGTAAAAAGTGCTCTTCACTGAGGAGTAATGGTTTTGTCTCAGCAGGGGTGATGATCGGATTCGCGTTTATTGTCAAAGGAATGAGCCTGTACTATAATCGATTTGGAGGTAGAGGGTACGTCATTGTCTGGGGCGGTGTGTCACAGCATCATCGAACTGAGCTTGTTGTCATTGCAGGCAATCTCAATGCTGTGCGTTACAGGGAAGACATCCTCCCTCATGTGGTACCCTTCAGGCAAGCTCATCCTGACATGACCCTCCAGCATGACAATGCCACCAGCCATACTGCTCGTTCTGTGCATGATTTCCTACAAGACAGGAATGTCAGTGTTCTGCTGTGGCCAGCGAAGAGCCCGGATCTCAATCCCATTGAGCACGTCTGGGACCTGTTGGGTGAGGGCTAGGGCCCCAGAAATGTCCGGGAGCTTGCAGGTGCCTTGGTGGAAGAGTGGGGTAAGAACTCACAGCAAGAACTGGCAAATCTGGTGCGGTCCATGAGGGGAAGATGGATGCAGTGCTTAATGCAGCTGGTAGCCACATACTGACTGTTACTTTTGATTTTGACCCCCCCTCAATTTCTGTTCGTCACGTCTGTGGAACTTGTTCAGTTTGTCAGTTGTTGAATCTTATGTTCATACACATGTTTACACATGTTAAGTTTGCAGAAAATAAACGCTGTTGACAGTGAGAGGATGTTTCCTTTTTTGCTGAGTTTAGTAACCAAAAAAGTTTTTTAAATAAATAAATGTATTTCAGATTCTTCAAAGTAGCCACCCTTTGCCTTGATGACAGCTTTGCCCAGCTTTGCCCAGCAACGCATGACAACAACATGGTAGCAACACATGACAGCAGCACATGGTAGCAGCACAAAACAGGGTACAAACATTATTGGGCACAGACAACAGCACAAAAGGCAAGAAGGTAGAAACAACAATACATCACGTAAAGTAGCCACAACTGTCAGTTAGCGTGGCCATGATTGAGTCTTTGAATGAAGAGATTGAACTCTCCAGTTTGAGTGTTTGTTGCAGCTCGTTCCAGTCGCTAGCTGCAGCGAACTGAAAAGAGGAGCGACCCAGGGATGTGTGCGCTTTGGTGACCTTCAACAGAATGTGACTGGCAAAACAGGTGTTGTATGAGGAGGATGAGGGCTGCAGTAGATATCTCAGATAGTGGGGAGTGAGGTCTAAGAGGGTTTTATAAATAAGCATCAACCAGTGGGTCTTCTGACGGTTATACAGAGATGACCAGTTTACAGAGGAGTATAGAGTGCAGTGATGTGTCCTATAAGGAGCATTGGTCGGAAATCTGATGTCAGAATGGTAAAGACCATCTAGCCGCTCGAGCACCCTTACATGCCGATCTATAAATTACTTCTCCGTAATCTAGCATAGGTAGGATGGTCATCTGAGTCAGGGTTAGTTTGGCAGCTGGTGTGAAAGGGGAGCGATTACGAAAGAGGTAACCAAGTCTAGATTTAAGCCTGCAGCTTTGATATGTGCTCAGAGAAGGACAGTGTACCGTATAGCCATACTCACAAGTACTTGTATGAGGTGACTACCTCAAGCTCTAAACCCTCAGAGGTAGTAATAACACCTGTGGGGAAAGGGGCATTCTTCTTAACAAACCACATGACCTTTGTTTTGGAGGTGTTCAGAACAAGGATAAGGGCAGAGAAAGCTTGGACACTAAGAAAGCTTTGTTGTAGAGCTTTTAACACAAAATCCTGGGAGGGGCCAGCTGCGTATAAGACTATCACCTGCATATAAATGGTTAGATAGCTTCCTACTGCCTGAGCTTTGTTGTAAATTGAGACGAGCTTGGTGTCTAGGATCGAGACATCGGGTACACTCTTGGTGAAAGGCAGTGGCTGAGACAGCAGATGTTCTGACTTTATACACTGCGTTCTTTGAGATAAGTAGTTAGCAAACCAGGTCAAAGATCCCTCAGACGCCAAGAATTTAATTGTCTACCATATCAAAATCTTTGGCCAAGTCAATAAAAATAGCACAACATTGCTTAGAATCAAGGACAATGGTGACATCATTGAGGACCTTTAAGAATGCTGTGGTAGCCATGCTGGTTAAGTGTGCCTTGATTTCTAAATAAATCCCTGTCACCAGTAAAGCACCCCCACACCATCACACCTCTTGCTTCATGGTGGGAACCACACATGCTGAAATGATATGTTCACGTAATCTGCCTCTCACAAAGACATGGCGGTTATAACTAAAAATGTTAATGTCCATTGCTTGTGTTTCTTGGTCCATGCAAGTCTCTGCTTCTTATTGACATCCTTTAGTAGTGGTTCTTTGCAGTAATTCAACCTTGAAGGCTTGATTCACACAGTCTCTTCAGAACAGTTGATATTGTGATGTGTCTGTTGCTTGAACTCAAACAAATCAATTCAAATTTGTCACATGCATCGTGTACAAAAGGTATAGACCTTACCGTGAAATGCTTACTTACAAGCCCTTAACCAACAGTGCAGTTCAAGAAATAGAATTATGAAAATATTTACTAAATAAAATAAGTAAAAATAAAAAGTAACACCGTAGAATTACATAATAACGAGGTCCCAGTGATGTATTGGGCCGTACACACTACCCTCTGTAGCGCCTTAGTCTATTACTGAGAAGTTGCCATACCAGGTGGTGACGCAACCGGTCTGGATGGTCTCCACGGTGCAGCTGTAGAACTTTTTGAGGATCTGGGGACCCATGCCAAACCGTTTCAGTCTCCTGGTGTTGTCACGCCCTCTTCACCGTGCTTCTACACCTGCATTGCTTGCTGTTTGGGGTTTTAGGCTGGGTTTCTGTACAGCACTTTGAGATATCAGCTGATGTACGAAGGGCTATATAAATAAATTTGATTTGATTTGATTCACAACAGTCTTGGTGTGTTTTTGCCTATGATCGTTTGTTGGTGATGTGGACACCAAGGAACTTGAAACTCTCGACCCGCTCCACTTCAGCCCCGTCAATGTAAATGGAGGCCTATTCTTTTTTTATTTTTATTTAACCAGGCAAGTCAGTTAAGAACACATTCTTATTTTCAATGACGGCCTGGGAACAGTGGGTTAACTGCCTGTTCAGGGGCAGAACGACAGATTTGTACCTTGTCAGCTCGGGGGTTTGAACTCACAACCTTCCGGTTACTAGTCCAACGCTCTAACCACTAGGCTACCCTGCCGCCACATTGAGGGAGAGGTTGTTGTCCTAGAACCATACTGACAGGTCTTTGTCAGTGATCAGGCCTACCTCTGTCGTCAGCAAACTTAATGATGGTGTTGGAGTTGTGCTGGGCCATGCAGTCATGGGTGAACAGGGAGTACAGGAGGAGACTAAGCACACACCCCTGAGGGTCCCCAGTGTTGAGGATTAGTGTGGCAGATGTTGTTGCCTACCCTTACCACCTGGGGGAGGCCTGTCAGGATGTCCAGGATCCAGTTGCAGAGGGAGGTGTTTAGTCCCAGGGTATTTAGCTTAGTGATGAGCTCTGTGGGCACTGTGTTGTTGAACACTGAGCTGTAGTCAATGAACAGCATTCTCACATAGGTGTTCCTTTTGTCCAGGTGTGAAATGCGATTGAGATTCTGTCATCTGTGGATTGGAGTGGGTCTAGGGTTTCCGGGATGATGGTATTGATGTGAGCCTTGACCAGCCTTTAAAAGCACTTCATTTAGGCAGGTTACCTTTGCATTATTGGGCACAGGGACTATGGTGGTTGAAACATGTGGGTATTACAGACTCTGTCAAGAAGAGGTTGAAAATGTCTTTGTGTTGGTCAGCACATGCTCCGAGTACATGTCCTGGTAATCTGTCTGGTCCAATGACCTTGTGAATGTTGACCTGTTTATTAAAGGTCTTGTTCACATCATCTGCGTAGAGCGTGATCACATAGTCATCCAGAACAGCTGGCGCTCTCATGCATGCTTCAGTGTTACTTGCCTAAAAGTTATTTAGCTTGTCTGGTAGTCTCGCGTCACTGGGCATCTCGCGACTGTGCTTCCCTTTGTAGTCCATAATAGTTAAGCCCAGACACATCTGACAAACATCAGAGCCGGTGTAGTAGGATTCAATCTTAGTCCTGTATTGACGCTTTGCCTGTTTGATGGTTTGTCTGAGGGCATAGTGGGATGTCTTATAATTGTTGTGATTAGTGTCCCACTCCTTGAAAGTGGCAACTCTAGCCTTTAGCTCAGTGCGTATTTTGCCTGTAATCCATGGCTTCTGGGTGGGATATGTACGTACAGTCTCTATGGGGACGACGTCCTCAATGCACTTATTGATGAAGCCAGGTGAATGAGGTTGTATACTCAACGCCATTGGATGAATCATGGAACATATTCCAGTCTGTACTAGCAGAACAGTCCTGTAGCGTAGAATCCGCGTCATCGGACCACTTACATTAGGAGCGAGTCACTGGTACTTCCTGCTTTAGTTTTTGCTTGTAAGCAGGAATCAGGAGAATAGAGTTCTGGTCAGATTTGTCAAATGGAGGGCGAGGGAGAGCTTTGTATCCATCTCTGTGTGTGGAGTATTTTCCTCTGTTTGCACTTGTGACATGCTGGTAGAATTGAAGTAAAACTGATTTAAGTTTGCCTGCAATTAAAGTCCCTGGCCACTAGGAGTGCTGTTTCTGGATGAGCATTTATTTGTTTGCTTATGGCCTTATACAGCTCGTTGAGTGCGGTCTTAGTGCCATCATCAGTTTGTTAGGGTAAATAGACAGCTACGAAAAATATAGATGAGAACTCTCTTGGTTGGTAGTGTGGTCTATAGCTTATCATGAGGTACCTCATCTGAGCAATACCTTGAGACTTCTTTAACAGACTGTGCCAGACTGCGCCAGCTGTTACTGAGAAATAGACACACACACCCGCCTCTCGTCTTACCAGACGTAGCTACTCTGTCCTGGCGTTACACAGAAAAACCAGCCAGCTCTATATTATCCGTGTCGTCGTTCAGCCAGGACTCAATGAAACACAGGATTTTACAGTTTTTAATGTCCCGTTGGTAGGATAGTCTCAACTGTAGACCATCGAGTTTGTTTTCCTGTGATTGCACGTTGGCCAATAGAACCGATGGTAATGGAATTTACTGACTCACATACGAATCCTAACAAGGCATCCCAACCTTCTCCCACGGAGATACCGAGGGAGAAGGTTGCGAATGACAGAGATTGGACCTGTTATCCAGAAAGAAGTATATCCTTCGCGGCAGACTCTTTAAATAAAAAATCTTTGTCCAGTTCGAGGTGAGTAATCACTGTTCTGAAGCTCTTTTCTGTCATAAAGAGACGTTAGCAGCAACTTTATGTACCTAATAAGTCACAAACAATGTGAAAAAATAAATAAAAATAGCACAGTTGCTTTGTAGCCCATAAAACGGAAGCCATCCTGTCTGGCGCCATTATTTATGCTGCAGCGTTAACTCTGGGTCTTCCTTCCTGTGGCGTTCCTCATTTCAGCCAGTTTCATCATAGCGCTTGATTGTTTTGCGACTGCACTTGAAGAACCATTCAAAGTTCTTGACATTTTTCGCATTGACTGACCTTTGTCTTAAAGTAATGTTGGCTTGTCGTTTATCTTTTCTTATTTGAGTTGTTCTTGATATAATATGGACTTGGTTGTTATGGAGTGTGTGAACAGTGGAGACGGACCCCAGAGAGGGTACACACCCTGTCTCTGTAGGGGCTGCTGGAGGGTGATGTAAGGGGGATTTTGGGGTGTGGAGGGGCTGGCTAGGGTTGGTGTAATTTGTGACTTGGAGGTTTGGGTGTGTCAGGTCTCTCGCCTCAGCCCTGTCTAGATCTAGATGAGAATGACCTTTAACCCTGTCTTCCTGTCTGTTCCTGTTCCAGAGGCCAGTAAGCTGGTGATGTCATATGTGGCGGCGGTGTGTGGGAAGGGCCAGGAGGTGAACAAGGTGAAGGAGCAGCTGCTGCAGTCCAATCCTGTGCTGGAGGGTGAGTGCTCTTCCCATGCAAGTTCAGAATAGGAGGTGCTTATATATGCGAGTGGAAGTGGCTCCCATGCTTCAGGTTCAGAGTGGGATGGGGCTCAGCTAAGATGGCTGAGGCATCAGGGACACACCCACTTTAACACACAATCAGTTTAGCTTTTTTCCTCAAGACAGTCTCTTTCTCTCACACTGCAAGCCTCTCTTAACAGAGATATCCAAATAGCTTGAATGCTTTCACCAACTATTACAACCACTAGGCTAGCTGCCGCACATGTTGTAATGGTTGGCAAAAAGCATTCAAGCTATATGGATATCTCTGTTAAGAGAGGCTTGAAGTGTGTGAGAAAGAGACCCGTTGTGCCGGTAACCGAAAGGTTGCTGGTTCGAATACCAGAGCCGAAATATCTGTCTGTCTGCCCTTGAGCAAGGTACTTAACCCTAATTTGCTCCAGGTACGCCATGCTACTATGGCTTACCCTGTAAAACCCTGTATGTGACAATACACTTTTTCATATTATTTTCTTTACATTCAATTCACTGTTCGTTTGTGACCGGCCTCTGTACATTTTTAAAACATCTGTTTTGGAGGATACCGTACTTGTTTTCCTGACATGAATCATCAAACCACTCTTCATACAATTACTACTAGACACAACATGCAACACTTTATAAAATCTCCCACCCTATTTACATTTTTCACCAATCCTCAGTCCACTACATTAGGAGAAAAAAACAATCAAAGTGTTTTAATTGAGGGTCTGTAGACAGGAAATGCTCATGAGTGATGAAGCCAGCCTAGCGGTGCCCAGTACTTAGCTGCTGTACTAAGGACCAGGCCCATAACACTCAGTAGGAGTGTAGCAGCTACAGGCTGTAATGACCCCTAGGTACACAGAGAGGGAGCGTGGGGGACATAGACTTACTGTAGTTAGCAATGACTCACTTAATCAACACTCCTTAATTAGGTGGCTGATTTGAAATACTTTACAACCCCACGGGGCTTTGTTGAACGACACATGAAGGCTGTTTAGTGTAAAATGTGGTATTTTGGAGAGAGGAAGAGAATACTAACAATGTACTTTTACTGCAGTTGGTGCTCCCACATATCAGCCTGCTTAAAGGACTGTACTGAATGTGCAATTTGGTACTTAGTTCAGGGTCTTTTCTTGAATAGTGATATTGTGTTGAAATGTGTGTTGAGCTATGAAATATTGCAAACTTATAATTGATGGTCTCTGGTAATTTTCATAATTTTGTACTATGTGTAGTGCACAGTTCACACACTGAACTACTGACTTAAATGTAGATAGACTGCTATTTTGAGCCATAAGCTTTGAAAGCCTCCAAGCTTTGTTTTAACCCAGACCCTCAATAACATAATGGGACTGATTAGGCATCATCAGGGGACGCAGGTAGCATAGCGGTTAGAGCGTTGGACTAGTAACTAAAAGGTTGCTAATCGAATCCCTGAGCTAACAAGGTAAAAATATGTTGTTCTGCCCCTGAACAAGGCAGTTATAACCCACTGTTTCTAGGCCGTCATTGTAAATAAGAATTTGTTCTTTACTGACTTGCCTAGTGAAATAAAGGTAAAATAAAATCAGACCAAAAGGCTTTGTGGTAGTCTAGTGGTTGCATGATTGACAGATAAATGGATCAGCTTTTACAGGTTCGACAGACAGCGTTAAGTAGATTTCATGAAGAGAACACCAACCAAGCCATCAGTATGTATGTGTTAGTTAGTGCTTATGATTTAGCAGAGAAAGTGATGCTTGATGACTTTTCACATACTTGAAGTAATACAGACTATCAAAATGTATAATATACTGATATTGGTTGCCCTGTCTACCTGACTGATACTCATGTTGAAATGTTTATTTTCAGCTTTTGGGAATGCTAAAACTATGAGAAATGACAACTCATCCCGATTTGTAAGTATCCTATTTTCTTTGTTGTCCTGACACTAACACTGAAGTCTGTGGGCGCTTTTATGGTCTGCTCCTCCAATAAGAATCTGTGTTTGATGGTCTCCTCCATTGAAGCTGTGTGTACTTTAGATTAAACACAGGTGGACCTTTGATCTAGACGTCACCAGAGGCAAACAAACCCTCACCCCTTTTCTCTCTTATCTCTTTTTCTCTCCAATTTCTCTCGTATCACTCTTTCTCCCCTAGTTCCACCCTAATTCTCTCCCTCTGTAGAGCTTGCAATTGGCTCTCTCTGCAGACCCTGCCTTAACACCAAGCCGTTACAGTTACAGCATAGAGGCAGCCCAGGATAGAAATGAAGCCCAAGTCAGCGTAGCGTTGTTTTGGCAACCATCTCCAGATGTCTGCCGATGGCTCCTGCCAAGATCCCTTTAGTGTTTGGGAAACTGCTCTTTTCTCCAGAAACTCCACTGCCTCTGTCATGTAATGTTTTCCTACAATGAGGTGGCTCTTAAAGCACTAAATATATCCACTTATTCCACTCCCACATGGCACAATCGCCAGTACGGTGCTGCTTTGTACAGTTAAAGATTACATTACGTCACATCATGCAAAACAGCTTGTCTCTCAGGTGTCGGCTGGTGTGGAGACCGTATTGACTGTACGATCGTTAGCCAATGGGATGGTTAGGTTTACGGTAACTGTTACTGTGACCTTTGGCCAATTGCCGCTGAGGAACTAACATACTTGGAGGCCTACACTACCTTTCCTCCAATATGACTTATGCACAGTGAGCATTCTGGTGCAAACATGGCTCCTCAGCACTGGAGCTTTAGGAAACTGACTGACGCTTTGACTAATGATGATATAAGCAAAGAGGTGATGTAACCATTATCTTACTCTGTTGAGGTTTTTTGTCTGGCAAACTAATCTAGGAAAGCATTGTCTTTTTATTTATCATGCTCCCTCGCTGGCTGGCTGCGTTTTCCAGTGGGGCCCATTGGCAGCCAGCAGCTGCCTGTTTTAGATTCCACTGTTTCTGATGTCACCACATTACTTCAGGCTTCACCAATCAGACTGGAAACACACTGACTGACTGAACCATATCCCACCCTGTCTCGGGCTAAGTCTTGACTTAAGGCCTGTTTATTTATCTAACCTTTATTTAACCAGGCAGGTCAGTTAAGAACACATTCACAATGATGACCTAATGTCTAGGGCACTGGTCAGGTCACGTAAGGACAAAACCAAAACTCACATGCCCTTGTCATGTACCATTGTTATTTGAACTAATATCCCACGAGTCAGTTTAATCTGGTGTTGAAGTGCTCTGTGTACCATACTATTCAACCTCTGGCTTTCATAAAGTTGTACAACTCACTCACCCACCAGGTAGTTTACCTACCTGTCCCTAGCCTGTGCTCAGGTTTACGATATCATAATAGGGGGATTATTTCGGATTATGCCTGATCTGTTTATATTTAGTTAACCTTGATTTAAACTGCTGGATGAGCACCTCCTGCTTGTTCCAGTGAATGCCATTTAGTTCTAACTCATCTCCTCAGGAAGAGGACAGATTGTGTGATCTGTTTCTTCCCCCTGCAGAGAGACTGGAGATGTTGTTGAAACTGGCAGTGGCCATTGCCAGTTAAATGTTTTCTTTTTTGACCTTTTATTTAACTAGGCAAGTCAGTTAAGAACAACTTCTTATTAACAGTGACTGTCTATTATTTACGCTGGGCCAATTGTGCGCCGCCCTGGGGGACTCCCAATCACGGCCTCTAGCACTGAGATGCAGTGCCTTAGACTGCTGCGCCACTCAGGAGCCACTATGGCTTTTTAAGTTATAAATAAAAGTTATAAATAAAAGGAAGACTAATCAAATGGCTGCAAAGAAACTGGGCCCAGTGTTGTTCTAACCCACATTTTAAACAGAACAGAGGGTGAGCGAAGCAGAGTGGTTTGTTTTACTCTCCTTTCAAATGGGAGAAGAATAAAGTACTTTCCTTCTTCACATTAGTCAATTACTTCACAGCATACCTATGTGTGATTGGCAGCTGACTTTATGAACATGTCCAGTGCCTGGAGACACAATTACTTCTTCAAAATGAGTTCAGTGATGTTTGCGGTGATCCCTGCCTGTGCTTGTGCAAGCTTCCTCCTGCATCTGGGAATGTGTGCAATTGCCATTTCAATTATTAATATTTACTCTTTGATTCCTAAACATAACTTAAATGTATTCAGGGCCTGTGCCGAGTTTGCTACAAAGCAACCTAACCTTGCCACCTTATTATAAGCCCTGGGCCCGACTCATCCTATTTGTCCTGCTTTATCTGTTTATCTCTTGTTTTGGCTGCCTGGAAAACCGCTTCATTGCTGAAATAAAACATAGATTTTGCCTCAGAGACTAGCTAGTTGTTGTGTTATTTACCCAATAGCATGCTGATATGTTAGTGTGGTGTCAGGAAATTCTAATCACTGTATTCTCTCTTCACTACAGGGTAAATACATGGACATTGAGTTTGACTTCAAGGGAGACCCTTTGGGTGGAGTTATTAGCAACTGTGAGTATTATAAGGAAGACACGTGTGTGTGTGTGTGTGTGTGTGTGTGATATATATATATATATACATACACACACACACACACACACACACACACACACACACACACACACACACACACACACACACACACACACACACACACGTACGTCATGCTTAAATGACTACATGCTAAGCTCTCCTACAACCCTCTAGCCCTCTCACATGTCACTGCTGTGAGCATGGTAGTGATAGTGTAGCCCTGACACAGTTAGCTCAATTAAACCCCCAGTCAGTCATTCTACCATGGTAATGGTTTGTCTCACACCCTGGGCGAGGGACAGGATCTGGATGAGGGAGAGGGCCAGGGACAGTGAGAGGGACGGAGTCGAGCAGTTCACCACATGCTGTCCCTGCACGCCCGGTCGGTCGGCTCACCAAAGAGAGAGGGAGATCAATATTTGTTTTCAGTCAATGGAGGGTCAGTGACACACAGGAACTAGATGGGGAAAAAACAACCTAAAAAAACCTGAACCGTTGCCAAACAGACACATGAAAAAATGTTGACTGCTTTCTGTCTGCAGTACCTCGTCTTGTCTTTATCTCTGACCCTCAACTGCTTTGTTATTGTTTTGTCCGATCTCTTGTTCATATTGTTTTGTCTGAAGCGATTCTGCCATGAGGTCAGGGGAAAGAAAGAGTGGGTAGATCTGTCACAGATATTCCTCTGTCCTTTCGGTCTGTTGGAGAGGAGAGCTCATGGAGACTGCCCAGTGCCTTCATAGGTTTATTATGGAGAGGGAGACTGAGGGCCATGTGACTCTGGTGTAATGGTATAGAACAGGAAGAGGAGGATGGATGGAAGGTAGTGATTCGCAGCCGTGTTTAACGTCATTTAAATAGTGTGTGGCTGAAGGGCAGGTTGAATAAAGAGAAACAATACCTGACCACAATCCATCAATGTATAATTATTGTGCAATTTATATAGGCTACAAGGAGGTTTTTCTTTCATTATTTTGGACTATCTTACTGCATAAGCCTAAACTTTAGCTTAACTGTTCGGACGCCAAATAGCCTACATAGTCAACCATCAGATAATGCTTTTGGGAACGGGCAGAAAAAGTTAACGTCAATTCACTTAGGCAAAAAGGTAATTGCCAAAGTTTTCATTCAATAAGACAATAGCTGAGTAAGGAGAGCTGAAAATAAAGAGGGAGGGCCAGAGCAGTCTATTTGGTGAAGTGGTAACAGGATGATCGCAGTGCTGGCTATGTTATGTGTGATGATTGAGGCTCTATACAAATTCGACAGTCACAAGACGTGACTTCAAATAGGCCTATGGCATATCAAGGGAACTGTAGCCTACTGTTTAGATGGGTTAAATGGAAAATGAAATCTAGACATTGACTAACCAGAATAACCTAATCCAAAGTCCTCTGATAATACTAGTCCCGTGCGAATCGACATCCCTGTGTTTTGAGAGAAATGTCTGAGTTCGACAGGTGGCTCGAGGTTTGAACAAGAAAACAATAACTGATTGGATAATTTGAATGAAGTGCTGCGCAAAGCCAATATATGAAGGGCATACATGTATCAACGTTCACAGCGAATGCTTTTGTTTATACTCCAGTTAATTGAATATCGCCAAATGCATCATTAAAATGATTGCGCATATTTAATGCAACCATTGCTGTTAATAGTTCGCAAAGCAGTATACTAAATGTTTGGAACATCCATAGCCTAAAAATGCAAATCAAGTGCAAGTTAGCTGTTTAGCTCACATCTGAAGGCTGGGGGGCTAAGACGTCTTCTATTGCGGATCCCTAAAATATCTGAATGATTATGATCACACACTATGGCGACACTATACCAAAGATGGTTTGGTATGGTTTAGAAACTTGGGAACCAAGCTGGAGTTATCAGTGTAGCCAGTCATCGCTTGGACTTGTTGAAATATCTTCATGCCTAGAAAAAAAACCTCCAGGCTTCCATCATAACTGTCAATTTATACGAAGAAATATATATAATAATTACAGGGGGCAGTTTGGAAAAACTAATCCCATCCAAATCGTTCTCTAAAATAACGGACATTCTGGGGTAATAAATAAATAACCAGCGTTCTCTAGTAATGCTGGTCCTGTGTGAATAGTACTATAGCCTTAATAATAACTCCTGCAGCATATCAACCTCCACTCTTCTGGGAAGGCTTTCCACTAAATGTTGGTACATTGCGGGTACTTGCATCCATTCAGCCACAAGAACATTAGTGAGGTTGGCCTGGCGTTCCATTTTATCCCAAAGGTGTTTGATGGGGTTGAGGTCAGGGCTCTGTGCAGGTCAGTCAAGTTCTTCCACACTGATCTTGACACACCATTTCTGTATGTACCTCGCTTTGTGCACTGGGGCATTGTCATGCTGAAACAGGAAAGGGCCTTCCCCAAGCTGTTGTCACAAAGTTGGAAGCACAGAATTGTCCAGAATGTCATTGTATGCTGTAGCGTTAACATTTCCTTTCACTGGAACTAAGGGGCCTAGCCAGAACTATGAAAAACAGCCCCAGACCATTATTCCTCCTCCACCAAACTTTATAGTTGGCACTAGATTCGGGCAGGTAGAGTTCTCCTGGCATCCGCCAAACCCAGATTCGTCCGTCGGACTGCCTGATGGGGAAGCATGATTAATCACTCTAAAGAAGGCATTTCCACTGCTCCATAATCCAATGGCGGCACGCTTTACACCACTCCAGTTTACGCTTGGCATTGCGCATGGTGATCTTAGGCTTGTGTGTGGCTGCTTGACCATGGACACCCATTTGATGAAGCTCACAACAAACAGTTATTGTGCTGACGTTGCTTCCAGAGGCAGTTTGGAACTCGATAGCGAGTGTTGCAACTGAGGACAGACTGTTTTTACACGCTTCAGTACTCGGTGGTCCCGTTCTGTGAGCTTGTGTGGCCTACCACTTTAGGGCTGAGCTGTTGTTGCTCCTAGATGTTTCCACTTCACAATAACAGCACTTACAGTTGACCAGGGCAGACATTTGATGAACTGACTTGTTGGAAAGGTGGCTTCTTATGACTCTGCCACGTTGAAAGTCACTGAGGTCTTCAGTACGGGCCATTCTACTGCCAATGTTTGTCTATGGAGATTGCATGGTTCCGTGCTCGATTTTTTATAAACTTGTCAGCAACGGGTGGTGCTGAAATAGCAGAATCCACTAATTTGAGGGGGTGTCCACATCATTTTGGTGATGTACTGTATCTAAATGATGTACTATATATTTGACTGTAGCCTATAGCGCATTTTCTTCATTTGCAGATTAGGGTTGGGTGCGGGTCTCAAATGTTCACTTTACCACACATAGTCGGGCGGTTGCAGATGGATTATAATCCATTGCGAGCAGGTGTGGATGAACAAACAGCTGACCTGCGCACCACTAATGGAAGAATAGGCCTCTCATGCCTGAGGGCTTCCCTCAGAAGTCACTAGCTATAAATTCCTCTGTTCCTTTGTCGCTGCTGCAGCACAGTCAGCCAACACCTCATTATGGCCCTCTCTCCATCTCTCTCCATGCCCAGACCTCTCCTCGGCACCCCCAGACGTTTCACAATTTTGTTGTAGCCCTCAACTAGCTCACCTGATTCACCTAGTCAAGGGCTTGATAATTAGTTGTCAATTCGAATCAGGATGTGCTAGCACTGGAATAGATCAAATACATGGAATGGTTGTGGGTCCCCGGGTGAGGTTCGAGAACCACTGCTCTAGGGCATGGTGGAGCAGCTAGGGTTAGGCCACAGTCGAAGGGTTTAGGACACAACAGCCCATGCTTGCTAGTTTTGTGTAGAATTTTGTCTGCTTTAATAATCTTGTTTCTTTTTGTTATTGTATGTGATTGTGCCTTGTTCACTACCCATTTTGTATAGTAAAGTTGAATTGACTTAGATAATGGTAACATGCTAGGAAGAAGATATCAATACCCAGGCGCACAATCCTTTTGGTGCTTGTTAAATCCTAGCCTAAACGACAAGACAGGATATGGACTTCCATTCTTACTTTTCAGTATATATAGCGTGTCTGTCATTTCTCCTTTAATGTATGTTTGTCAGTCTAGGAACCATTTCCTGGATGTAGCCTGCTTGCTGCAAATAGCTAAATAGCATTCAACATTTTACAAATGCTTTACAGCAGGCATGAACAAGTCTTAGTAGTAAAAAGCAATAACAGAGCTGAACTCTTCTAGTGTACAAAAGGTTAAAGGTCGTGACAGAGAGAAGAGCCCCTTGGGGGGTAGACTGAATGTTCAGAACATTCTTGAGCCACATTTCCTGTTCCTGCATCTTATTTTCTGTTGGAACTCACTGTTGTGAGTTTTGTCTGGTCAAGAGGATGCTCACATGCAGTTACATGTGAATCTCAGAGTAGGGTACAGGCTAAGGGAGCCACAATGGGAGACAGTGACATTGTTTATGACAGAGAGAAAGCCAGAGAATAGTCTCACATTGCCAGACTAGTATTTTATGTACTCTGTATTAGAAAAGAGAGGGGTGAGAATCCATGCTGTCAGGCTCCATTTTGATTACATTTCAGAGGCAGTGCATCACTCTGAGCTGCTCGTCTGTCGCCCTCTAAAGAGATGCTACATTATTGATGAGCTGACAGACACGTGTTTAAAAACTCAGAGAATTACTTAGTGATGAACACACACACAGTGACTACCATGTGGTGGTGAAGCAAGGCTGGCAGTCTATTGACTACCAATTTCTCTGTAGTGGGTCAGTGGAATTAAGTGCTGTGCCAGAGAAACTGTAAATGCATTATGAAGTGGTCCCTGACTCTCCAAGCGGCTAATGCCCCCACTGAGAGGATAACTTAGCTGACCGGTAGCTAGCAGCTCCAACTCAGGTCCCTGGGCTCTATATTCAACATAACATCATTTAGTTAGGCATAGAGAAGAACTTATCTTACTTTCCTGATCAACTTATAGTAAATAGAGCTATGTGAGCCACTTAAACCACATTAACTGTTGAAATGTAATATGTTAAAGTACATCCTTTTCAGTCTAGGTGTTGTAGTTGATCAGTAGTTAAGGAGCTGACCTGACTTTTGAGCCCTTCATATGGTTTCCTCCTTTGAGTCTTCCTGTGCCTGCCGGCTCGGAGGCTCTACTTCTACACAATGAACAATGAGACGCCTACATAACTGTGGCTCTGTCACCTTGGAAACACTAATATTTGGCTATAACAGGGAGATCAGAGCTCTACAGATGTGGTCTGGACACTGACCACGTGTAGACTTAAAAGATCAGTCGTGTTCTTAGCTCATTAAATTGCATCTTCTTTTACAGTATATGTCCTGCCTTACCTCTACCATGTGTGGTAGACTCATGAGTAATAATAATACCTTGTTAAATCTCGGTTTACATTTCCTTTTCCTACCTTACCGATTGTTGAATTGTTCTAGCAGGTAATTCAGTATAATGCCTGTTTTTAACATCCATGTCTTAATTGTGTCCTTTATGTATTGTTATCCTCAGATCTACTGGAGAAGTCCAGGGTTTGCAAGCAGCCGAGAGGAGAGAGAAACTTCCACATCTTCTACCAGCTTCTTTCTGGAGCCTCGGATGACACCCTGAGTAAGCTATACACACACGGTTATCGGTAATACCTTCATGACAATATTATTAACATGTCATGAAGCTTCGTTATGGGTCATAACATCTCAGAAACGGTCACAAATGTTTAGGAAGGTATGTCATGACAGAGTTACTACACATGGCGTCAAATAAAATGTCACTGAGTTATCTAACCGCAAAATGTCTTAGTTATTCTAAAGAAACACATGACTAATATTTAAACATGAGGCTGTGTTTAACTACAGAGAAAAAAGACTATGAAACCAGTGTGGTTCATTTGTTCTCAGCTGGAGCTCAGCCACTGTTTGGCAGTCTTGATGAAGGAGAACAATATAATGGTCTTTGATTTAATGCTGGACAAACATCAAAAGACTTGATTTATCTGCACTTAATGTAACCTGTAATCCAATACACCATACTGTGACTTCCCTTGATACCTGATACAAGCCTTTAAAGGGCCTTTTGAAGCTGGTGTGTGTGTGTGTGTGTGTGTGTGTGTGTGGACTGCTGCTCTAAAGTGTATAGCACTTTAGTCCATATGCACCATGCTAAAGCCATGTGTGTTTGTCTTTCTGGCACACAGTGAAGCTGAAGTTGGACAGAGATTTCAGTAAATACAACTACCTGAGTCTGGATTCAGCCAACGTCAATGGGCTGGATGATGCAGCAAGCTTCAGGACCGTCAGGGTGAGACGCACACATAATTGTTGACTGTCATTGTGTCAACTTGTTTTTGGCTTAGCTTAGAGGTGCACTGTGAAAGGGTAGGGTGAGAGTAGAGGTGGTCTGATCCTCTTTATCTACTGACTGAATAAATGAGCACGTAGATTGGATTAAGGTTTAAAACAGCTCTGGTCCATGCTCCTAAGCAAGCTAGCATCTTCTACAGCCTCTACCTGTAATGTGAGGGTCCATACACACTGCTGAAAAACAATTCACCAATGAACGGCGACCTTGCACAGACACGCCCCTTAATTTTGCCAGCTAGAACCAATGAAATGTCTTCCTTTCTGCCGTAGTCTTTTACTTATCCATGCGTGTAGTTGTGTACAGACCCTAACTTGAACTTTGAACTATATCCATAGCAGGAGAGTGAGACATAAGGATGAGTTTGGCTCAGCGAGGGAATCTCGTTCCACCTGCCGTGAAGGCTTTCCCATACTGTAAACAATAGCAGAATGCTTCAGAGTACACAGGCAGATTGGATGCTGTACTGATGTGGGAAACAGCAGCTGCATTCTAAAGTACACACACACAGTCACTCTCTGACATGCAGGGCTGCAGAGCGTGGTCATCATGTGTAAGGCTCTCTCGATCTTCCTCCTGACTCAGTTTTTGTTGGTGACACACAGAGGATGTTATGTTATGAGCTGCCTGAGCTTTATCCATTCCCAACTCCCTTAACAGGACTGTCCTGTACTCCACTGTCTCCTTGCCCTTGGACTCTTAGTAGCAGTGGATGTGTCCCAAATGGTACCTATATAGTGCACTACTTTTGACCAGGGCCTACAGTGATTAGAGTGCCATTTAGGGGACACACGCAGCATCCTGTCTTAGCACTTCTCTCAGTGAGGGAGCTAGTAGGCCACCTCACAGCTGCAGTCCAACTCAACACAATAGATTTCAGTGATTTACAAGAATAGGCCTCTCCACTGGATATGATGTTGTTGTAGGAGCTAAAGGCAGCCTGCTACAGATTTTTTTCTCACCCTTGTTCACAATGGTGTCAAATCACAGTAACACATGTTTAATAATTCAAGATACTGTAGTTCCCCTACTACACTGTCCACATCACTGTGTCCTCTGTCAGTAGTTGTTTTGCTTTCCTCTCCAGTCCAGAAACTCATCCCCCTTTTCTGTTGTCCATGTTATTATTGTCTGTTTGAGATTGACTACATGTACATTAAAGTCCAATTGCATGGAATCACCCGTCTACAAATCCCCTTGCATTCCAAATCAGGCTTCGATACTGCGACCAAAACAGTCACATTTGTGACCGTTTTACTTGCCGTTTTACAAGCGTGCCAACAAATTATTTTTACCGGGTCACTTTAGTTGTTGGTTCACAATTAGATATTTTTATCATCATGATTTATTCAAACAGTAATGTGCAATTGACCAAAAATAAAGTAACTTTCTGAAGAGGCACCAACAGCACGGGAATGCACCTGTCTGTGTGTGTCAGGACCTACAGGGAAGGTTTTAGAAACGCTCCGGGCCAGTCGATCATCCCCATCCAGTTAAAAATGTATTCTAATAATGTTGTTTTTTAAATCTAGGCTATATAATTATTTGTAAAAGATTTATTCCCGAAGCTGTTAATTCATTATGTCGATTATCTATGACTCGCGCTCGACACACACAGCCTATAGATAATTGGTCGGGCAGAGAGAGCGAGCAGCTCTCAAACAGCTGGTTGTTGCCTGGCGCGAAGACAGACAGCGATAGCGGAAGGAAAGATGTTCCAAGTTATGATATCTACCAGTAAATGCTAAGGCAAAAATTGGTATGCAAACAAGGTAAAAGTTCAAGGTCTTGGTTGAATATTTGCAATACGCAATTCAGTCATCATTGAATAGCCTACCTTAAAAATGACATTTCCTCGAGGCTCTTTGGTCCTTGAAAAGTCATTGAAGTTATCGTAGCCGATTTAGAAGTTCTACTGCGCCAATATAATCAATGTTATTTTCTGATCTGTTTTTCTGATCACTTTGTTTCCTGTCATTTCAATGGAAGGGTGTTGGGCTAGTATGTTGCTTTGGTGTGGTAAAACCATGTGCGGTTATAAAGAGCAAGTCAACATCGAATGTTGGCTTCAACTTAGTTTTCCATACAAAGCGTTGCAATACAAAAGGGAACCCAGTTTTTGGTTGCTTTTAAAACATGATACGGTAACCCCCCAATAACTCTTCAACATCACAAATGGCGAGACTGACGACCTACCACATGGACAGACTTCATTAGTGTGTTTGTGTCGGGAGAATGCTGTCTTTAGTCACGTAATGCCCACATTATTCTCACATAGAATATAAAAATGTGACTGTCAATGCATAATGCCATTGGTTAGGCCCATAAAAAAAGTGTTTTTCTTAATAGTAATATATACTTTTTTTTGCAAACATTTTGGGAATTTTTTCTGTGGGCTATTACAACAATTACATATCAAATGTACAGTACCAGTCAAAAGTTTGTACACCTACTCATTCAAGGGTTTTTATTTATTTTGACTAGTTTCTACATTGTCGAATAATAGTGAAGACATCACACCAATGAAATAACACATATGGAATCATGTAGTAACCAAAAAAGTGTTAAACTTATCCAAATATATTTTATATTTGAGAGTCTTCAAAGTGCCCACCCTTTGTCTTAATGACAGCTTTGCAGACTCTTGGCATTCTCTCTTCACCTGAAAAGCTTTTCAACAGTCTTGAAGGAGTTCCCACATATGCTGAGCACTTGGCTGCTTTTCTTTCACTCTGAGGTCCAACTCTTCCCAAACCATCTGTTGGGTTGAGGTCGGGTGATTGTGGAGGCCAGGTCATCTGATGCAGCACTCCATCACTCTCCTCCTTGCTCAAATAGCCCTTACACAGCCTGGAGGTGTGTTGGGTTATTATCCTGTTGAAAAACAAATGATAGTCCCACTAAGCGCAAACCAGATGGGATGGCGTATCACTGCAGAACGTTGTGGTAGCCATGCTGGTTAAGTGTGCCTTGAATTCTAAATAAATCACTGACAGTGTCACCAGCAAAGCACCATCACACTACCTCCTCCATGCTTCACGGTGGGAACCACACATGTGTAGATCATCCGTTCAAGTACTCTGTCTCACAAAAGACAGCGGTTGGAACCAAAAATTGCACATTTTGGACTCATCAGACCAAAGGACAGATTTCTACCGGTCTAATGTCCATTGCTCGTGTTTCTTGGCCCAAGAGAGTCTCATTTTCTTATCGGTGTCCTTTAGTAGTGATTGCTTTGCAGCAATTCGACCATGAAAGCCTGATTCACGGAGTCTCCTCTGAACAGTTGATGTTGAGATGTTTGTTACTTTAACTCTGCAGCTCAAATAAATGCTTCAATCTGAGGTGCAGTTAACTCTAATGAACTTATCCTCTGCAGCAGAGGTAACTCTGGGTCTTCCTTTCCTGTGGCGGTCCTCATGAGAGCCAGTTTCATCATAGCGCTTGATGTTTTTTTTTGACTGCACTTGAAGAAACGTTCAAAGTTTTCCATATTGACTGATCTTCATATCTTAAAGTAATGATGGACTGTCGTTTCTCTTTGCTTATTTGAGCTGTTCTTGCCATAATATGGACTTGGTATTTTACCAAGTAGTGTTATCTCCTGTATACCACCCTTGTCACAACACAACTGATTGTCTTAAATGCATTAAGAAGGAAAGAAATTCCACAAAGTAACTATAAACAAGGCACACCTGTTAATTGAAATGCATTCCAGGTGGCTACCTAATGAAGCTGGTTGAAAGAATGCAAATAGTGTGCAAAGCTGTCATCAAGGCAAAGGGTGGCTACTTTGAAGAATCTCAAAAATCTATTTTGATTTAACACTTTTTTGGGTTACTACACGATTCCATGTGTGTTATTCCATAGTTTTGATGTCTTCACTATTATTCTACAATGTAGAAACTGGTAAAAAAAAAAAAAAAATTGAATGAGTAGGTGTCAACTTTTGACTAGTACATTAGCTCCTTAAATTACAAATAAGTGTTTGAAAAAGTTAATAAATTTGTCTAGCCAATGTCTGTATAAACCTTGTGATTTTTTGTGAAAAAATGGAGTGGTTTTGAAAAAAAGAATCCCAGGAGGGGGCACGTACAGTCTTCAATGAGGTTCGTAGGGCCACATTGAAATGTTATTTCCTTGCTGTCAGAATTTGCTCTCCATCGATTTTGGAATTTTCTATGCTCCCTTACTGTCTAGTGATTATTAGTGAGATGGACAGTCAAGATACTGTTTGAATATATGTCCGTTATAATTTCTACACAGTTTCGATTTGGTTTTAGTGATTTGAAAAGGATTCTTCAGGATTTTGGAATGAGGCCCTTTATCTACTTCCCTAGCAGATACCCATAGATTTCCAGTAATTACGCTAATGCTAGTTACAGTAGCAACTGCGCTAGCACTAGTTAACTGCACACAGAGACATAAAATGAAGTGAATTTTTTTTCTTCCAGATATCAAAGTGCCATGTGTTATTTTCTGTGAAATCCTCAGGGGTGTTAAACATACAGCAGTCCAATACGGCAACAAACTCACTATACTTTAAAGGGATACTTAGGCATTTTGGCAATTAGGCCCTTTATCTACTTCCCCAGTCAGATGAACTCATGGATACAATTAAGTGTCTTTTCTTTGCTGTTACAGTAAATCTATCTAAATCAATGTAAGAACACAAGGGCATGCTAATTTAAAATATGTATTGTCATTATTAGCCTGGTTCTGTAAGGAATGCAGGCACATTATGGGACCAAGGCCAGGCCATTATCAATTATTTAAAAAATATATACAAATATTGGTGTGACCAAATTGTGCTGGTGCAACCAACTGAAAAGCACCAGTGCCACCGGTGTAAAAAGTTAGTGTATAACCCTGCAAATAACTACTCATTAACAGATCAAGATTAGTTATTCTGTACCTTTCGTTGCTCCAACTGATCCTCTCAAACATGCTGAATGTCTGATTGGCGCTCTCTCCCCCTGTGCCATCCCAGAATGCCATGCAGATTGTGGGCTTCATGGAGGCTGAGGTGCAGTCGGTTCTGGAGCTGGTGGCTGCCGTCCTCAAACTGGGGAACATTGAGTTCAAACCAGAGTCCAGGGTCAACGGTTTTGACGAGAGCAGGGTCAAGGACAAGAATGGTGAGACCATAGTCGGACTGGACAACCAACAGCTTTACTGTGGGACAGAACTTCCTGTTACAATACACATGGACACACATCTCACTTTTTTAAGTAACTTTTGTGCCCACATGTGGATGCCTGCATTTCCCTTACATCTTGAAAATGTACAAATCCTGTATTGTGGCTTTAGAAAATATTGTTTTGGTTATTAATTTTCTTGTCAATTGAAGGATAGATAAGATAAGCACACTGCAATTTATCGGTTAGATTATCACCACTGACCAATAGTCAGTCCCTCAACCACAAGCCATGGCTTTAAGTTCTATCAACAGCAGCCTATATGGTTGTTCTTGTACTGCCCCCTACTGGTTAATGATTCATTCATTTCATGACTTAGTTAACTACAGTATGCTATATTTTATGATTGTAAGTACAATAGGCCTATTGATAAGCCTATTGCTTACAGCTATCCCCTATTAAGCAAACATAATATTTAGCATGTCTTAGTAAGCCAGCCATGACACAACTTTGCTTTCTTTGCAAACACAACTTTTCTACATGTCACACTAAAGTGGAACTCCACGTTGTCTGTGGTGTGAATCATAAAATCCATCTTCTTTCTAAAATTACACCAGCTTATTAATGACATTTCCCCTTATGACCATTTGACGGCTGTATGGACTGTCACAGTACACAAATACATTTAGTCAACAACACCCCTCTTACAGAAGACCATTTACTGAGACAATTGACATGTAAATACCTAAAGACATGAAGGCTAATGCGCTTCAGTAACTCCTCTTAAACACTACTCTGTCTGGCTGCTTTGGGAATTCCTGGCCAGGAGACACAACACTGATCCTAAAGGAGATCCTCTGAGAATAGAGAGAGTAGATTACCTCATCTCTTTATGGAAAGGGTTTAGCTAATGTCCTTGTGGCTACCCACTGGAATCCTGATACTGACGTCATGTGGCATTGTTGGTAGAGCTTAACATTGATATGGATTCCATCATCCCTGCAGGGGATAAATGTATTTTATTGACAGATTTAATCTAGTCATTGCCTATTTGTTTCTTTGCCCTAGGCCTGTATACAAAGCTCTATGATTGAGTGTTTGTGTCTGTTCTCTTAGTGAATGTGTCTTTCCTCTGCTCTGTCTTCCAGACCTGAAGGAGATGTGTGAGCTGTTGGGGATTGAGCAGTCTGTGCTGGAGAGGGCTTTCAGCTACCGCACCGTGGAAGCCAAGATGGAGAAGATGTCTACCACACTCAACGTGGCCCAGGTGAGAAGAACAACACTCTGTCGTCACTGTATAGCAATAGGCTTGGGCGGTATACTGTATACCGGGGTATTTGGAAATGGCCATGGGATGGTTTTTCAAAACCATTGAAAATATTTCTTATGTTTTTTTAAAAGTAAATACCCGCAGTCAACTTGTGCAATATGTTAAGAGGTAAAGATGATCGCCTTCTTCATTTCATCTGTCACATATGAACCTTACCGGCAGTCCCCATTCACTTGGTGTTTGTTTACAAGCACACAGCAGCAAGGGACCAGAGCCTTGTGAGTCTCTCACTATTGTGCAGAACGCGCCAGGTGATCTAGTTACAGTATGTGATTCACAGCTAAATGTTTGCCAGTTAGATCTTATATAATTATTAAGTTAACTGTCTAAAATGTGCTAAATGCGCTGCAGTTGTGCGTTTGGTTTGCTAATTTAGTAGCTATCTTGCTAAGTGGTTAGCTTCACTTGGTAACAGCTGAGAATCCCGTACTGGATTAAGAGCCTTTATGTCTAATATTTGTTTTGTGCCTGCAGCAAATTGTGAGTAGCATTTTTGAGTTGCTTGTGAAACTTTGAGCTGGGATGTCTGTCCTGAATATAGTTTAGGTCAGAGACTGTATAAAATGTTCCCAATCCGCTCGTTAGCATTTAGATGACACAAGGTCGGTATGACAATCTGGATAACGCTCAAGCCTATATAGCAACACATTACTTTAAGGACCATGCCCTTACCAACTGAGCCGCACAGGACGACCAAAAGATCCAGTCATCATTGTATTGCAACACACTTCTTGTCATGGTAGCACTGACAGACGAAGTCTTAGGGGATGTTTCACACTCCAGTTGTGGATGGATGAGGAAGGACAAGATGAATTCCCCCCCCCCCCCCCCCCCCCCCTATCCCATCCCCACCTATTGTACATGGAAACATATCCATAATAGAAGAGTGGTTGGTGACTTTTCCCCTGGAAATGCAGAAGTAGGTCACATTGTGGAGGTTAGTGAGCAGACACATTCATGCTTTAGATGAGAGGAATATAAGCTAGTCTCCTCTCTCAATTCTGGAGGTCTGTGAGTTCAGGCAACATCCAGTTGGAGATGAAATGAAGAAAGTCATAGAGGCTAGTCCTCACCCTAGTCCTCTTTCTGTGCTCTACAAACACAGCTTATGAAGGAAGGTAGAACGAAGGGATGAGCTTCATGTCTCCTGAAAAGTGATTTAAACATCCTTGGCAGATATCTGGTAGCCTGGTTCCAGGTCTGTTTGTGCTGTGTTGCCAACTTCTATACTCTTTGCTTTGACAATGACCATAGGAGTTGACGAGGCTGCGCAAACAGACCTACTTCCTTGAGACAGAGCACTACCCCCTGGTGCACCTCTCTAGAGTCCATCAGAACGTGTCTTAACAAATATCTGGCCAGGTAGCATAAACAGAAGGGTTTAAAAGGCCAGACGGAGACAATAAATCAGAGCACATTGGTTGCAGGTCTTAGAGGAACTATCAAACTAAGGATCACCAGATTATCCATGGCACATCAGCTCCTAGAAGTGTTTGTTTGTCCGGGAGGTTATGCCTGGTCCTGTCACAGTTCAACTCTTCCTGTGTGCGCACGCACGCAGTGCATTCGAAAAGTATTCAGACCCCTTGACTTTTTCCGTATTTTGTTACGTTACAGACTTATTTTAAAATGTATTACATTGTTTTTCCCCCTTGTGAATCTACACACAATACCCCATAATGACAAAGCAAAAAAACATATATTTTTTTTGTTAAATTATAAAAACTTTACATAAGTGTTCAGGCCCTTTACTCAGTACTTTGTTGAAGCACCTTTGGCAGCAATTACAGCCTCAAGACTTCTTGGGTATGACGCTACAAGCTTGGCACACCTGTATTTGGGGAGTTTCTCTCCTTCTCTGCAGATCCTCACAAGCTCTGTCAAGTTGGATGGGGATTGTCACTATTTTTAGGTCACTCCAGAGATGTTCAATCGGGTTCAGGTTGGGCTCTGGCTGGGTCACTCAAGGACATTCAGAGACTTGTCCTGAATCCACTCCTGCATTGTCTTGGGTGTGTGCTTAGGGTCGTCGTCCTGTTGGAAGGTGAACCTTCGCCCCAGTCTGAGCACTCTGGAGCAGGTTTTCATCAAGGATCTCTCTCTACTTTGCTCTGTTCATCTTTTCCTTGATCCTGACTTGTCTCCCAGTCCCTGCTGCTGAAAAACATCCCCACAGCATGATACTGCCACCAAAATGCTTCACTATAGGGATGGTGCCAGGTTTTCTCCAGATGTGATGCTTGGCATTCAGGCCAAAGAGTTCAAACTTTATTTCATCAGGCCAGAGAATCAGCCCTGACCAAGGTCCTTCTACCCCGATTGCTCAGTTTGGCCAGCTCTAGGAAGAGTCTTGGTGGTTCCCAACTTCCATTTAAGAATGATGGAGGCCACTGTGTTCTTGGGGCCCTTCAATGCTGCAGAAGATTTTTTTTGTACCCTTCCCCAGATCTGTGCCTCAACACAATCCTGTCTCGGAGTTATAAGGACACTTTTTTTTGACCTCATGGCTTGGTTTTTGCACTGATATGCACTGTCAACTGTGGGACCTTTATATAGACAAATCATGTACAATCAATGTAATTTACCACAGGTGGACTCCATTCAAGTTGTAGAAACATCTCAAGGATGATCAATGGAAACAGGAAGCACCTGAGCTCAATTTCGAGTCTCATAGCAAAGTGTCTGAATACTTATGTAAATAAGGTATTTCTGTTTTAAATTTTTAATACATTTGCAAAAATGTCTACACGTGTTTTCACTTTGTCATTATGGGATATTGTATGTAGATTGATGAGGAGAAAAACTAATTTAATGAATTTTAGATTAAGACTAACAAAATGTGGAAAAAGTCAAGGGTTCTGTATACTTTCTGATTGCACTGGGGTCTGTATACTTTCTGATTGCACTGGGGTCTGTATACTTTCTGATTGCACTGGGGTCTGTATACTTTCTGATTGTGTGTGTGGTTTGCATGAGGAATGACCGCCTCTCTCTACTCCAGTGTGGCTGTGTGTCAGAGAATGAGCCTTTAACTATAGGAATATTATTCAGCCCACTCTAGGACACGCTTGCCTTTTCTGTTGTGGATGGTTGGAATGAGAAACATTCTACAGCTAGAATTATAGCTTGACTGATTGATGCCACTTTTACGTCCACAAAGACTTATTTATCTGAGCTCCGTGAACCCTGTCCCAGTTGACTGGTGAATGCTATACTACTACAAGCATTTGTCAGAGATATTTACTACAGCTGTCTTTCTCTGTGTATGAGAGCACTGAAATCTGTACACTAAGTCTTCATTTGTGATTTGCAAGGCCTACTATGCCCGTGATGCCCTGGCCAAAAACCTCTACAGCCGTCTGTTCAGCTGGCTGGTCACCAGGATCAATGAAAGCATAAAGGTAGGGCTTCTCTTTGGTCTCGCTCATGACTGTATATCAACAAGGTTTGTCCACTGTTATTCTAAAGCCCTTGACTATAAAGATATATATAAACCCTTCCAAACTAGATGACATGATTGTCATGAAGACAGGACTATAATTTTATGTGTATCTTATACTTTCTCTTTCCCTTTACTTCTTCTCTCAGGCTCAAGCAAAAACGCGCCACAAGGTGATGGGCGTCCTGGACATCTATGGTTTTGAAATCTTTGAGGTAAGAGTAATTGCACACGGTAGTGAAATGACCTCACACCTCCCATCCCCCATAAGCGTAAGCGTCTTGTTTGCCTTAAACAAAGAATTTGTGTGGTTTTGTGACATAATACATTTGACATGAACAACTAGCAACTTAACTTCCACAGTGCCTCTTTAAATTGATCTCTAAGGTGCATGTTCCTAATATTCCTGACTGTTCCCCACTCATTGTGAAGTCGTTTCATTCCTCTCTCCTGAATGTTGTTGTCTGGGCCGACAGGAGGGCGTAAGTACACCTGCCGAGGGCGTGCTGAGTGCAGTGTGCATGCTGTGATCTAGCTCAGCCCTTAATCCTAGTCTTAATTCAGATCCTATCTGTAACAGGACTTCCCTTGTGTTTTTGGGGGGGATATGAAGGAGTACTGGTGTCTCTCTTAAGGGAAGGAGAGAACATACAGTAGCAGAGCTATTCTGACAAGTGTATGAATTAGCCTTTTTCCAGATCTGTTAGTGCTGCCTTGCCAACTCCTATGGTCCTCATCAAGCCAAATGTTTGGTATGACAATAACCGTAAGGGTTGGGAAGGCAATGGAAACAGATTTGGGACCAGGTTATGTATGAACATCCTCCTTCTGTTGCCATGGGGGTCCTTCTCTTCCTGACCAGAGGTCACCAGCACGTTCTTCATGCCCTGTAGTTATGCTGTTCTAACCCTCAGTAACCTAAGCAAATGGAGTGATATTGTTACCTAACCCAAAGCTACTGCTGTTAGCCGAGAGTCATGACTGGAAACTAAACTGGTCTTCTAAACTGATAAGAAAGGGGGATAATTTAGAAAATGTAGATATTTTAAATGGTTAATAATCTGTCATGTTTTATGCCTGTTCACTGTCTTTGTTCGACACCTTTGAAATGAGCTACTGATAAACACTGAAGCTTTGCCAAGATTAGTTTACATGCATCCATGATAAGAAACACAGATAAGACTTTGTCCAAAGACTCTGTCCGTTGGGTTTGTATAGAGGGTTTGTAAAGCAATAAGGAGGAATGCCAGTCAAATCAAGTTTTATGCCCTCATTGTCCTGGCTGTATGGGACTGTAAACTAGCATTGCCACAAATGTATAGTCTGTTCCCACAGTAGTCTGTTGGTTTGAAAAGAGACATATTCTTTGTTAGTGTGACATAACAGTGAAGGAATGGGGATCAAGGAATTTTTGTCTTTTTGGCATTACCCTAGTGGTATCCAACAAGGGAGAACAGGACCTGGGAGGGACCCGAAAGCTTATTGAAAGGCTGCATGTCAACATAGCAACAGGTGGTGACAGATGGTGGCATTTCAGTGTCAGACAGGCAAGAGAGGAGAGCAGTCCGTGTATTACTGAGTCCCCCCCCCCCCCCATATGTACTGAGGGTGGTGCAATGTGGTACCCTGCTGTGTGCATCTGGGATTGTAAAAATGTTGCCTATTTAGAACATAAGTTTAAATGGTGTCTTTGGGGGTTCTCTACAGGACAACAGCTTTGAACAGTTCATCATCAACTACTGCAATGAGAAACTGCAGCAGATATTCATCGAACTGACGCTACGCGAAGAGCAGGAGGAGTATATCAGAGAGGTAAACTGTGCCCTCGTTCACCTTACTGGGGACTACAAGAGTGTGTTCACTAGGTCATATTGTAGCTTTTTAGTGTGAAACCTTTCAAAAAGAACAACAAAAATGAGTGTTTCTTATTGGGACAAATCGTGGTAGTACCTCCGTTTCAGTGTGTTTTCTTCCCTTTGGTGCTTAATGAACTCAACCCAGTCGTTGCACTCTAATGGCATGCACTCAGAGGAGAACATTGCCCCATAAAGCCATCCATCTCTCACTGTTCACCCCCAGCCTGTCAGCCTCTTTGTGCCCCCTGACACCTAATCTACATTCCATACATTGACAGGCCAATGTGTAGTGTGAACCTGGCTTGTAGGTCTGGGTTGCGATATTGTCCTTGCCAATATCAGTCTTTCACCTTTTGCCTTCCCTGTTTTCTGTCTCTGTCTTGCTCTTTCACTCCTTCCTATTCTGTCTATTTTGTCCTACATTTCCTATTGTCCATCTCTATTTTTCTAGTCCCCTCTTTCCATCCCCATTCCTTTCCCTCACCCTTCTCTCCTGCTCTTTTCACCATACTTTCCATCTCTTTTGCCCTTTCCTTCTCTCTCCTCTCTCTTTCTCTCCCTCT